>NC_134687.1:331176600-331482600 GCF_050947455.1 Rhinoderma darwinii | reverse complement strand
AACTCAAGTATTACTAGTATATTTGGTTACTGTGTTATGTCTAGCATAGGCCTAAAAGGGTGCTGCATGACTGGTATTTCTTCTTTGGTGCCCTTTTAATTACTTGATCATTCACTGCCACCTCAGTCCCTCCACTAGGCATAATGCACTGCATCAATTTTACCCAGAGTGATCTTTTAAAGAGGTATTCCAATCTAACATATTTATGGCATATCCCCTGATCGGCACACCACGCATGCATGCTGTTTTCTCCATTATTAGACTTGCGAAATGCTCTTAAGAGTTGAACCACACCTGCCAGACAGGTATGTCATAAAATGGCACTATGCCCTAAATTTCCCAGAGGGGGATACCTCTAAAAGTTTTATTGCGGCCCTCGGGAATGGACCAGCAAACGTTGTGCACGTGTGTTCTACAATAAATTACATTCTGATTGAGGATCCCCTCTATTATCTCGAAATATCCTAAAATATTAAACAACCTCTTTAAAAGATATGTTCTTTTTGTCAAATATTTTTTATTAAGGCTTTATAATATTACCGTCAGAGATGTAATAGAACCATGCACACAACTATTCAGTCTCTCTTGAAACACAAATGACCTTTATTAAGCTCCTGTCTCTAATGTATGAATTGTGGTTACCATTATTATTATTATTATTATTATTATTATTATTATTATTCTTCACACAAACTGATAAAGGACGGTGTCATTGACTCAGAAACAGCAGGGTGTCACAAGTGAGTGTGCTGTCACAAGTGGTGATCCAAGGAATTCCTCTGAAAAAACACCGCTTTAGAGCTCACCATGGGACATTCTACTTGTCAATGAAATGGTTTGTGCTCATGAAAGTGGCTCCGCTGTGCATGAAAAGATCCTCAGACATCCCACCTGTTTTCTGTTTAACAATTTACTCATGTCTATAAGAACCATCATGATAAGTGTTGGTTTCAAATGGAATATTCAGCCTGAACAATGTTGTATACAGCAAAGTAATAAAATGCTATGTTATTCTACAGCAGCTGTCAGCAGGCTAGCAAGATGGAAACATTCAGTTTTTGTGCTCAGTAAATATCCTTTGTAGATAAATTGTTGGAAGTTCTAACCCCAAGACTGTGTTTATAGGTAGCTGAATGTCTGTATGTTACTCAGCTGCTGAATGGTGCATCGGATTGTGCTATTATTTCTTGCTGATGGAAAGGCAGAAAGAGCTGCTTTGTTCAGTGTCTGGACACAGAGCTCTTCACATGACTGCTGCAGAGCAGACAGAGAGAAGTGCTGGTAAAAGGACAAGAAAAAAAAACAAACATTATTTTTCACTTTTAGAGGGCACACATATTCTCTATGGTTCTGTATTGACCCGCAAGCACCATGTATGCTGCCATATAGACACTGTATTCTACCTTAGAAAAAATGTTTCTAGGAAAGAATACTTTTGTAATACAGCATACAATGAAACAAAGAAATATATATTTGTGTCTCCATATAAAAGTCTAAGGCTGAGAGAAGTACCCATGCCGATTTACATGCAAGGTTTTGTTTTATATCCTGTGGATATGTTTTTATATAGATATTATCTGCATTAAGGGTTGACTAACATTGTAAACCCCCGCTGTTTTTGGAAAAAGTTGACAAGCTGGGTGTCAGCTTAACTGAGCTCCTATAATACAGTGCAAAAGTTTTTTTCTTTAGGGTATATCAGATAACTAATGTTTCATCGAATGCAAAGCTAGGGCAATCTCTGTACAGACATTGTACAGCAAAGTATTATGGGAGATTTCAACTGTGAAGCCTGAAAATTGTAAATGCAGCTGTGGATCAGTGCAAGGTATGTAATGTAATGTATTTACAAAGTTATTTAACTTTATCTCAAATGGTGTCCATATTCTTCAACAAAGACAGACTTTTAGTACAAGATTGATTATTGTGCATTAAAAAACACAGACATAATGTATTATTTCAAATTGTTGTGAAAGAATGTATAGGGTGGAGTCTCTCGTGTTTGGTATATTGGGGTCACATTCGTGTATTTTCCCACACATTCTTTTTTTAGTGTAGGATACTGTACTAAAAAGTCAGAGCACTGATCTTGTAGCACAGCGGTAGAGCTCTTGGTTAAATGCCTAATGCATTCTGGAATTTAAATTTTGAATTCCAAAATCATTCAGCTGGACATTTAATGCTGTGGAACATTCATCGTGAGAACATAGAATTGGGGTATTTGCCAATAATTATGGCCTCGGAGCGCAAACACCTGTCAACTAAGATATTCAATAATAAGACGTACTTTACACTTGGGCTATAGGGATTTGGTGCAGCATATTTTTGCTTACTTTTACTTATACTTTAAAATAAATAGAATCACAAAAAAAAAAATTTAAACCTAACAATACTTTTACCCAAAATGTAGAGTGGTTTAAATAGACGTGGAGGCCTACGTGACGTGACATAATTCATATTTATAGATATGATACCTGTATATGTATGTATGGGGAAGAACCTATCGACAATTGAAATTAAGGCCACAGCAGGCAACGTTTTTATTAGTGGATCAATCCTAAGAATATGTTGCCCAATAGTTATTTTTTCACTGTATTTTTAAGGAGAGCGCACTTCCACCCCCCTCATCATGATTTTTGGTATCTGCCTGTATACACAGTGGCCGTCAATCATTGGTGAGAGGGGCAGGAGGAAGCAAGCAGAGGTGGGTGGCACTCTCCTCATGAACATAGTGGGCTCATAACTATGAGTCTGCTATATTTTTTCGTAGCAGTTATACATCAATATTTATTTTGTGTAATATGGTATGATAAGCGAATATATGCTACTCTTACGTAAGCCATTATATTCTGATTGCAGATCCGCTTTAAACAAGCATGTCACTTGTTTGCTGTAGAAAGCTTTGAGCCAGGTTTATAATTGTAGCATTCAGATGTTACATGAATATGAATAAGATTTCCATAGTTTTACCCTAATAAAAGACCTTTTGTTTGTGATCGTCTTTGTCTACCGTAAATTTTGATATATTACACGTCTGTTTTAGGGTAATTGGGTCAGGGCTAGCGTTACGATAATGATTGGCGGGGGGGGGGCACTTTATTTTACTTTTATTTTTTTACTATTATGGTCTGTCCCTCAAAGGTCAGAAAAGAACTTTGGGGGAACCTTATTTATTGTTTTCTTCTTCTTTTACACCATGTCTTTTCACTGTAACTGGGGCTGCACAGGGGAGATCAGCCCTCTTATAGTGTCTATTGTCACTAATAGGGCTGTGCTGGGTCTAGTTAGACCCAGCAGCAGCCTGCCACTAACGGCACCCAGGGATCATGTGACCAGTCGCTGCCTCTATTCATATACACAGCGCTCATTGAGAGATCAGAGAAGATAGAAGCAGAGAAAGCTGCTTCTATCCTCTCCTTAGGGTCCCAAGCAGAGACCCAACATTCAGTTGCAACAAGCTAAAACACGCGCCGTAAATAGGCTATGACTTGGGTATTAAGGCCCCCGACCGCCGGCCGTATATATACAGCCAGCGGTCGGGAACCGGTTAATATTCTGTTCTCCCTTCCCCTATGGAGTCACTAAATCTATGGTGTGGGCCTGAGAGGCTACATAAAGATCATATAATCTCCCTCCGTTTCATAATCAGTAGAGTCACTGTGCAAGAGACAATGTACATCAAACTTCTTTGGTTGACCACCAAATGTATTTTTTATGGTACCAGTTAGGGGCTGATGGACATTATAGGTAGACTATTCGTCTATATTGGTCCCAAATATTTATGATTGGTTAAACCCATCTATGTGTTTCAACAGTGTCACTGGGTCACCCTTCTTAGCTGCTACTCCCTACATCTCTGGCCTGGAAACCACTGCAACAGAAGAATGTACAACACGAGATTTAAATCCATTTAAATAACAGAAAACTCCAAACTTTGACTGTTGTAACAGAGAAACTAAATGTAACCACAAATGTTCCTATTCCGACCCTCAGAAGTTCTTGAAAATATCAAGGTCTATAAAAAAATAAATCACTCCTAGTATTACATTTTACACTTGGTGAAACCAGAAGTCCTTTTTATTTGTTAACCTGTCTCCGTCTCCTTTGTATAAAGGTTTAACAATTAGGAGCATTGATTATTTGACTTTATAAAACATAAATATATATTTAACAGTCCTGTATATAAGACTAAGTATATATGGTGTAGATGTAATGTTAAATGCTTTATATCAGATTTTACCCTTGCTGTCTTATATCTCCATCTTATTAGTATTCTACACTTTCAGATTTCACTTGCTTGCCAAAATTGCCTGTTAATCCTGTCTTATTTGATTCAATTTACTTTTTTTGGAAACAAATTAATAGAGGTGACCTTGCAGTCTTTCCATCGTCACCATAATACATTCCCAATGTATTTCAAAGAAACAGTTTGTAATGTGTAACACTAAAAGACAGAATGAATGTAGATGTTATACTCACCGGCATACATTTAAATTCATAGAAGAGATGTTTCTATTTATGACATATCCACAAAATGTCTCTGATGCATCGACTGTCTAAAGTAGTCTGCTGCCTCTTTACTTCATTTATATGTTTTTGACAATATTATATACATAAGAATTGGTAGGAGATATATATATATATATATATATATATATATATATACACATACACACGCATATATATATATATATATATATATATATATATGTATATATACATATACACACACATACATATATATATATATATATATATATATATATATACACACATACATACACACATACATTCAGTATATATAAATATAGTCATGTACGGATGTAGCCATCTTTATCTTGACTCTGATAACTTGCTGCATATCACACAACAAAAGCGATTGAAAAGTCATTAAAAAATACAAGATAAGGTTACTTTCCTCTGTGTATTTAATGTGTTAAAAGTAAAGACAAAGATGGCTGCATATGTATGTATGATTATTTATTTATATGCATGTATAGAGACAGAGCGAGAGAGAAAGTGAGATAGATAGACAGACACAGACAGACAGACAGACAGATTGATAGGTAGATAGATATAAGATAGATATAAGATAGATATAAGATAGATAGATAGATAGATAGATAGATAGATAGATAGATAGATAGATAGATAGATAGATAGATAGATAGATAGATAGATAGATAGATAGATAGATAGATAGATAGATAGATAGATATGAGATAGATAGATAGATAGATAGATGGATAGAAGATAGATAGATAGATAGATAGATATGAGCAGTGGCGGATTAAGTGTACCATGGGTCCTGCGCTGTTGACACAACTTGTGCCCCCTCCTTCCCCCTCACATGCAATTCAACCCCCCCCCAACCTGCTGACACTGTAACAGTCAGTGCCACTGACCTGACGGATACAGGTTTTAGCACTAGATACAGCTGCTCTCTGTTCAGGATATAAAGCAGCTGAATCTTAAAAAGTAAAAATCATTTTTAATAAAAAGTATTTAGAAAGTTGCACCAAAGACACTGATACACTGTTTTATCAAAGAAAGAAATAATAATAATAAAAAAAAAAAAATTATAACACCTCTCTTTAACCCCTTAAAGACACGGACAATTTTAGCCTTGAGGACAGAGCAATTTTTTTTACATTTCCCTCTTTGCATCCCGACGCTCATAACGCTTTTATTTTTTGTACGACGTAGTTGTATGAGACTTTGTTTTTTGCGGGACGAGTTGTACTTTATGTAGGTACCATTTTTGGTACAAATACATTATCGTTTAATTTCTATACATTTTTAATTAGATTAAAATGCAGAAAAAAAAGCAGTTGCGCAGCAGTTTTAATATTTATTTTTTTACACCATACACCAATCATCATAAATAATGTTATACATTTGTTGTACTGGTTGTTACGGTCGTGGCAATACCAAATATGTCTATATTATTTTATGTTTTGGGACTTATATTTTAAAAAGTTGATTTATTATAAAAAAAATGTGTGTTTCTGTGTATTTTATTTACTTTTTATTTATTTATTTACCATTATTATTTTTTTACATTCATTTAACTTTTTTTATTAATCCCATAAAGGGATTTATCATTTTGATTTTGATTTTGTAACTGCAATGTACTGGCATAGATCTATATGCCAGTACATTAGCCTGTGCACTGATTGTACACAGGCAGTTGTTAGGGCATACCTCAGTATGCCCTAACAACAGGAAATATGTTCAGACAGCCCTGGGGTCCTTCACTTCAATGTGCAGTCCCCCCTCTTTGAACGCCGCGATCAGCTTTCATCGCGGCGTTCAAAGGGTTAACAGCGTAGAGAAGATGTTTCTCTCCTCTCCGCTGTTAGAGCGGGGCCGTGGCTGTGTATTACAGCCGTTGCCCCACTCTCGATGCCACACACAGAGACGGCAGAGACTGCTGTCACACAGGACGAGTATGCTCGTCCTAATGTGCAAAGTGCTCGCCGCTCAGGACGAGCATACTCGTCCTGTGTCGGCAACCAGTTAAAGTGTAACTAAACTTTTAACATGTCATAGTGATATGTCAGAACTTTTAATCGGTTGGGGGGTTCAAGCACTGAGACCCCCACCAATCACTAAAGTGAAGTGGCAGTAGCGCACAATTAAATGCTGCGCCGCTTCGCTTCTGATCGGCATTCCTCGGAATGGTGTACGTCCGTACACCGCTTGCTCGGCTTTCGGAGAAAAGCATATCAGAAACGAAGCGGAACAGCGGTCACCTGAGCGCTTCTGCCACTTTGTTTTAGTGATCCATGGGGATCTCAGTGCTCGGACCCCCACCGATCAAAACTTCTGACATTTCACTATGACATGTCATAAGTTTTTTTAGAAGTTTAGTTACACTTTAAAGGTGTTTTCCTATGAGGGAAATTTATGACATATCCTGTGGATCCTGTCAGATAGGTGCAGTTTCCAGAGGTGGGACTCGCATCTATCTCTAGAACCGGGCCCTCTAAACCCTGTTCTACCTCTTTCTGCTATCGCTGCCTCTCGGCCACATCCTGACCATGGACTTTCCGTAACTCATAGTAGTGAATGGCAGTTACGGAAGCAGTGTACTAGAACCAAGCTCAGCACATAAATACAACACCACAACCAACCTCAGTACATATATACATCACCAGAACCAACCTCAGTACATATATACATCACCAGAACCAACCTCAGTACATATATACAGTACTAGAACAAAGCTCACTACATATATACAACACCAGAACCGAGCTCAGTACATAAAGACAGTACCAGAACCAAGCTCATTACATATAAACAGCCCCAGAACCAAGCTTAGTACATATATACAGCACCAGCACAAATACAGCTCAATTTAGTGCAACCCCTGATGTATAGGTTTGTATGGACTTCATTTCAGATTCTCTCTCTTCTTTTTCTCTTTTCTTCTCCATCCAGTCCAGACCTCTATGACTTCTCCCGGCCACGACCCATTTCTGCAGTTTTCCGCTCAGATGTCTTGGGCTTCTAACTTTTCAAACATTTCTGCATCTATAAACAAAGATAAAGTTATCATGGTGCCGCACAATACGTCCCTATATATAATAGTACCATACACTGCACCTCTAATTATAATAACGACATACACTGTGTCCCTGATTATAATAGCACCATACATTGTGTCCCACACACACACACACATAGTGACCCCTGTAGATAGTGCCCCCATAGTGCTCCCATAGATAGTGCCCACCATAGAGCCCTCTGTAGATAGTGCCCGACATATAGCCCCCCTGTTGATAGCGCTCTACATATATTCCCCTGAAGATAGCGCTCTACATAAAGCTCTCCCTGTATATAGTGCCGTACATATAGTCCCCCTATAGATTGTGTCCCACATATAACCCCCCCCCCTTCCTGTAGATAATGCCACCCACACTTTTTAGTTGAAAACAACAAAATTTACATACTCATCGTGATCCTGTTCCCGCGCCGTCCTGTGTCAATGCAGGCCTGCTCTCTTCTGAGTTAAGCTACGCCATCACGCTGCTTGTGTCGTTGAAAGGCGCTGACTGGCAGGGCAGAATAACATGCCCCATCAATCAACGCCTTTCAACCATGAAAGCGGTGCGATGACGTCATCGCGCCGCTATCATCATTGATTGACAGGGCAGAGTGACTTCTGTGACAACTGCCAATCAGCGTCATTGTAAGGCGCTGAATGGTCGGGCACGAAATGTACCCGGCCATTCAGCGCTTATGCAGATACACGCAGGTACAATTAGTGCAGGAGGCGGTAGCGGCTGCTGGTTTCAGTTGCGCCGCCGCCCCCTCAGAGAGGCAGCAGGTTGGACGGTGCCGCCCTATTCCCTCTCTATTCCCTCTCAGCCCGCCCCTCCTCCCCATTAGCGGCACTAGCGCGCTGCAATGTGTTTTTTTTTTTTTTTTAAATGATGTGCGGTTCGGGCGGCCATGGGCCCCCTGGGAGCCGTGGGGCCCGGGCAGGCGCCCAAACCGCCTATATGATAATCCGCCATAATGAGATAGATAGATATGAGATAGATAGATAGATAGATAGATAGATAGATAGATAGATAGATAGATAGATAGATAGATAGATAGATAGATAGATAGATAGATACAACAAAGAAAATCAAGAGCAGCACCATGCAGGAATGAACAATAAATGTGGGTGCCAGCCTCAGGATAAAGGCAATATCCTTCGTAATAGTCTACAAAAAAATAGGCAGCAATCCTGTATCTCCAAGTGAAAAAAAATCAAGTGATGAACTTTATTCCATAAGCAACGTTTCGGCAGATACAACTGCCTTTCTCAATCATGCTCAATAGCGAGCGCCGCATCTGAGTGGTTTTGGAGAGAGGGAGTGAGCTCCCTCTTATCCCACTGACACCCGGTGATAAGATAATAAAGGCCCCCAGGTCTGCCTGTAGTGAATGCCTGCTAAGCTACGCCAGAGGCATGGCCTAGCAGATGCCTATCCGTTTTAAACGGACAGGCAGTAATACACTGCAATACAAAAGTATTCCAGTGTATTATAAAATCGATCGGATAATCACATAGCAAAGTCCCCTAGTGGGACTAGTGAAAAAGTAAAAAAAAAGTTTAATAAAGTTAATAAAATAAAATGTGAAAAAAAAATTAAAAACCCACTTTTTCCCCTTACAAAATGCTTTTTACTATTAAAAAACCCAAATAAAGCAAAATAGTTACATATGTGTAGTATCTCCGCATCCATAATGACCCCGATTATAAAGCTATTACATTATTTAGCCTGCACGGTGAACGCCGTAAAAAATAATATAAAAAAAAAATGGAAAAATTGCTGTTTGTGAATCCTGACCTAAAAAAATGTAATAAAAAGTGATCAAAAAGTCACATCTACTCCAAAATGGTACAAATAAAAACTAAAAGTCATCCCGCCCAAAAAAAACCCTCATACAACTACATTGGCGCAATAATAAAAAAGTTATGGCTCTTCAAATATGGAGACACAAGAACAAATAATTTTGAAAAAAAAGTATTTTTACTGTGTAAAAGTAGTAAAACATACAAAATGTATACAAATTTGGTATTGTTGCAATCGTAACAACCCGTTGAATAAAGTTAATGTGTTATTTATACCAGACGATAAACGGCGTAGATTTAGGACGCAAAAAAGAGTGGCAACATTTCAGGTTTTCTTCTACCCCCCCCAAAAAAAGTTAATAAACGTTAATTAATAAATAATATGTAATGCTGATTGGTGATGCTGATTGGTCAGCGTCATACATTTTTCTTTACAACGCCCACTTTGTTAAAGTAAAATAAAACGCCCAATTGGGCTTTTACAAAAAATTTGCATAAATGTTAAAATATTCCTAACTTTGTCACTAATAAACGTTTTTTGTTTTTTTAAAACAACAACACAGTAGTTCTCTACAACACAGCGTCTATTACATTAAAACTGGTGACAGAGCCTCTTTAAAACAAATGCTGTAGTAGTTGTAGTATTTCTTTCCTGTAACGAAAATGTCCAAACTGTGTTACAATGTACAGAAAAGCATTACAGTAAATGCTTCAATTCCTACTTTTATTAAATGCATTGCATTGCTGCATTGAGCATGGCAATGTTATGGAGGCTATAAATCACACTTTGTTATACCCTAATAATTCTGTGATGTCTGCAGGAAATCTAGATTTCTTTATACTCTCACCCGACAGCTTTCTGCTTCACTTGCGCTCTATATGTTACCTGTTTGTACACTTCATTTTCTCTGACTGTTATTAAATAAAGCAGCAAAGTCCGACCGCCTGATGGAGTCATCTGTGATAAGAAATGAGCCAGTGAGGGAAGAACCTACAAGACCAAAGCTGGTAGACTGTGTGCCAAGGTCCTCAGATCTCCTTTAGAATAAGATAGATACATTATCAGGGATATTTCTACAGTTCAGTATGGTAAAACAGGGCACTGCGGCTCGGAATTCACATCTTCAACCAGTAAAGGTGGTGTTACACGGGCAGATACCTCTTT
Source organism: Rhinoderma darwinii (assembly GCF_050947455.1). NCBI lineage: Eukaryota > Metazoa > Chordata > Amphibia > Anura > Rhinodermatidae > Rhinoderma > Rhinoderma darwinii. Next base: position 331,472,080 of record NC_134687.1, on the reverse strand, counting down.
AATGTTCTTGGTACCATAATGAAGATGATTAACTCGCACTTATAGGCCTTAGTACACTCCTACCTTAGCATGCTTAACGAGGGAGAATACAAGGCAAGTCTTCTATTGGCCTGCTATTAGCCAATGGCACAATATTATTTTGTGCTGTTTGCACTAATAGGGCCGCGGACCTGTCTCCATACTATGCTGTCATTAAACAGGACAAGAGAGTATCATGACAGATCCGCTTTAAAGTAGATATGAACTTTTCTGTAACAGTAGTGTAGACCGTAGGGGACCCAAGTTTGACACTGGCTACATACTGTACAAATGATAGGCTTCCTCTGCCCGTCCCAGTTAGTCAATATTTAAATGGCTGATGGCCACAAGAGAAGCACTTAACATTTTTCATGAATCTAAGGGAACGGTCTGATGTAGGGGCAGCCGAATGCGTTCAAAACTTTTTTCACTTGTGGTGGCCAGTGACCTCACAATTGGAGTTAGCTTAGGTATTGCCACAGCAAGTGAGTAAAGTTTCGGCCGTGTGCGGCCCCCGCTACGTTATACGTGTACCCTCAAAGGTAAAGAAAGTCTGAGCTAATTAGAAAGTAATATCTTTATTTTTATTGTACTCATCCAAATAGCCCTGAAACAATGTATGTTTAGTATAACATTTTGTAAAACCTAGACATTTAATTTTGGGTTTCCAAATATAATAAAATTTCTTTAGCAATGACCTTATTCAATTCATTGATTTTTAGTAATATAAATTACAAACTTTTTTTTCTCTCATTCCATATACAGTGGATCTCAACAATGTAACCTAAACTCTAGATGTTTATATTAATAAATAAAATAAATCAAACAACTCTGTATAGAAGTAAGTCAAATAAAAAATTCACTGTGGAGGGTCAGTTACAAAAATGTTACAACATTTTTATTACTTGAACCGATCAGTGCTGGATTTCAGCCATAATTACACATGCTTATTCAATTTAAAGAGCAATTCCTCCATTTATCTCTTTCTGTTTCTTGATCTATTCACTGAAATCAAGACTGTGGAAGATTAGCCATTTTCCTCTTCTACGTCTCACAAACCTGTGTCTAGCTGTAAGGTAAATGGCTGCAGTAGGACCCCCTCCCCCACTGCTCTATCTACAATGGAATACCCGGGCTACTAGGACTTGCACCTTTTGCTAAGTACCACTCTGCCAGCTAAAAATGAAAGGGATACACAGCGGGACTGCTGCGGATGTTTAGTGTGAATTGCGGACTGAAAATCTGCAGCAATTTACAGTTAAAAACCTCATCCACAAGCAGCAGAAAAAAAATGAATGGAATTGAGGGCATGCTGCAAATTTTCTAACCCGCAGCATATCAATTCTGTAGCGGATTTGTTGCAGATTTTCCCTGCGGATTTCATCCTTGGCAATGCATAGGGTTAAATCCAAACCAATATCCATGTAAAAATCTAATACATACAGGTTTTCTAGCGGACTTGTTTTGAAATTGTAAAGGATTTGCCAGACACAGCTTCTGTGTCAACACCTGTGGGCAATCAGTCTGCACCTGCTCCTATGTCTGTGAGACAGACTCCATCTTCCACCACTCAGGATGGCAGGCTTATGAGTGGGAGAGCCTATCATAGCCTGGCCAGACGGAGCTAGCTCCCGCCCACTGTCTATTTATACCTGCCTTTCCTGTTCCTCCTTTGCCTGTGATTCTTCTATGCTTGTTTCCTGGCTTGCTGCTGCTGCTTGTACTACTCATCATCTGCTTGTTATTGACCTTGGCTTTCTGACCTCTCTCCTGCTCAGCGTTTGGCACCTCGTTCTCTCCTGGTTTGACTCGGCTCGTTCACTACTCTTGTTGCTCACGGTGTCTCCGTGGGCAGCTGCCCCGTTTCCCTAGCCTCTGTGTACCCTTGTCTGTTCGTCTGTCTTGCACTTACTGAGCATAGGTACCGTCGCCCAGTTTTACCCCGTCGTTTAGGACGGGTCGTTGCAAGTAGGCAGGGACTGAGTGGCGGGTAGATTAGGGCTCACCTGTCTGTCTCCCTACCCTGTCATTACAGAAATTAATGACGAAAAAAGTCTGTGTTGTCTGTAAGGTTACTACAATACTGTGGGTAAGTTTATGTCCTGTTTACTTATGTTATTCATTTCAAGATTTAGTGTTGCTTTAACCGGTTCCTGACCACCGGCTGTATATTAATGTCTGGCGGTCAGGGTCCTTAAAACCAGCGCCATAGTGTGTTTATGGTGCAGGTTTTAGCTGGCTGCCCGAGCGAGTGCTGTGTATAGAATAGAGGCAGCGGCAGCTCCACATCCTCTCTTGGTCCCGGTGATCATGTGACTGGTCACGTGAACGCCGAGATGCCATTAGTGGCAGGCTGCTGCTGGGTCTAACTAGACCCAGCACAGCCCTATCAGCAGGGGCATAGCAAAAGGCTCATGGGCGATGGTGCAAGAATTCTGCTTGGGCTACCCTGCTTCTCCCCAACACCACAAGCCTATGCCCAGCCACCTTGCCCAACAGCCCCCACAGAGTATAATGCTCCCCGTAGCTGTCCCCATACAGTATAATGCTCCCCATAGCTGCCCCCATACAGTATAATGCTCCCTGTAGCTGCCCCCACACACTATAATGCTCCCATAGCTACCACCCACACAGCATAATGCTCCTGAAACAGTATAATGCTCCCATACAGTATAATGCCCGCATAGCAGAACCCATATGTTACAATGCCCACCATAGCAGACCACATACAGTATAATGCCCCCCATAAATGCCCCCATACAGTATAATGCCCCTCATAGTTGCCCAACACTGTATAATGCCCCCCATAAATGCCCCAACACAGTATAATGCCTCCATAGCAGCCCCATACAGTATCATGCCTCCATAGCTGCCAATACAGTATAATGATGCTCATAGCTGCCCCTACACCGTATAATGCCCTCCTTAGCTGCCCCCCACAGTGTAATGCCCCTTAGCTACCCCACACAGTATAATGCCCCCATAGCAGCCCCATATTGTATAATGCCCCTCATAGCTGCCCCCATACAGTATAATGCCCCCTTAGCTGCCCCACACAGTATAAAGCCCCCATAGCTGTCTCCCCACAGTGCAATGCCCCCATAGCTGCCACCATATCAGCCCCCCCGTAGAGTATAATGCCTCCATAGCAGACCACATACAGTATAATGCCCATCGTAGCTGCCACCATAGCAACCCCCCCCCCTTATACAGTATAATTCCCCCATATGTGTAGTATAGAAAAATAATAAAGTTACTTACCTATCCCTGTTCCCACGACGGGTGGAGGAGGAGATCCTTCTCCTCTTTTACCCTTTGTAGTGAATGACTCGGCGCAGACAGGCGCGATGACGTCACTAAATCGCACCGGTCTGCACCGAGCCGCTAATGGCTCACGGCACAGTGAATGCTGAGTCCTGAGGACGCAAATTGTCACGTTGGGTTCGTGGACCCACTGGACCGTACCGCCTTGGCGGTATGGCAGCTGGCCAACAGGGCGCAGGTTACAGTCTATAGTTCTTATAGGGTACCTGTGGCAGCTCGGACAGTAGCAAGGCAGGCTCGGCTGGGGCTAGGCAGCAGGTAGACGTCAGGCATGGTGAAGCAGGAGAGGCGTGGAATACAGCACAGCACGACTTCAGCTCAGCACGACACTCGACCAGGATAGCACGGTATACAGGTAACAGGATACAGGAACAGGGAACACTGGGAACTGGGAAACACTAGGAGACCAATTGCTTAGACAAACTTAGGGTACGACAACAACGCTCAGGCATGGGAGGAAGAGGCTGGTCCCTTCTTATAGTCCAGGGTGCTATGGTCTAATTAAACAAAAAAGTCTGGTGCCCTACGGGACCCGGCCGAGGTGAACGGAAGTGAGCGCTGCCATCTCCTGAGGAGGTGACTGGGACCAGTGCTCGCAGATCCATGGCTGTGGGCGTCAGGAGGTGAGTGAACCTGATGGCCCACGGCCATGGGCATGGCACACAGTTGGAACCGGGACCTCGGTGAATGGCTCGCGACCCCCCAGAGGTCTTCACACGTAATGTATTGTATCGTGCAGTTTGTGTTTGCGGTGAAGAGAGGAGAGGGGGGCCTGTAATTTAAAGCCCCCTTCTCCTCTCTCCACCGCAAACACAGACAGTACAATACAACACACATACAATACGGGCCCCCTCTGCAGCTCACCTGCAGTCTTCCATGCTCTTCCGCACCGGCTCTTCCACAGTGGCTGGAACGCCCCTTCATGTGACGTCATGTTCACATGGTACACTGTGACGTCTAAAGGAGACCTGCCCATAACCAGGAAGTGTCAGCATCACGGCAAATGAAAATAGAATTAGCGCGCTGTGTGGCAACGGGGCTTAGGGGCTGTGTGGCAAGTACAACCACTGCAACCCCTATAGCTACGCAACTGCCTATTAGTGACAATAGTCACTCTAAGAGGGTTGATTTCCCCTGTAGCTGGGACTGCTGTGCAGCCCCAGTTACAGTGGAAAAACATGGTGTAAAAGAAGAAAAAAAAAGAAAAGTCCCCCAAAGGTCTATCCTGACCTTTGAGGGACAGACCATAATAATAATAAAAAAGTTAAATAAAGTAAAAATAAACTAAATAATAAATACACATAAAATACTCACCCAAAAAAACGTTTCCCCCGCCAATTATTGTCGTAATGCTTGCCCTGACCCAATTACCCTAAAATAGACATGTAATATATCAAAATTTACGGTAGACAATGATGATCAATAATAAAAGCCAAATTTTAGTGTAAAACAATATTATTACCAGAAAAAAATTAGCTGAAACATAAAGCATATTTTTGTACTATTATTTTCAAACTGTAAGCCTAGAAATTCTAAAACAGTAAAAAGGATGTGTATAAAAATGATTAAAAAAAGAAACCTGCATTGTCTACAAAGAAAACACCGCAAAAATCACGTCGCTAGCCCAACAAATAAAAAAGTTATAGCCAATTAATTAACGCGTGCTAAAAGTGGCTAAATGGTGTTTAGTCCTGAATGCTCAAAAATACCTCGTCCTGAACCCGTTAAAGACAATTATAAGGGTGTGTTCACATCAGAATTCGTATCCGCTGAGGGGATCCATTGGAGGTTTCCGTCGGGTTAACCCCTCAGCGGAAAGGCAAACGGAAACCTCAGCTTCCGTTTCCCTTACGATTGAACTCAATGGTGACGGAAACCTAGCTAATAGTTTCCGTCTGTCACCGTTGCGACATGTCCGTCATTTTGACTGCGCTATTGACTCCATCCGAATATATGCGGCGTCCAAACAAAATGCAAAAAACAACGGCAAAATTCTTTCTTTTCTCCCATTCCCCCCATAAAAAAATAAAATAAAAGTTAATCTATAAGTCCTATGTACCCCTAAATACTAATGAAAACTACAACTTGGCCTGCAAAAATCAAGCCCACATACGGCCACATTGACGGAAAAATAAAAAAGTTATGGCTCTTGGAATGCGGCGATGCAAAAACAAGTACATTTTTTTCTAAAAGGGTTTTTATTGTGCAAACGTAGGAAAACATATAAAACCTTTACATATTTGGTATCTCCGTAATCAAGCCGACCCATAGAATAAAGTTAACATGTTATTTACGCTGCATAGTAAACGGCGTAAATTTATAACGTGAAAATCAATGCTGGAATAGCTGCTTATTTTCAATTCTCTCCTAAAATAAAGTTAATAAAAGTTAATCGATATATTATATGCATCCAAAAATGGTACAATTACAAAAATCAAGCCCTTATACGGCGATGTCGGCTATGTCGACGGAATAAAAAAAAAGTTTGACTGTTGGAATGTGACCGTGAGAAAACAAAAAATAATCCATGGTCATTAACGCGCAAAATGGCCTGGTCATTAAGGGGTTAATGTAAATATATCAGTAAGAATTACTAAATAGAATGTGCAAGCAATATAAGGAAACATTCATTTAAAATCTATATTGCATGCATTTTTATGTAAGAAAATAAGAACAGTACATTAGACCCCTTATATGCAACATATTGCGTACAAGAACTACACTACTGTAGGTGCAAAAAAACTGAAAAACCAATACAACATATTCATATTCATTTGGTGGTAGGACTGCAGGAGGTAAGCAGCCATTGCAAAGTAATGTATCATTGTCTCTGGTGAAGCTAAATTAGTTGCATACTATACATTCCAACGTTTTACAATAGCAGAGATAATACATCTGGGTCTACATCTGCACAAACGACAGTCAAGGCAAGCCTTCATTTTCTAGCAGTAAAGGCTGTCTCTGTAATTCCATAAGGGATTATTGCCTACTTTCTTATGTGAACAATGCATATCCATACTGTTGACGCAAATTAAATGGATTACTTTATTGTTGCTGCTCCAAATCAGATGCTTGTATTGTTTTTTGGTTAGAAGATAGCTAGCTAGATAGATATATAGATTGATATGTGATAGATAGATAGATAGATAGATAGATAGATAGATAGATAGATAGATAGATAGATAGATAGATAGATAGATAGATAGATAGATTTTTAACTAATGTTTAGAAGTTGAGAGATTTAGGCTGGGTTCACACGACCTATTTTCAGACGTAAACGAGGCGTTCTATGCCTCGTTTTTACGTCTGAAAATAGGGCTACAATACGTCGACAAACATCTGCCCATTCATTTGAATGGGTTTGCCGACATACTGTGCAGACGACCTGTAATTTACGAGTCGTCATTTGACAGCTGTCAAACGACGACGCGTAAATTGACTGCCTCGGCAAAGAAGTGCAGGACACTTCTTTGCAACGTAATTTGAAGTCAATGAAGAGCAGCTCAAGATTTACGAGCGTCAAAGACGCCTCGCATAATGCGAGGAGCTGCTTTTACGTTTGAAACGACGCAGCTGTTTTCTCCTGAAAACAGTCTGTCTTTTCAGACGTAAAAGGTAGCTAGCGTGTGCACATACCCAAACTGTTAGAGAGAGAAAGCGGGCAATTCTAAGCACATTGTAGTATCTGGGGTTTACCTAGTTTATCCCCACAGTGTCCAGGTAAAGGCAGTAAATTATCATTATCATTAACAATAAACTTTTGTGCTCCTTCAATTTACAATATATTTATTTGTTACCATTGTAGCTTGGAAATATTGTAACTTGAGAAAATGATTCTATAGAAAACTAGTAATTGGACTGAAGCCAATAAAATGTCAACCAAAAATAAGAGAAAATGTGCACTATAACTAATACATGTGAACCAAGTCCTTACATATAAAAGTCAGAGAGAGCTTCTGGAAGCTGATGGGATGCTTTTTTATGTTGAGGACAGCAGCTTCTTTAGGGTCTTGTACAGTATAAAGTGTACCAGAAAAATAAGAAGGAGTAGCACTCCCCTGGTGTCCAAAGGAGCAGCACAACCCGGCACATGTGGAGAGTAGTTCAATAAATGTAACTCTGTACTGTACCTCAGAAAGATGCCACTAGACAGACAATGAGTGCGTGCATTTTAGTTATACAGTGCTAACTGAACTACTCAGGGCCGCACTGTCCATGTTGCGAGATGAGCTTCTCATCTCAGGTGGTGGCCTGCTGCCTATCTGAGGGGGTAGCAGCTCCACTGAAACCAGCCACCACCACCCCCTCCTGCACTATAATTGTATCTGCGTCTATGATGCATAACTAGTGCTGGCAGGGCATGCAGAGCCTTTCAGTGGCTTGTGTTGTTGATTGGCAGGGCAAGGCACCCTGCCATTAAGTGCCTTTCAATGACGCAAGTGGCGCAATGACGTCATCGAACCGCTTGCATCGTTGAAAGGCTCTGAATGGCAGAGGCTTGCGTTGTTCAGCCCCAGCAGACCTGCTCAGTAGAGAGCAGGCTTGCATTGCTAGAGGACGGTGTAAGAACGGGATCAGGTATTTATGTCAATATTTTTCTTTCAATTAAAAAGTGTGAGTGGGCATATGTATAGGGGGGCTCTATCTACAGGGGGCTATACCTACATGTGGGGCACTTTTTATAGGGGGCTATATGTGGGGCACTATTTACAGGGGGCTATATGCGGGGCACTTTCTACAGGGGGCTATATGTGGGGCACTATATACAGGTGCCACTATCTACAGGGGGCTCTATGGAGGCAATTATCTACAGGGGGATCTATGTAGGGCACTATCTACAGGGGCTCTATCTACAGGGGCTCTATGGGTGTCACTATCTACAAGGGGCTCTATGGTCGCACCTTCTACAGGGGGATCTATGGGGGGCACTATCTACATGGGGCACTATGTGTGTAGGGCACAGTGTATGGTGCTATTATAATCAGGGACACAGTGTATTGCGCTATTATAATTAGAGGTACAGTTTATGGCACTATTATAATTAGAGGTAGAGGCAGTGTATGGCGCTATTATATTTAGGGGCGTAGTGTGTGGTACCATGAGCATTTTATCTTTGTTTATAGGTGCGGAAATAATTGAAAAGGGAGAAACTGAAGACATCTGAGCTGCAAACTGGAGAAATGGGCGGTGGCCGAGAGAATTTATCATAGAGGTCTGGACCGGATGGAGAAGTAAAGAGAAAAAGAACAATTAGAATCTGAGAAGACATCACCTGTGTGTCACTCAATGTAAATATTTATTCTGCCTCTAATCAGTGCTGTAGTTACTGTATGATCTGCAGCGACATGATGGGTGGTATGATTTTCTTTTTGTGAAACAGCAACTCCAAGCATATACTTAACATTGTTCAGGCTATACTGGGAGCTGTAGTTTTATGCTGTACAAACCTATACTGCAGGGGTTGCACTAAATTTGCTAATGATTTCTGTACTGAGCTGAATTTGTGCTGATGCTGTATTTATGTAGTGAACTTTGTTCTGGTGCTGTATTTATGTATTGAGCTTCTGGTGTTGTATTTATGCACTGAGCTTTGTTCTGATGCTGTATTTATGTACTGAGCTTGGTTCTGGTGTTGTATTTATGTACTGAGCTTGGTTCTTGTACTGTATTCATGTACTGAGCTTGGTTTTGGTATATGCGTACTGAGCTTTGTTCTGGTGCGTTATTTATGTACTGAGCTTTGTTCTGGTACTCTCTGTATGTACTGAGCTTGGTTCTGGTGCTGTAATTATATAGGATACATTTATAATATCAAAATTGCAGGGCAGATGGATTTGTTTTCAATTCAAGGTATATTTACTGGGAGCCTGTCAGGCAGTTTTAACCCCTTGAACCGCCACCATGCGGTAATACATGACTCGACAATATTTCCAAACATTCCCTTGTATGTTTTTTTCAAATGCAGCAAAATCGATAAAATCTAATTTTTAAATGGCGCACACTATATGCTAATTACTCATTAAAGGTTCATGGGGCGGTGCCGCTATCCTAAAGAGTAACATAGTCCTGCCTCCAAACCTATTTTTCCATGCTTGATTGACATCCCCCAGGCTGTTATACATCACGACCAGTCTCCTCCAACTTTCTCGAATGCACCAGTGCTTTGTACTCCTTGGGCACGCACCGTGCAGCGAGGTGTACGCTACCCGGTTACATTGCTGCACTGCGCATTCCAGGGGAGTACAAGGCAATAGTGTATCCGCAAGAATTTGTGGAAGCTGCTAGCGATATAGAACATCCAGGGGATGTCAATCACGATCTGGGGGGTGCGGTTTCAATTTTCACCTCAGGCAGCAGAAAAGCTAGAATCAACCCTGGAACTACTCACATTGCGTCCTGCATCTACAGGGACCTGCAAAACAGCCAGTCCGGAGAGTCTATTAAAGGTTCAGGTAACCTATTTACAAACGGATACTTTTTGCTCAGTGAATAGTCTGCAATACAGGGAAGGGGGCACTTAGTCTACCCTCCTTACATACTTGCCCCTTTTCTGTTTTCTTTTCTAATTATGGTTTACCTGCACAGATTTGACACAAAAGTGCTATCAATACCTGGACACATCATGCACTGCTTAACTGGTATAGGACTATTTTAGTACGAATAGACTGCTATACAAAGATGACAACCTCATATGGAGTTGTATTGACTGCACACAGTTGGAAACACTGACAGATCCCATTGTATGTCAATAGAGTTCGTCAGACGCCATTGGAATCCATCGTATGACAGATCCAGCACAGCTCTGTGGGTTTCGTTATGAACAGAAGTCATGGCATAGATGTGAACAGAGACTTGGGCTACATTCACACAAGCGTGTCTATTTTGTGTGCGCAAAAAATGGCGCGTATTTCCTGAATTTCATGTCCGTGCCATTAGTGTGCGTTGCGTATGGCATCAGTGTGTTTTGCGTGTGGCATCCATTTTTCACGTCTATGCAAGCACTTTTTTTTAAATTTCCCTTCATTTCTTAGCAATTGATGCGTTTAACTCGGACTGTCGTCTGTGTGCTGTCCGTGTTTTTAATGCACCCATACACTTCAATGGGCGACCACGTCTTCAAAAAATGCAGCAATATAGAACATGCAGTGAGTTTCAGGCAACAGACCCTCGCTGCGTGAAAACTCACGCATATCTGAATAGCCCCATTGAAATGTAGGGGTCTGTGTGCTGTCAGTTATTTCAACGGACGAGGAACACGTACGTCTGAATGAAATCTTAAGCTGGGTTTACTAGGACAGATGTGTGCCCATAATGAGCACCGAGTATCGATTGTTAGGCTATGTTCACACAACCTATTTTCAGGCGTAAACGAGGCGTGTTATGCCTCGATTTATGCCTGAAAATACGGCTCCAATACGTCGGCAAACATCTGCCCATTCATTTGAATGGGTTTGCCGACATACTGTGCCAACGACCTGTCATTTTACGCGTCGCTGTAAAATGACTGCCTCGTCAAAGAAGTGCAGGACACTTGTTTGGACGTAATTTGAGCCGTTTTTCATTGAATCCAATGAAGAACAGCTCCAAATTACAGCCGTCAAAGACGCCTCGCAAAATCCGAGTACGAGCAATTACGTCTGAAATGACGGAGCTGTTTTCTCCTGAAAACAGATCCGTAATTTCAGCCGTAATGGTCGTTATCGTGTGCACATACCCTTACAGGTTAATCGGTGCTCGTTTAAAGGGCCTTTACATGGACCAATGTAAAATCTATGGTTTGATCGCTCGTTAATAGAATTGTTTGGTCCCCATACAATTTACATAATGTCGGTAGCACATTCCCCGACAACGATGATTTTCAGGGCAGCATAAAAGATTAAATCAGCCAACGAACAACAGTTTGCTCATTCATTGGCTGAACTCTGCCCTGTATACACGGGGAATGATCAGGAACGAGCATTCATACGATCATTGGCCCATTTAAAGGGGCCTTAAGTCATGGATTTCAATTGTTTACAATAGATGCAAGTAGTGATAGTTCTTTAAATTAAATACTTTTGCATTGTTGGAGATAAATGTGGTGACATTTGGTTATGAGCACATTTCAATGACACATCTACCGCCTCTTAAAAACCAACACGCATCTGACAGAGCTGTGCGGTTTATATTTCAGTTGAAGACATTGCAGGGAGCAGATTCTTTAAGCAGATCCGAGTCAACACATTAATAGCATGTGGTAATCGTGTCTTTCTTGTATTGTAGACTGGAGTTCCATTCTGATGCTAAGCTGAGAATGAATAAAAAAAAATATATATGGTAACCTTATTTTTACATTCTACTGCTGACAACATAAATAGGCTATAGTCTTACCCAACCTTATTGCAGCATTTGCCTTATCCCACATTTTACCTATGGTTGCAACCATTGTATCCATTGTAATTGAAGTGCATCACTCACATCATGTTACCGTCCTTAGCTTAAAGGGGTTTCCGAGATATATATTTTTTCAACTTTTATTTCTATATTGCACATCTTTATAATATGTTCATTAAAATGTTGCTTCTGTTCTCTGCACTGCCTGCTCGTCACATGACCTCCGACGTCACGTTTTGAGCCTCCTCCACTGACATGTCGTATACTCATCACATGGTCTTGCACCAGAGAGACCTCGTAGGTTATACGACACGTCAGTGATGACGTCTTGTTTCTGGGGCGGCTATGTATTTTGTGCTCGCGCTTCCAATCTTGCTATTGACTGTTAACCCTCTGATTGGATGCAGTGGCGGTAATGCAGCTGGCCAACAGGGAGCAGGTGAATGTCTATAGGTCAATAGGTACCTGTGGCAGCTCAGACAGCAGCAGGGCAGGCTTGGCAGGGACTAGGTAGCAGGCGGACGTCAGGCGAGGTGGAGCAGGTCAGACGTGGATGCAGCACAGCACGACTTTGGCACAGCTCAGTGCTAGACCAGGGATGTATGGTTTGCTAGGAACAGGAACTGGAAACAGGTATAGGTACAGGGACAGGGACTGGAACAGGAAACACACTAGGAGGCCATCACGTAGACAAACTAGGGAACACAACAACGCTCAGGCATAGAACTAGGGGGCTGGACCCCTCTTATAGTCCAGGGTACTGACGGGTCAAAGTTCATCAACGAGGTCCGGTGCGCCTTCAAGAGCATGCACGAGCGTGCGCGCGCACCCTACGGGATCCGGCTGAGGTGAGTGGACGCGAGCGCTGGCGTCTCCTGAGGAGGAGGCTGGGGCCAGCGCTTGCCGACTCGTGGCTGCGGCTGTCAGGGGGAGGTTGGAGCTGACAGCCCGCAGCCACTGACATTACAGTATCCCCCCTCTTACGCCCCCTCTTCTTGGGACCAGAGCGAGAGAGAAACTTGTTCAGAAGAGTAGGGGCATTGAGATTTTCCTCTGGCTCCGTGGACCTCTCTTCAGGGCCAAATCCCCTCCAATCCCCCAAATAAAAAGTCTTTCCTCAAACACCATGCGAAAAGTCCAGAGGAAGGCAGGGAAGTCATGGGTCTCTGGTCCTTGTCTCTCCCAGATAGGGTTCGCCCATGCAAGAGCCTTGCCAGTGAGGAGATGATAAAAGCGACCCTGGCACCATCAGACGAAAATGTCCTAGCATACAGGCTGAAGTGGATCTGGCATTGATTAAGAAAACCACGACAGGTACTTGCTTCTCCATCATAACGGTCAGGAAGTGGCAAAGAAACACGTGGGTCAATACTGCCAAGAGGTGTAATCTGAGGATCAACATTGCCAGGAGGTGTAGTAGGAGGAATGGCAGCTTGTGCCTCCTGCCGCCGTGCAAGAATGTGCAACGCCTGATTGAGTTGGTCCTGTCGGGACCGGAGGTCCAGCATATCCGCCCGCATGTCTTGATACGTCATCATAGTCTTGAATCGACCAGCGGGATCCATGGCCTGAGCGTACTGTCACGAAGGGTCTGTAGGCCCACTGGGCCGTACCGCCTTGGCGGTAAGGCAGCTGGCCAACAGGAAGCAGGTGAATGTCTATAGGTTAATAGGTACCTGTGGCAGCTCAGACAGCAGCAGGGCAGGCTCGGCAGGGACTAGGTAGCAGGCGGACGTCAGGCGAGGTGGAGCAGGTCAGACGTGGATGCAGCACAGCACGACTTTGGCACAGCTCAGTGCTAGACCAGGGATGTATGGTTTGCTATTAACAGGAACTGAAAACAGGTATAGGTACAGGGACAGGGACTGGAACAGGACACACACTAGGAGGCTATCACATAGACAAACTAGGGAACACAACAACAACGCTCAGGCATAGAACTAGGGGGCTGGACCCCTCTTATAGTCCAGGGTACTCACGGGTCAAAGCTCATCAACGAGGTCTGGTGCGCGCGCTGCCCCTTTAAGTACGGGCACGAGCGCGCACGCGCCCCCTATAGGCTCCGGCTGAGGTGAGTGGACACGAGCGCTGGCGTCTCCTGAGGAGGAGGCTGGGGCCAGCGCTTGTCGATTCGTGGCTGCGGCTGTCAGGGGGAGCTGACAACCCGCAGCCACGGAAATTACAGATGCAGCGGTCACATGCTACGCGCATGTGAACAACCACTTTTTTAGTTTATGTATTTAATTTCCAGCCCCTAATAAAAAAAATTGATGTATCGGAAAACCCCTTTAACATACACATATTCCCAAAACCACTTTAATCTATGGGATTTGCAACAGAGCTGAAATGTTAATCAAATATTCTCAAAAAGAGAGAAAGGCAACCATTGGGCTCTTACTAGTAAGCTTCCAATGAATGTAAAACCCTGCACAGAAATAATTTTAAAGCCTACCTGCATCACCTACTGCTGAGCAGGTCATGTTCACATGAGTCTGGGAATTTAGCATATAGTGTGAATGCTGGTCTTTGTAAATAGAGGGATTCTGAGCCAAAGGGTTTTTAGTCCTAAAGCTGATCCTTCAACTCAGTTGAGAAGGAGCATTATTAAAATTGATGGCACTTTTTCTGTGATTTCCATTTCCAGAAATCTCAGAACGGTGACAAAGGGGTTTAGGCACCAAACTATCAAGAATACCATGACCCTTTCTTTATGGAAATTGGTGGGGGTCCAAGCTCAGGAACCCTTACCATTGTCATCCACTAACATGTCTCTATGATATGTCAGAGGATATTAGGTGTATTTCAGTGATTCTATTATGTGTTATTCGTAAAAAAATATATAAGAATTGTGAGTAAAAGGTCTTAAAACTGTACACAATGTAAGAATACTTTTATTCTACTATCCAACTACAACAGTTTTAAACTTCATGTTTTATTTAGGCCTCATTCACACGGCAGGGTTTCCCGTCCGGGTGCCGGCCGTTCATAAATCGGCCGGCACCCGGCTGCATTAGGAATGATAGACCCCTAATGGGGCTATTCACACGACCGATTTTTTGACGGCCGGAAAATCCGGCCGTCAAAAAATAGGACATGCTCTATCTTTGCCCGGACACCCGGCCGCCCGGCTCCCATAGAAGTCTATGGGGCCGGGTATTACACGGCCATCACCGGAATGTGTTCCGAGTGATGGCCGGGTTTCCCGGCGCTTGCGCTCTATCTCCTCCTCCTCACAGCGCAGAGTGCATGTGAGGAGGAGGAGTTGATGCCATTCTGACGAATGGCATCGCTGCACACTGTGTTGCAGGGCCGGGGTGTACAGCAGGTGGAGGGAGCGCTGCGCTGGCTCCCTTCCCCTGCTTGTTAAAAGCACCCTGGCTCGGCGACACCTTAGATGGCGCCGCTAGTAGCAGCAGCTGCTGCGGCTGCTACTACTGCAGCGACGCCACTATAGCAGAGCGGGGAGGTATCTCCCCGCTCTGCTATGTGCTAGCCGCACTTTAGCTCCTTGAAGGAGCGGAATCCCCGTGTGTTCGGGGATTCCGCTCCTGGACAGAGCGCTTGATGTCTCTGTCCATATCTGGGCAGTGACATCAGGGGAAACTCCTGAAGCGGAATCCCCGAACACATGGGGATTCCCCTTCAGGAGCTGCCGCTGATGTCACTGTCCGGATCTGCCCGGCCCGGCACGGATGCATAACTTTATGCAAACCGGCCGGGCAGAATGGCCGATTTTACCGGCCGGCACTCGGGCTCGGACCCGACCCGGTCGTGTGAATCCCGCCTTAGACTTTACTTAATAGTATCATTTTGTTAGACCACCCACGTTAGTATGAGAAAATGTTTAATGCCAAAAATGAATTGCATATACTCATGGTAGTGGAATATCTCATCTCACTGCTCTGCTCTATGCATGGTCAGCGCTGAAGTGTTGAAATATCGAAGCAGCTGCTGTGATGAGAATCTCTGTGATCTGTACTGCATGTCTAAGACACTGTAGACTTATGAACTGCTCTTACGTGAGCAAATATGATAAAATAATATTATTATAGACGTGGGTGATATGTGAAAGTTCATATACGCAGTACTGCATTGGAAACAAATGAAAGTTGAGTCAGGGTTCATCCAAATAGGCATATAAAAAGTAACGTCAAGAAATTACACATTTTTGTGTTACTGAAATCTGTTTTTTGAGGCATGTGTGTCAACGTTTCATTGATACAGTGTACACAAGTTCGCTCAGATCCTTACGCTTTCCCATTTTTCCTGCTTCCGACACATTAACATCAAGAACAGACTGGTCACTTGCTGCCTTATATATCCCATTCCCTGACAGGTGCCGTTGTAACGATATAATCAATGTTATTCACTTCACCCGTCAGTGGTTTTAATGTTATGGCTGAACGGTGTGTATTTATTAGAGTGAAAGCAGTAAATATATTTTATATGTTTCATTGATCTGACTGATTCTGCTTACTTTTCACTCATGGCATTAGTTTGCCTTGTGATTCTGCTTCTCGCCATTCTATCCGGCTCCTCTATTTGTCTGTCTGGACATCAAGTTTACTTACTTATTATAGCTATATACACAGTCAGTCCTGATATCCCAATGGTCCACCTGTAATTTGGTGCTCTTGTATAATTAATAAGATGGTAACAACCTACAAGATGGTAACAACCCAAATACAGATCTATAATACAACCTAAGACCACATGCACACGAACGTGCTTTTGCGGCCGCAATTCCCCCGAAAATCCACTGGAGAATTGCGGCCCCATTCATTCCTATTTGACTGTTTTCACGGTCCATGGCCCAGCAGCCGGGCTCTTTGAAAATAATGTGCACGATTTGCGGGCGGCTCGCGGCTGTCACTCCATGACCAGCCGACCCGAAAATCACGGCCGCGCACATGGCTACGGTCGTGTGCATGAGGCCTAATAATACATCTATAGTCCATGTATTGACTGTTACAGTTGTCCACATTTCAATGCTGTTCAGGACTACCATCAAGGTTTCCGCCACTTTGATGGCAAATCATACATCAGATCCGGTACACCAATATGACTTCCACTATAAACGGAAGCCAAAGCACAGATGTGAACAGAGCCTAATGGATCACGTGTGCACTCTTATTCCATTAATGACTGTTATATTCAATATATTGCATGACAATATAGTAGACATGTATTTTAGCAAATGGACAGCAGCACACATCCTATTTAATGAGCGGTGCAGATCTCAGACAAGCTCTCCCACAAGCAGATGAAAACGTAATATTCCTAACTTAAAGATACAGCACTCCAAATAATTTTATTTGAAGTATCTTTATTCTAGCCGTAAGTGCTCCAAGGGGAATGCAATAGTGATGTTTCAGGCTGTAACATCAATAACAAGCCCTTTATCAAGCTGAACCTGTGTACTGGTCCGATACACTCCGGATCGATCCACTGTTTTAAATAGACAGTGCTGTCTCTTTGAGTTGGGAATATAGCAGACTTGTTACATTTTGTGTTATGATTTTTTTATTACATAATCCTATATGTTTATCTATTTTTTAATTTTACAGCAAATACTTAGACACTCACGTGAGGATTCAACAAAAGTTATCTTTCTCATCACGGATGGCTATTCAAATGGTGGAGACCCAAGACCTGTTGCCACAGGTCTACGAGATCTTGGAGTGGAAATCTTTACAGTCGGAATATGGCAGGGCAATATACGAGAGCTACATGACATGGCATCCCAACCAAAAGAAGAGCACTGTTACTTGCTCCATAGCTTTGCTGAGTTTGAAGCACTAGCTCGACGTGCACTACATGAAGGTATCTGGTGTCAGCACTTTATACATTATATATAGACTATATCCCTTAATTAACTTAAAATTTTGCCAATAAAAATGCTAATTGAAAATACTGTTGTAAATTGTCCATTATAAATGTTAGGTTTAGGTTACATTTTGTTTTTACATTGTGTTCATTTTATAATCTTATATGCGAGGAATTCTCGCTGCATACACACCGAACATATCCATAGCATTTATTTGACCTGATGTATGACAAAAGAGTGTCCTTGTGAGTCAATTAGTGACGAATGTAACTCTATGTCATACAATTTAATATGTTGAAACAAACATTCATCGTATATGTCTTTCCCATGATATATGTTGAACATAAAGGAAGCAAAAGAAGTTAACAGAGCCTTAATTTAAGTCACTGCATTACCCATTGAGTACACCAGTGAATCCTTGCATCAGGTGACAGTTGGGACTTCTTCAAACCGGAAGATCACCAATGTAACCTTCATGAGATGTCATAAGAGTCGATTCTGGAAAAAACTCTTTAGTGTTATTAACTTAAAAGTTATGTGTCAGTTTTGCCTATAGCAACTAATTGAATTCCAGATTTCCTTCTTTCAAAGCAAATATAACTGCGCTTGTTTAATTTTGAGTCATTAGCATCACAGTAATGGTGTTTTCCTTTTAATTTTAGCGTTATTACAATTGTATATCATTAACATAATAGATATGTTTAAAATACCCATGTCACGATCTGTGGGTATGTGGACCCACTGGGCCGTACCACCGTAGCGGGATAGCAGCTGGCTAAACGGTGTACCAAGTCGATGTATATATAGTCCAAGCACAAGAGTACCTGTAGTAGTCCAGACAGTAGCAACGGCTAGGCTCAGATGGGACCTTGGCAGCAGACACCAGGTGTGGTGTAACACAGCAGGTGTGACCGGTGGCACAACACGACTCCAACTTTCTAAGGCACAGGAACAAGGTAGCACGGGATACAGGATACAGGTAGAAGGTACGAGAACACTGGGAACAGGGTAACACTAAGGGACAATGCTCAGGCAATGAGTGAAAGGGGAGAGCCCTTTTTATAGTCCAGCATGTTCATGGGTCAATTGGTGATTATATTCATGTGTGCGTGTTGGCCCTTTAAGGCCGGGCACTAGCGTGCATGCGCACCCTACGGGACACAGCAGAACAGAGCGGAAGTGAGAGCGCTGGTGTCTCCTAGGGAAGAGATGCGGGCCAGCGCTCACAGATCCATGGATGTGGCCATCGGGGGGTGAGTAATCCCGACGGTCTGCAGCTGTGGATGCTAAAACCCATATATATCCATACAACCTATATGCCCAGGTATTTTCCAACTATTAGTTAATGGAGGCACTAGATGACAGAAGGAGAAGGACGGCTGTGGCTGATTTCTTTCCTATTATGGTGTGTGTTAAAGGTTAAAGAGTGTACATTGCAATCACGGATAGAACGAAGGTGTACATGACACTTTTAGTAGAAATCTGATATCATCCCAGGAAAAAAGCTTTTGTTTTTCCTACACTAGTAATTTAAATGGACGTCTTATCAATAGTTATTTCCCTTGTACCTCGGTCAATAGAAAACATCGATTTAACTTATGCTAATTAGACATTGCTGTATCTGTACATATAGAGCTGGGAACAGAAGAGAACATGCCATTTATATTATATACATGTTATTTTCATTTCTCTACAGATCTGCCTTCTGGGAGTTATATTCAGGAGGACATTTCCCATTGCTCCTTTCTGTGTGATACTGGGAAAGACTGCTGTGATGTCATGGCGAGCTGCAAGTGCGGTACTCACACTGGCCAATATGAATGCATCTGTGAGAAAGGATATTACGGCAACGGGCTGCAATATGAGTGCAAAGGTAAGATCTAAAGTTTATCGGGCTATTAAAAGAGAATTACAATCTGATTCCATTAATCCAGTATGTGATAACCCGGCAAATCTGATAATCCAGCTGTAATGACAGGGTAGGGAGACAGACAGGTGAGCCCTAATCTACCCGCCACTCAGTCCCTGCCTACTTGCAACGACCCATCCTAAGCGACGGGGTACAACTGGGCGACGGTCCCTACGCTCAGTAAGTGCAAGACAGACAAAACAGACAGGGGTACACAGAAGCAGGGAAACGGGGCAGCTGCCCACGGAGACACCGTGAGCAACAAGAGTGGTGAACGAGCCGAGTCAAACCAGGAGAGAGCGAGGTACAAAACGCTGAGCAGGAGAGTGGTCAGAAAGCCAATGTCAATAACAAGCAGAGGATCAGCAGTACAAGCAGCAGCAGCAAGCCAGCAAACAAGCATAGAAGAATCACAGGCAAAGGAGGAACAGGAAAGGCAGATATAAATAGACAGTGGGCGGGAACTAGCTCAGTCTGGCCAGGCTGTGATAGGCTCTCCCACTCCTAAGCCTGCCATCCTGAGTGGTGGAAGATGGAGTCAGTCTCACAGACATAGGAGCAGGTGCAGACTGATTGCCCACAGGCGTCGACACAGAACCTGTGTCTGGCAAATCCTTTACACAGCATAGAACTACCATATAATCTGAAATGTTACAAGAACAGAAGCAGAAGACTAAGTAGAGAGAGACGGTAATAGTACAAGATTTGTTAGTAACACTGGTATGTCTGCAAATGGAGGTTGCACATCAATTCATGGCATAACGTGTTCAGATATAGGGATATATATATATATATATTTAGTAGAACTGGTGAATGTGGTATAGACTGTGTTTGTCATCGTCAAGTAAGGTACAGAGGCGTAACTTCAAGCTCCTGAATCCCAATGCAATATCTTTAACAGAGCCCCCGTGTGCCATTGATAATACTGATGTCTTCTTATGTGGCAGAGGGGCATTTGAGTGTATGACAAGGTGTGGCAAAGTAGTTGTCCTCATTTAAAATTATTTTTGTCTTGTGCAAATTTCCACTTTATGATCACCAAAGCACCCCAGAGATCACATTTCTTCCACCATGTTTGACAGATTGCATCAAGTATTCCACTAACATCTTTCATTTATTTAGCACCTTACAAATGTTCTTCTCTGTGATCTAAAGGCTGAAATTTAGATTCATCTGTCCATAACACTTTTCTCCAATCATCCTCCGTCCAATGTCTGTGTGCTTTCACCCATTTTAATCTTTTCCTTGTATTGGCCAGTCTCACATATGGCTTTTTCTTGAACACTTACTTTGATGCAGCCATCTCGAGGTCACCTCCGTCACTGTTAAAGAGGCTCTGTCACCAGATTTTGCAACCCCTATCTGCTATTGCAGCAGATAGGCGCTGCAATGTAGATTACAGTAACGTTTTTATTTTTAAAAAACGAGCATTTTTGGCCAAGTTATGACCATTTTTGTAATTATGCAAATGAGGCTTGCAAAAGTCCAAGTGGGTGTGTTTAAAAGTAAAAGTCCAAGTGGGCGTGTATTAGGTGCGTACATCGGGGCGTTTTTAATACTTTTACTAGCTGGGCGCTGTGAAGAGAAGTAACATCCTCTTCTCTTCAGAACGCCCAGCTTCTGACAGTGCAGATCTGTGACGTCACTCACAGGTCCTGCATCGTGACGACCACATCGGCAGCAGAGGCTACAGTTGATTCTGCAGCAGCATCAGCGTCATAACTTGGCCAAAAATGCTCGTTTTTTAAAAATAAAAACGTTACTGTAATCTACATTGCAGCGCCTATCTGCTGCAATAGCAGATAGGGGTTGCAAAATCTGGTGACAGAGCCTCTTTAAAGATGACACTGTTTTACTGGTACTATTTCATATTTCTGCTAGATGGAGACCTGTAAGGTGTCTCTTTCTTAAACTAGAGACTCTAATGTTTTAATCCTTCTGCAGAGTTTTCCACCTTCGACTTCTCTTACTTAGTTAGAGCAAGTTTGTGCTTTTTTGTAAATGGAGCAGTACCTTTGTACGATATATTTAGTTTCTTGGCAATTTGAAACATGGGATGTGCTTTATTTCTAAGGCTGGATTTACACATGCACTTTTGATGTAGTTTCTAAACAATCAGACATTGATGTCATCAATCTTAATGGTGGAAAAAACAAATTTAATAAATAGGCAACATTCACACCACAATCTATATAACTGTTATGTTAGCATTTAACAATCACAGTATTTTGCGATAGACAGATAGATAGATAGATAGATAGATAGATAGATAGATAGATAGATAGATAGATAGATAGATAGATAGATAGATATGAGATAGATAGAGAGATATTTAGGACTATATACAAAGGATCTTTCTATGGCTCATTATTTTTTTACATAAAGCTTAACCCGTTAGTGACCGGCCCATAGTGTTTTTACAGCGGCCACTAACGGGCATTATTCCGATGCAATAGACTTTGTACGTCACTGCATCGGAATAAGTAAACAGAGCAGGGAACTGTCAAATCTCCCTGCTCTCAGCTACCAGATGCAGCTGAGGGCTGGGGGCGTCCCTGCTCGACCGTGTAAGATCGATATTGGTATCGATCTCACCCGTTTAACCCCTCAGATGCGGTGCTGAATAGCGTGCACCACATCTGAGTGGTTTTGGAGAGAGGGAGGGAGCTCTCTCTCATCCCACTGACACTCGGCGATAAGATCGCCGAGTGTCTGTGTCTCCGATGGCAGCTGGGGGCCTAATAAAGGCCCCCAGGTCTGCCTGTAGCGAATGCCTGCTAGATCATGCCTCTGGCATGACCTAGCAGATGCCTGTCCGTTTTACACGGACAGGCATAATACACTGCAATACAGAAGTATTGCAGTGTATTATAAATGCGATCGGATAATCACATAGTGAAGTCCCCTAGTGGGACTAGTAAAAAAGTAAAAAAAAAAAAGTTTAATAAAAGGTGAAAAAAAAAGTGAAAAAAAAAATGAAAAACCCACTTTTCCCCCTTACAAACGGCTTTATTATTAACAAACATAATAAAGTAAAAAAGTTCCACATATTTAATATCGCCGCGTCCGTAACGACCCCGACTATAAAGCTATTACATCATTTAACCGGCCCGGTGAACGTCGTAAAAAATAAAATAAAAAAAACATGCATAAACTGCTGTTTTCTTTGAATCCTGCCTTAAAAAAAATTTGATAAAAAGTGATCAAAAAGTCGCATCTACTCCAAAATTGTACCGATAAAAACTACAAGTCGTCCCGCAAAAAAAAAAAACTACAATGGCATCAGTGAAAAAATAAAAAAGTTACGGCTCTTCAAATATGGAGACACAAAAACAAATAATTTTGAAAAAAAAGTGTTTTCACTGTGTAAAAGTAGTAAAACATACAAAAACGATACAAATCTGGTATCGTTGCAATCACACTGAATTAAGTTCTTGCGTTATTTATACCACACGGTAAACAGCATAAATTTAGGCCGCAAAAAAGTGTGGCGAAATTGCTGTTTTTTTTCTATTCCCCCCCAAAAAAAAAGTTAATAAAAGTTAATCAATAAATTCTATGTACCCCAAAATGGTGCTATTAAAAATTAAAATTTGTCCCACAAAAAACAAGACCTTATACAGCTATGTCGATGCAAAAAGAAAAAGGCTATAGCTCTTAGAATGAGACGATGGAAAAATGTAAAAAATGTATTTATCATTAAGGTCTAAAATAGGCTGGTCATTAAGGGGTTAATAGATGGCTGACTGAACAACTGGTGCACAAAAAAGAATGCCTTGGTTTTCTACAAATTTTTCTACTCATTGTTCAATGCAATCTGAATAAAAGCAATAGATAGATAAATAGATAGATAGATATGAGATAGATCAGGGTTCTCAAACTCGGCCGGGTAAGTGGGCCGCATATAGAAAAAATTGGAAGTTGTCGGGCCGCATTACTTTCAAATTTGATACAACACAAAATTATTGTTAATAAATTACTTATTTGAACTACTATAACACTATATTACTATAATAATACTACATTACTATAAAATTAATACTACATTACTATAATAATAGCGCTAGGTTTAAAATTTGAGATATTTCTCCACGTGCTTATTTCAACAATCCAGTTTTCCAGTTTAAGTGTCGCTAAATGCAGTCCGGCGGCTCAGTTGGCAGCGTTTGGCAGACACACATGTCAAGATTGTGCAGCCCCTTTTTAGATACTGCCACTGTGCCCTCTGTAGATGCTGCCGCAGTGCCCTCTGTGGATGCTGCCGCAGTGCCCTCTGTGGATGCTGCCGCAGTGCCCTCTGTGGATGCTGCCGCAGAGCCCTCTGTGGATTTCCACAGAGTCCCGGAGCAGAGCCTGTACTAGAGCTCTGTACTGGACTCCGGCTCTGGGGAAGCCCCAGACATTGCGTGTCCAAACATGGACACCGATGTCAGGGAATTCCACAGAGTCCCGGAGCAGAGCCGATACTAGCGCTCTGCTCGGGTCTCCGCTATGGGGAAGACCCTGACACACTGTCCATATATGGACAGCAATGTCAGGGAATTCCACAGAGTCCCGGAGCAGAGCCTGTACTAGCGCTCTGCTCGGGACTCCGCTCTGGGGAAGACCCTGACACACTGTCCATATATGGACAGTGATGTCAGGGAATTCCACAGAGTCACGAAGCAGAGCCGATACTAGCGCTCTGCACGGGACTCCGGCTCTGGGAAGCCCCAGATATCGCTGTTCTTATGTGGACAGCGATGTCAGGGAATTCCAGAGTCTAGCGGCTCTGTGTCCCGCGGGCCGCAGATGACAGCCCCAGGGGCCGCATGCGGCCCGCGGGCCGTGTGCTTGAGACCCCTGAGATAGATAGATAGATATAACTATATACTTTGGTTTTCTTGGTTTTCCACACATTTTTCTACAAATTCTTCAATGGAATCTGAATAAAAGCATTCTACAAAGGGAAAAATACTATATTGGAAATTACAAAAAAATGTGGTGCTGTAGGTCACTGCTTAAGAAAAACTGTTAGGGTATGTGCACACAAGAACTGGCTTTTACGTCTGAAAAAACAGACTGTTTTCAGGAGAAAACAGCTGCGTCGTTTCAGACGTAAAAGCTCCTCCTCGCATTATGTGAGGCGTCTTTGACGGACGAACATTTGAGCTGTTCTTCATTGAATTTAATGAAGAACGGCTCAAATTACGTTTCAAAGAAGTGTCCTGCACTTCTTTGACGAGGCAGTCAATTTACATGACAGGTCGTCGGCACAGTACGTTGGCAAACCCATTGAAATGAATGGGCAGATGTTTGCCGACGTATTGGAGCCGTATTTTCAGATGTAAAACGAGGCATAATACGCCTCGTTTACGTCTGAAAATAGGTCGTGTGAACCCAGCCTTAGGCTGCATTCGCACACAGCGTTTTGCTACACTTTTGTGCTTTTAACAGCGTTTTTTTTAGGGCAACCAGATGTTGTATTAAAGTCTATAGTAAAATATCAAAAGCACCAGACACAACTGCATTTTGGTTTGTGGCGTTTATCAGGCAATTTTATGGTCAGTGGCTTTTCTTCCCAAACGCAGCATGCTCTGGTTATAGCGGGGTTTTTTTTAAGGCGTTTTTCCCACAGGACTTCTCACCGTGCGAGTTAAATAATGGTATAGTGTAATAGATCAGGACTTTTACGGACGCAGCGATACCAAATTGAACTTTTAATATTTTTAGTTTTTTTACACTCCTGAAAATGTATCTAACATTTTATTTATTTTTTTTACACATTTTATTAGTTCCCCTAGGGGACTTGAACCAGCGGCTGCTTGGTTACATGTGGAGTACGCTGTTTCGCTAACTCCCATAGTAGTGAATGGCAGTTACGGAAGCAGCGTAGCATGCGAGCTACGCTGCTTCCGTAACTACTGTACAGTTTTATCATGGGAGAGCACAGAAAGCTAGAACGGGGTTTAGGGGGCCCCGTTCTAGAGACAGGTTTGGTCCTGCATCTATCTGACATTTATGAAATATCCTGGGTATATGTCATAAATGTCCTTCATAGAAAAACCTCTATAAATGCCGTGGTCGCTATTGACCACGGCATTTAACTAGTTAAAGGGGATTGCCATAAAACACATTTATCCCCTATCCACATTATAGGGGCTACATGTGAGATCGCTGGGGGTCCGACCACTGGGACCCCCAGCAATAAGGAGAACAGGGGAGCGAAAGTCACCCAGAGCGCTACATGAGAAGCCTGAACTTCCGGGTTCTTTGTCCGGCTTATCTGTTCCACAGCTCCATAGAGATCAATGGAGAGCCGCTCGTGCATGCGCAGAAGAATTCCATTGATCTCTATGAAGCTGCCGGACACAGAACGTGGAAGTCACAGCTTCTCATGCAGCGCTCTTGGTAACTTTCGGTCCCCGTTCTCCTTATCGATCACACATGTATCCCCTATCCACAGTTCATAGTGTTTTATGGCACAAGCCCTTTAAACTGCCAGGAACAGCGAAATTGCTGTTCTTGGCCGTTAGAGCAGCGTGTCAGAAGCTGACACCTGCAGTGTATGGAGCGGGCTCAGCGCGTGAGCCCACTCCATACATCATCCCCCTCCAGCTCCATGATGTGCCGGCACGTCATGGGTCGGGAAGGGGTTAAGTAATGAAGCGTTCATGGCGCTGCCGGGTCCCTTGACTGCGGACTATAAGACGCAGGGACTTTTTAGCAAGATTTATTCTTGCTAATAACTGCGTTTTATAGTCCAAAAAATACGGTATATACATACATTGCTTAGGAAACTGCTTCCTACTAAAATGTGACTCAGCAATTCTGTTATTACTGAGTAGAGACAAATATTTCACGGATCACTAATGCAAACCAAAACCTTTTCCTGGTATGTTCAACATAGTTCAGTGTAATGGTAAGGAATAGTTTTGGCTGTGTAATACTAAATCTTCAACTTTAGGAAACACAAAATAGTATTGTACATATAATGTTATATAGGAAGTGAGCACTTAGGAGTAGGGCAGCTGTACTCGTGCAATAACCTGTGGGAAGACGATTATCATTGACAGCCGCACTCCTATCAGTAGAATCTTCAGCTCCATTTAGCCCCTTATATCATTTTATCAATCCTCAAGTATTATTTCACAATTATAAGGCTGTATTATGCTAAAAGTGTATGGAAATGCATTGTGCGCACTGCGTAGCAGTATTACATGGGCACTGTATAAACCTATTATACAGTTACAGCTGAAAAATATTATGTGTGTACCACATTTTGATGTTCATGCTCCCCATGAGTGTCCTTTTTAAGCAGTTCTAATTTTACCAAATTCATTCTTTACATTATTGATTTATACAAAAATTCTATACACCAAGGGCTCTAATAATTGGCATATGTCAGCAGGCACACTGTTAAGGTAAGGCCACACAGAGCAGTACTGACCCGGCCGCGATGCAGTCAACAGCTGCACTGGCACCATAGTCAACAGGGGCGTAGCTAGAGGCTCATGGGCCCCGATGCAAAAATTCTTACTGGGCCCCCCCCCCCCGCAAACTTCTCATGGCCGACGGTCCTCCTAAGTGACCCAACAATGCAGCACTAGCAGCCAGGGGCGTCACTAAGGCTGGGTTCACACACACACTATTTACGGACGTAATTCGGGCGTTTTAGCATTGAATTACGTCCGAAAATGCGGCTCAAAAGCGTCGGAAAACATCTGCCCATTCATTTGAATGGGTCTTACGATGTTCTGTGCTGATGGTCATTTTTTTTTACGCGCCGCTGTCAAAAGGTGGCGCGTAAAAAACTGCCTGTCACTTCTTCAGACGTAAATGGAGCCGTTTTCCATGGGCTCCATGGAAAACCAGCTTCAATTACTTCCGTAATGGACGCAGCAAAATACGCCAGTACAAGCCATTACGGCTGAAATTACGGTGCTGTTTTCTCCTGAAAACAGCACAGTAATTTCAGCCGTAACAGACGCTGCCATGTGAACATACCCTCAGGGCTTAAAATGTCCGGGAAATAGCCCCAATACATATGTGTCTGCCCCCAAAAAAAGTGTGTATATGAGACAGCATAGCATATCTATAGCACTACGACCCTATAAACTATGGATAGGATTAGATACAGTGGCTGAGCAGACAGTATCACACATGATAGGATTAGATACAGTGGCTCAGAAGGCAGTATCACACATGATAGGATTAGATACACAGCTCAGCAGACAGTATCACACATGATAGGATTAGATACAGTGGCCCAGCAGACAGTATCACACATGATAGGATTAGATACAGTGGCTCAGCAGACAGTACCACACATGATAGGATTAGATACAGTGGCTCAGCAGACAGTACCACACATGATAGGATTAGATACAGTGGCTCAGCAGACAGTATCACACATGATAGGATTAGATACAGTGGCTCAGCAGACAGTACCACACATGATAGGATTAGATACAGTGGCTCAGCAGACAGTATCACACATGATAGGATTAGATACAGTGGCTCAGCAGACAGTATCACACATGATCGGATTAGATATAGGGCCCAGCAGACAGTATCATACATGATTGGATTAGATACACAGCTCAGCAGACTGTATCACACATGATAGGATTAGATACAGGGCCCAGCTCGCTGACATTGCGGCTCCAGCGCTGGACCCAGGATAGGTAAGAATAATAATTTTGCTTCTTTATGTGTTACTGATTATTTTTGTGTGTTTGTGTTTTTTTTACAGGTTTGGTTGTTGGACTTCGGATACGAGGACTTCAATGACGGCGTTTTTTTTATTCTCAATAAAATGGTTAATGAGGGTTGTGTTTTTTTATTTCAATAAAATATTTTTCTATGTGCTTGTATCTTTTTAAACTTTATTATCACCGCCTTAGTAATGGCCGCTGGCTGATTGACAACCTCCATCACTAAGGAGAGGCTTAATGTTAGCCGGTGCAGAGGCTACACTAACCCCCATTATTACCCCGGTACCCACCGCCACCAGGGGTACTGGGAAGAGCCGGGTACAAACCAGTACCCGACCATCTGTAGTGACGGGCAGGCACCGGGGTGGCCGCAGGGTGGTAGTATTAGGCTGGGGAAGGCCAAAAACAGTGGCCCTTCCCACCCTTGTAATGCTGCCTGCTGCTGCTGTGTTGTATCTGGCTGGTTATGAAAATTGGGGGGGACCCGACATCGTTCTTTCCAATTATTTTTTAAATGACGTGGGGTCCCCCCCATTTTCATAACCAGCCAGATACAATAAAGCAGCAGCAGGCAGCATTACCAGGATGGGAAGGGCCACTGTTTTTGGCCTTCCCCTCCTGATAATACCAGCCTGCGGCCACCCCAGTGGCCGACCATCACTACAGATGGTCAGGTACTGGATCGTACCCGGCTCTTCCTAGCACCCCTGGTGGCGGTGGGTACCGGGGTAATAAAGGGGGTTAGTGTTAGCCTCTGCATCCGCTAACACTAAGCCCCGCCTTAGCAATGGATGCTGTCAATCAGCCGGTGGCCATTACTAAGGCGGTAGTAATATAGTTTAAAAAAACCCACAAAGACATAGAAAAAATATTTTATTGAAATAAAAAAAAAAACCACACAACCCTCATTAACCATTTTATTAATAAAACAAAAAGCTGTCATCGAAGTAGTCCTGGAATCTGCCGTAGTCCAACGACCGAACCTGTAAGAAAACACACAAAAAATGATTAGTAACACATGTGTTAGGGTATGTGCACACACACTAATTACGTCCGTAATTGACGGACGTATTTCGGCCGCAAGTACCGGACCGAACACAGTGCAGGGAGCCGGGCTCCTAGCGTCGTACTTATGTACGATGCTAGGAGTCCCTGCCTCGCTGCCGGACAACTGTCCCGTACTGAAAACATGTTTACAGTATGGGACAGTTGTCCTGCAGCGAGGCAGGGACTGTAGCGTTGTACATAACTATGATGCTAGGAGCCCGGCTCCCTGCACTGTGTTCGGTCCGGTACTTGCGGCCGAAATACGTCCGTCAATTACGGACGTAATTAGTGTCTGTGCACATACCCTAAGGCTTAGATATAGGGCCCATGTGTGATACTGTCTGTGGGACCCTGTATCTAAGCCTACCACAAGGTAGGCTTAGATACAGGGTCCAGCAGACAGTAATCTTATACAGTATAAGATTACTGTGTGCTGGGGCCCTGTATCTAAACCTACAGTGTGGTAGGCTTAGATACAGGGCCCAGCAGACACGATCACGCATGGGCCATGTATCTAAGCCTACCATGTGATTGGCTTAGATACAGGGCCCAGCAGACAGGATCACACAATCTGTGATCCTGTCTCATGGGCCCCCTAAGCCTGCTACATCGTAGGCTTAGGGGTTGTGCAGTCCCTAAACATTGATGGCCTATCCACAGGATAGGCCATCAATAGCTGATGTGTCGCCCGGGACCCGCCAATCAGCTGTTTTGAAGGGGCCGCAGCACTCGTACGAGAGCTGCTTCCCCTTCATTTCACTACTCGCCCACACTGTGAATCGCCGACACCGATTCACAGTGTGACCGGAATGAAGTGACAGGAATGAAGGGGAGCAGCTCTCGTACGAGTGCTGCGGCCCCTTCAAAACAGATGATTGGCGGGTCCTGGGAGTCAGACCCCGCCAGTCAGGGCTAACCTTACCTTCCTCTTCGGCCGCGGCGGTAGTTCTGTAGTCTCGATGCTGTACGCGGCGGCATAGCGCTGTGACGTCATGCGCTGCGCACAGCGCTTGACGTCAGGACCTCCGCTGCGATCCGGAACCAGGAAGGTAAGTAAAGTATGTTACTATAGTAACAGGGGCCCGCGGCCCGAGTTACTATAGTAACTTTTTATTGATGTGGTGCGGGGGGGGCCGTGGGCCCCCCTGGCTTCGGGGCCCGGTCGCAATTGCGACCGCTGCGACCCCTATAGCTACGCCAGTGATAGTCAACACGGCTGTTAAATTGATATGCTAAATTGTTTATAGTTGAATATTTTTGCAGGTAAATTGGCTGTTTACCTGCGATATCGTGTGGCCGTACAGGGTGTATACCTTAATGGCCGCACAATTTTACATGTAAAGGGTCATTTTACCCACAACAACATGCGGCCTTCAATAAGCAATTTGACATCCAACACGGCGCTGCTGTCGGCTGTGTCAGTGCCTTACCCTTACACACACTTTCAAATTAATTTATTTGAGTTTATGCATCTTTATTTGCATGAGGGCATAGCCAAATTGATGGGAGTGTATTAAGGTGCAATAGATTTTCTGCCTACAAATTTTTCAGATGTAAGTCCTGCAATTACAATACTACCTGTCGGGAAGATACAGCATATGGGTCTGTTCATAATAATTCAGTACAACTCTATGTAGTCCCCCAGCATGACAGCCATGCATATATGCATAACTCCAAAAAATCCTTTTTCCTCTATTGCCTGCAATTGTAGTGGTTATAACTTTTTTCTTTTTTTGTTAATGTAGCTGTCTTTAGTTATTTATTTATTTTTAACGGACATGTTTGTTTAAAGCGACACTTTGGGGTACAAATAAGTTAGTGTTTAATTACTATTAAAATATAGAACATTATAGATGTGACTTACATCTGATATTGGGATGGCTTCCCCCATTTTGGTTCCCTTCTCCATTTTTTTACCCCTTCTTTCTCTCTTTCATTCTTAATTTCTTTCTAACTTATGTTATTTTTATTATTTGGGTATTCTTACCTCATTATTTTCTACTTACTTCTGATAATTTATTTTGAATTTTCTAATGCTGCAAAGATAACAATTTACTCTTATGTGCTGATTTATTCACAAACAATTATTTTGCCTTATAATATGGATTGGTACTTTTATATAATACTAAATATGTATGTTTTTTTAATATTTTGTTACATATAATTAATGAAATGTGTTAATGATAAATGTTTTTACTTTGTTTTTTTTGTTAACATTTTTTTTTGGGGCTGTAGCCGACTAGGCCCATTAGTTGACTTTTGCCTGTGCATATAAAATCAGTCCTGAGTTGTTAATCCCTAAAAGCATCAGCCCTGGAAATTGCAATGGCAAGGGTGGATGGGGGTGAAAAAATGGGATTACAGTGATTTAGTAGGCACAGCAGTTGTAGGTATATATATAAGTATTTGATTCCTTGCTGATTTTGTAAGTTTGCCCACTGTCAAAGACATGAACAGTCTAGAATTTTTAGGCTAGGTTAATTTTACCAGTGAGAGATAGATTATATAAAAAAAAAAAAAAGAATATCACATAGTCAAAATTATATACATTTATTTGCATTGTGCACAGAGAAATAAGTATTTGATCCCCTACCAATCATTAAGAGTTCAGCCTCCTCCAGACCAGTTACACACTCCAAATCAACTTGGTGAATGCATTAAAGACAGCTGTCTTACATGGTCACCTGTATAAAAGACTCCTGTCCACAGACTCAATTAATCAGTCTGACTCTAACCTCTACAACATGGGCAAGACCAAAGAGCTTTCTAAGGATGTCAGGGACAAGATCATAGACCTGCACAAGGCTGGAATGGGCTACAAAACCATAAGTAAGACGCTGGGTGAGAAGGAGACAACTGTTGGTGCAATAGTAAGAAAATGGAAGACATACAAAATGACTGTCAATCGACATCGATCTGGGGCTCCATGCAAAATCTCACCTCGTGGGGTATCCTTGATCCTGAGGAAGGTGAGAGCTCAGCCGAAAATTACACGGGGGGAACTTGTTAATGATCTCAAGGCAGCTGGGACCACAGTCACCAAGAAAACCATTGGTAACATATTACGCCGTAATGGATTAAAATCCTGCAGTGCCTGCAAGGTCCCCCTGCTCAAGAAGGCACATGTACAGGCCCATCTGAAGTTTGCAAATGAACATCTGGATGATTCTGAGAGTGATTGGGAGAAGGTGCTGTGGTCAGATGAGACTAAAATTGAGCTCTTTGGCATTAACTCAACTCGCCGTTTTTGGAGGAAGAGAAATGCTGCCTATGACCCAAAGAACACCGTCCCCACTGTCAAGCATGGAGGTGGAAACATTATGTTTTGGGGGTGTTTCTCTGCTAAGGGCACAGGACTACTTCACCGCATCAATGGGAGAATGGATGGAGCCATGTACCGTCAAATCCTGAGTGACAACCTCCTTCCCTCCACCAGGACATTAAAAATTGCTCGTGGCTGGGTCTTCCAGCACGACAATTACCCGAAACATACAGCCAAGGCAACAAAGGAGTGGCTCATAAAGAAGCACATTAAGGTCATGGAGTGGCCTAGCCAGTCTCCAGACCTTAATCCCATCGAAAACTTATGGAGGGAGCTGAAGATCCGAGTTGCCAAGCGACAGCCTCGAAATCTTAATGATTTACAGATGATCTGCAAAGAGGAGTGGGCCAAAATGTGTGCAAACCTCATCATCAACTACTAAAAATATCTGACTGCTGTGCTTGCCAACAAGGGTTTTGCCACCAAGTATTAAGTCTTGTTTGCCAAAGGGATCAAATACTTATTTCTCTGTGCACAATGCAAATAAATATATATAATTTTGGCAATGTTATTTTTTTTATTTTTTTTTATATAATCTATCTCTCACTGGTAAAATTAACCTAGCCTAAAAATTCTAGACTGTTCATGTCTTTGACAGTGGGCAAACTTACAAAATCAGCAAGGGATCAAATACTTATTTCCTCCACTGTGTATATATATATATATATATATATATATATATATAGATATATATATATATAGATATATATAGATATATATGTCATGTTAACATTTCAACAAATCTTTCAAATATGCAGGTCTGGGAAATGTTCCTCTCCAGTGACTTACATGGCAGCTTTTATATTTCTTGAAGTACAAAACATAACAGTAGGGTGCTACTTAAAAATAATGTATGTATAGGTGATAAACCTAGGGGGTTCTAAAAACGAAACGTAACATCTATATTTGTACCCAGGGCCAGCTCCAGGTTTATGTGTGGCCTTGGGCGACACCGACTTAGTAAGCCCCTTTGCGGGGGAACTCACGGCGGCAGTAAAATGTCAGAAAATGTAACTTTGTGCCCCCTTGTAGACGTTAGGCCCTCTTTATGCCCCCATATAGAAGTTAGGCTCCCAGTTTGTACCCCCATAAATTTAGTTCCATATGTAGATAGTGCCACACAGCCCCCCTCCAAAATGGTGCCACACAGCCCCCTCCTCCCAGGTAGTGCCACACAGCCCCCTCCTCCCAGGTAGTGCCAAAGAGCCCCCCCAGGTAGTGCCACACAGCCACTCTCCCTGGTAGTGCCACACGGCCCCCCTCTCTGTAGGTATCACCTTTGGGGTTCCCACTAGGAGTGGAATCCCCAGCCAGAGCATTGCCGACGCTCTGGCTAGGGATTCCACTTCAGGATAAGCCCCTGACGTCATTGTCCATATATGGACAGTGTTGTCAGGGGCAACCCCAGAGCCATAGTCCTGTTCAGAGCACTACTAGCACTCTGCCTAGGACCAGGGGCGTAGCTAAAGGCTCATAGGCCCTGGTGCAAGAATTCAGCTTGGGCCCCCTTCCCCTCCCCAACACCACCATACCCCTGTGTACACCTATGCCCAGCTGCCTTGCCCGACGGACCCCATGAATGTCCCCACAGTATAATGCCCCCCATTGCCGCCCCCACAGTATAATGTCACCACACAATATAATGCTCCCCATAGCATCCCCCCACACAGTATAATGCCCCCCACAGTATAATGCTCTCCATAGCTTCCCCACACACAGTATAATGCCCCCATAGCTGACCACCACAGTATAATGCTCCCCATAGCTGCCCCCACACAGTATAATGCCCCGCCATAGCTGACCACCACAGTATAATGTCCCATAGCTGCCCCCACAATATAATGCCCACATAGCTGCCCCCACAGTATAATGCCCCTATAGCTGCCCCCACAGTATATTGCCACCCATAGCTGCCACATACAGTATAATGCCCCCACACAGTGTAATGCCCCCATACCGGTCCCATACACTATAATGCCCCATACAGTATAATGCCCCCCAGAGCTGCCCCCATACAGTATAATGCCCCCCACATACAGTATAATGCCCCTTCAGCAGCTACCATATGAGCCCCCCTCCTACACCCAGTATTATGCCCCCATATGTAGGTACTTAATAGAAAAATAATAACATAATTACTTACCTATCCCCGTTCCCACGACGAGTGGAGGAGATCCTTTTCCTCCTCTGCACTGTTCTGTGAGTGACTCGGTGCAGACAGGCGCGATCACATCACTACATCGCGCCTGCCTGCGCAGAGCTGCTCGCGACACAGTGAATGCTGAAGGAAGGCTCAAGCATTGAACCCAACTGAATGTGCGTCCTACCGACGCAAATTCAGTTGGAAGCGGGACCAGCACAGTCAGCACTGTGTGGCAATGGGGGGCCCCCAGTCTTAGGGGCCCGGTCGCAGTTGCGATCGTTGCGACCCCTGTAGCTACGCCACTGCCTGGGACACTGCTCTGCTCCTGACAACACTGTCCATGTATGGACAGTGATGTCAGGGGCTTTCCGAGAGATGGAGTCCCGGAGCAGAGCCTCTTCTAGCTCTCTGACTGGGACTCCTTCTCTCCTCCTTACATCCATATATGGACAGTGATGCCGTGACAACGGCAGTGTCAGCACCTGGCAGCCGAGTGGGCCCCCCCAAGTGTCGTGGACCTCGGCACTTGCCCCGGGTTCGCCCTGTTTGTACCTTGACTTTTTTTTACATTCTGTAAAGATGCATACCAGATAATCAACTTAGAAAAAAATAATATTTTACAACATTTTGGCATCCATGCCTCATTTTTACCAGTCCCTAGAGTGAAAAAAAATATTTGTGAAACGCTAAGGAATTTGCAGAATGTGGTTTTGAAGTTCTTTTCAATGATGTTGGAAAACATGTTGAAAATGAATAAAGCAGTTACAAAAGAAAACATGTAAGGCCCCATGCACACGACCGTGGTTTGCATCCGTAATTACGGTTCTGTAATTATGGATGAAATTGCGGACCCATTCATTTCTATTGCCTACGGACACCTTTCCGTATATTTACGGCTGTGTGTCTGTGCCATAGAATTGATACGCAAAATATAGAACATGTTCTATTCTTGTCGGCAATTGTGGCACGGATTCGCCCATAGAAATCTATAGGCACTTCCGCAATTGTGGACAGCTACGGATGTGTATCCTCAGTAATTGTGGAAGCATTGCTAAGCGACGGCAGGGCATTCACCATGGAGACCTTTTCAAGGGGTTGACACATGTTGGTGCCATCATATGTAGCCCCCTTTTTTTTTTTACGTATCCATAAATTCGGATGCACTATGGACCGTATTTGCGGCAGATATGCGGATGACTTGCGGATATCTAAGTGAGTAGGAAGTAAATTTTAATTCATGCTTGCTAAAGATCTTGACTTTATGTTGCTTGCATTGTTTGAATAGAATGTGTATGTGGGAGCATTGTCTTCAGCTCATGTATTCCATTTATGGTACATGGGAATGGTCTGTCAGATGATTTTTATTGTCCCTTGTAAAAAAAACTCCAGATGTTTTCACTTTTCTCTCTCAAGGTAAACTAATGTTACTGTATTATTTGAGAGAACATGCCACATTTTTACTTTTATATAGACAAAATGAAATGTGAATGGGATATGGTTTACTGCTACAAGACAGATGGTATATCTCTTTCTATATGTTTTTTTTGTGTCTGTTTGTACATGCTGTTTTTTATTTACATTGTTTTAATTTTTTACATTTCTTTTTACAAAAAAATATATTCAATCGTTTCTCATTTGCACAGATGCATTAAGAATAGTTGTAACTATTCATAAACTAATACTGAATACATTAATACTCTTAGATCATGTGTCCAAAAATACTTTAGAACATTATCAGCATACATCAATACAGATATTTAATATCAACCCCCCTCATGGATTCTCAGGCGCTCTCCCACCTCATCTCCCTATTCAAATTCCTGTAAATATTATAGTTCCTACAATTCTTGTAGTTCCTAAAATTCTTGAAAGGGGCCTATCAGGGACTAAAGTTCTGAAAGACTTGAAATATTATGTAGGCATCTCGTCCACCTTTTACAGAATTCCTTCTGGAAAAAAGAAGACCATTCAATTATCAAAACATTTCTCAAAATGTATTTAAGGTTTTTACGCCTAGAAGTGTTTGGTCCAAGCCAGTTGTTCATTGTCAAATTTTTGCTGCCAAACATATCAGATTATTTCCCTGTGAGCTTCCTGGAGTTTTGTTCCTTTCATGTAAAAGTGGAATAGGAAGAACCATGGTTCATGCTTCATATTGGTTCCTGTGACCACATATATAAGATTAATCACTTAATTCCAGAATATATTAATTATTGGACATGTCCGAATGCAGTGGAACAATTTGGCACTTCTTATCCCACATTTTGGCCATTCCTGTTTAGAGTTTGGTCTATATTTAATTAAAGATATATTGAATGCCTTAATTGCCCTACGCATCAACCTCTATTGTGGTTCCAACCAAAGTTTAGGGTTTATACAATGACTGCTTGATGACAAGCCTTTTAGAAATCTATTTAAAGAGGCTCTGTCACCAGATTTTGCAACCCCTATCTGCTATTGCAGCAGATCGGCGCTGCAATGTAGATTACAGTAACGTTTTTATTTTTAAAAAACGAGCATTTTTGGCCTAGTTATGACCATTTTTGTATTTATGCAAATGAGGCTTGCAAAAGTACAACTGGGCGTGTTTACAGTAAAAGTACAACTGGGCGTGTATTATGTGTGTACTTCGGGGCGTTTTTACTTCTTTTACTAGCTGGGCGTTAGGAATGGGAGTGTATGATGCTGACGAATCAGCATCATCCACTTCTGTTCGTTAACACCCAGCTTCTGGCAGTGCAGACACACAGCGTGTTCTCGAGAGATCGCGCTGTGACGTCACTCACTTCCTGCCCCAGGTCCTGCATCGTGTCGGCCACATCGGCACCAGAGGCTACAGTTGATTCTGCAGCAGCATCAGCGTTTGCAGGTAAGTAGCTACATCGACTTACCTGCAAACGCCGATGCTGCTGCAGAATCAACTGTAGCCTCTGGTGCCGATGTGTCCTCGCTCGTCCGACACGATGCAGGACCTGGGGCAGGAAGTGAGTGACGTCACAGCGTGATCTCTCGAGAACACGCTGTGTCTGTGCACTGCCAGAAGCTGGGCGTTCTGAAGAGAAGTGGATGATACTTCTCATCAGAACGCCCAGCTAGTAAAAGTAGTAAACACGCCCCGATGTACGCACATAATACACGCCCAGTTGGAATTTTACTTTAAACATGCCCAGTTGGACTTTAGCAAGCCTCATTTGCATAAATACAAAAATGGTCATAACTTGGCCAAAAATGCTCATTTTTTAAAAATAAAAACCTTACTCTAATCTACATTGCAGAGCCTCTTTAAATACATTTTGAATTGAATTAACCCCTTAATGACCGGGCCTGAAAAGACCTTAATGACCAGCTAAATTTTTCTGGTTTTGCCTCTCTGCCTTTCAGCAGTCATAACTTTTTTTTTTTTTCATTGACGTGGCTGTATGAGGCCTTGTTTTATGCGAGAGAAATAGTATTTTTTTTTCATTGACGTGGCTGTATGAGGCCTTGTTTTATGCGAGAGAAATAGTATTTTTTTTTACGACGTGAATATAGGAAAAAGCGATTCTCTGCATTGTTTTTCTTGTTTCTTTTTCATCCCATTCATGTTTCACGCTAAATAATCCATTAGATTAATTCTTCAGGTTATTATGGTCGTATAGATACCTAATATGTGTAGGTGTTTTGTTTTTATTTAGTGTAGGGGCAATAAAATATATTTTATTCAAAATAATGCCTTCTTTTGGACTTTTTTTATTTTAATATTTTTTTTGTTACTTTTTTTTTAATCCCATTATGGGATAACTTTATTTATAACTTTATTTTTTACTTATAATATTTTAGCATACTCCTGTATGCTAATACATTACACTGTGTCACTATGACACAGGCTGCTGATCGGGCAGCACATGGTGTGCCCGAACAGCAGGCACACGGAACAGACAGCCCTGGGGTCCTTTGTAGGTCCCCAGGGCTGACTGCAGAGAGATTCCCCTGTGTTTGATCGCATCACCAGAATCCCGGTGATGCGATCAAAGAGGGGAATTCTCTTTGATCATGCCGCAGTCACGGACTGCGGCAATCAAAGGGTTAAACAGCTGGGATCCGAATGTTTTCCGACCCCAGCTGTATTCAGAAGGCTTCTCTAGGATCAGGAGCTGTTAGTTACAGCTCCTGCTTAGAGGATGAGCGCACACACAAGCACTAATCTGCCTGATCTACAGCGACGCGAAAAGACGTCGTTGTAGGCTGGGGACCTGCACCGCCTGACGTCAAAAGAGAGTGGGCGGTCGGGAACGAGTTAAAGGCCCTTTTACATGGGCCAATGATCAGGCAAACGAGTGTTCATGTGAACGCTCGTTCTCGTTCATTGCCCTGTATAAAAAGGGCAACAATCAGCCGAAGAACGAGAAAACGCTCATTTATTGGCTGATTGTTTCGTCTATACAGCACAAAATATTATCGTTGTCAGCACCCTGTGTAAACAGGGAGATGTGCTGCCGACATAATGTAATGTAATATAATAGCGTAGATATAGGGGTCGCAGCAGTCACAATTGCGACCGGGCCCCTAAGCCAGGGGGGCCCAAAGACCCACGTTGTCACACTTATACTGACCGTATAATTACTTATTACATAAACTCCTTCATTACACAGCGCATGTGCAGCAGCATGCGTGGGCGTCTAGAATCCTCCCCTGTTTCCTCCCCTCTTGTGCACTGAGGCACTGGATTGGAGGAGGCAGGGGAGGAGGAGCACTGGATTGGAGGAGGCAGGGGAGGAGGATTCTAGATACACCCGCTGCCGCACGCCGAGTAAGGATGGAGCTGGGTCTGTCTCATCACAGTTAATTTTCCCCAACACCTATGTGACTGCAGAACAGGATGCTTTCATGTAGTGACGTGGTTTTTTTCTTTACGCAATGTTAAATACTTCTGTGTCAAAAAAGACAAAAGTATAGTAGGTATGATACTTTTATTGGCTAACCATAAAAGTTCTATATGCGGCTTTCAGAGCACAGAGGCCCCTTCGTCTGGCAAGTTAACAAATGAATAACTTAGAAAAAAGCACAACATTTAAGATGTTACACAAAGACAATTACCTAAGGTATGCTGTGTTTGAGCACAATTTCTCTATCCCACAATTATCTCCTGGTTCTGCCACTCGTAAATGTAGGACAGGACGGGAGATTTCAGCTGTGAGAGCGGTGCAGACGGGACAGTGTAATAACAGAGGTTACAGAGTGTCATAATTTATTACAGGACAGCTCCAGCCTCCAGGCAAGTTACGGAGAAGTCACTGATAAGAAAGCTAAAGGTTACTATGGGTCATGATTGCACATTACAAGAGATCTGGAGCTGTGCTGTAATATGAAACACAAAGCCCTACTCTGCTATTGGACCTGCCCATCGGAAAATATAGATAATAAAGAGGCTGTTCCTACAGGTTTATTAGACAATATATAGTAACAGGGGCATTTTCTTAAAGGTTTTTTTTTTTTTTTACCAGTATCCTAAATTATCAGCTATCCATAGAATAGATGATCATTTTCTGATCACTGGGACTCCCACCGATCGTGAGAATAGGGGTCCCCTCATTCCTCCTCACTGTGAGCATCACATTGAATAGAGCACCAGCGGTGCAGTGTGGAGGATCTGGGGGTTCGGGACCCCTGCTCTCACGATCGGTGGGGCCCCCAGCGATCAGAAAATTATCAACTATTCTGTTGATAAGTGATAATTTATGATTCTGGGAAAACTCTTTTAAATAGGTTGCAATTACTAAAATTATCAACTGCCCATGTGAAATTTATCCTGTGTAGGAGGACATAGGGGGCAGCAATCCCTTTGTGGGGACAAATAAAGGGATATTATTATTGTATGAGGCACAAAGGAGGGCCCTATTACTGTGGGACACAAAGGCGGCATTATGATTTTGTGGTGGGGCAATATTACTTTGCATGGCACAAAAGGGGGCACTAGTACAGTCTGGGGACCAAAGGGCACTATTACTGTGTGGGGCACAAATGGGGCTACTATTACTGTATGGGGCACTAAGAGTGCCTTTTGGAGGTAGCAGCATAATACGCAGTTTGTGTGCAGAGACAAGTCGTGGGTGGAAGAAGTCATCATGGCGGTCTGGTCCTGGATGTAGTTCCCCTTTGGTATTTTATTGTTATACTTATTGGCCCAGATATCTGATGTACTTCACTATAGACCCGCTTCTATGCCATCAATATAGATTTGTTGAGGCTAGTTTATTCTTTCGGCTGCTTCTCTCCAAGATCTTATACTTTTCCCTTTGATGACGTCTCGTCGATATTAGATAATATGGCCACTTTGGTTCCCTCGGTTACCAAGGATGCTTTATGGGTCCAGTTTCTTGATTGGCGCTTATAGTATAGGGTGGTGGGTGCAGCTCACGGACGTCAGACATGACGTCTCATATGGTGATTGGTGGCCAACTTGATGGGTGTGACTAAGTCTATTTAGACTCAGCGTTCTTCCGGTAAGTGTGCGGCCAGATACCAGTTTAGTTCACACCGGGAGACACGTTACAGCACTCTTCAGCGCTGTCCGCCAATAATCACTAATAATTCTTAATGCTATGCTCGTAAACCGGTGCCTGTCAGAAAGTACCTAACAATACTGCCCGGTTATATCGAGATCAATTCTTGTCTGTGACCCCTGATGATGCACCCTTGAATCAATATGGGGTGTTGAAACGTGTAGGGACACATGGTGTTTGACATTCAGACAATTTAGGGACACATAGTGTTTGACATTCAGACAACTTAGTGGCAATTTCTCAATTCAAATATTTTTCTACTAGAGCAGGGTATGTGTTAACTTTATGAATATTGAGCCTCTGCTCTTTTTTCAATCCTGTGCTCTAGTAAATTTGAGTGAATTGCTTTAGCCTGATACTTGTAATTTTGGCAGATAGCCCGCTTCTATGCCATCAATATAGATTTGTTGGGGCTAGTTTATTCTTTTGGCTGCTTCTCTCCAAGATCTTATACTTTTCCCTTTGATGACGTCTCGATGATATTCAATAATATGGCCGCTTTGGTTCCCTCGGTTACCAAGGATGCTTTATGGGTCCAGTTTCTTGATTGACGCTTATAGGATAGGGGGGTTGGTGTGGCTCACGGACGTCAGCACTGGCGTAGCTATAGGGGTCGCAGCGGTCGCAATTGCGACCGGGCCCCGAAGCCAGGGGGGCCCACGGCCCCCCACACCACATCAATAAAAAGTTACTATAGTAACTCGGGCCGCGGGCCCCTGTTACTATAGTAACATACTTTACTTACCTTCCTGGTTCCGGATCGCAGCGGAGGTCCTGACGTCAAGCGCTGTGCGCAGCGCATGACGTCACCACGCTATGTGCCGCGCACAGCATCGAGACGACAGAACTCCCGCCGCTGCCGAAGAGGAAGGTAAGGTTAGCCCTGACTGGCGGGGTCCGACTCCCGGGACC
This sequence comes from Rhinoderma darwinii, assembly GCF_050947455.1. NCBI lineage: Eukaryota > Metazoa > Chordata > Amphibia > Anura > Rhinodermatidae > Rhinoderma > Rhinoderma darwinii. Next base: position 331,429,967 of record NC_134687.1, on the reverse strand, counting down.
CGCCAATCAGCTGTTTTGAAGGGGCCGCAGCACTCGTACGAGAGCTGCTCCCCTTCATTCCTGTCACTTCATTCCGGTCACACTGTGAATCCGTGTCGGCGATTCACAGTGTGAGCGAGTAGTGAAATGAAGGGGAAGCAGCTCAGGTACGAAACAGCCGATTTGCGGGTCCCGGGAGACACATCAGCTATTGATGGCCTATCCTGAGGATAGGCCATCAATGTTTAGGGACTGCACAACCCCTAAGCCTACGATGTAGCAGGCTTAGGGGGCCCATGAGACCGGATCACAGATTGTGTGATCCTGTCTGCTGGGTCCTGTATCTAAGCCAATCACATGGTAGGCTTAGATACATGGCCCATGCGTGATCCTGTCTCCTGGGCCCTCTATCTAAGCCAATCACATGGTAGGCTTAGATACATGGCCCATGCGTGATCCTGTCTGCTGGGCCCTGTATCTAAGCCAATCACATGGTAGGCTTAGATACATGGCCCATGTGTGATCCTGTCTGATGGGCCCTGTATATAAGCCAATCACATGGTAGGTTTAGATACAGGGCCCCAGCACACAGTAATCTTATACTGTATAAGATTACTGTCTGCTGGACCCTGTATCTAAGCCTACGTTATGGTAGGCTTACATACAGGGTCCCACAGACAGTATCACACATGGGCCCTGTATCTAAGCCTAACACACGTGTTACTAATTGTTTTTTGTGTGTTTTCTTACAGGTTCGGTCGTTGGACTACGTCGGATTCCAGGACTACTTCGGACGACGGCTTTTTTTTTATTAATAAAATGGTTAATGAGGGTTGTGTGTTTTTTTTTTTATTTCAATAAAATATTTTTTCTATGTCTTTGTTTTTTTAAACTATATTACTACCGCCTTAGTAATGGCCGCCGGCTGATTGACAGCATCCATTGCTAAGGCGGGGCTTAGTGTTAGCCAGTGCAGAGGCGAACACTAACCCCCTTTATTACCCCGGTACCCACCGCCACCAGGGGTGCTGGGAAGAGCCGGGTACGATCCAGTACCTGACCATCTGCAGTGATGGTTGGGCACTAGGGCGGCCGCAGGCTGGTATTATCAGGAGGGGAAAGGCCAAAAACAGTGGCCCTTCCTACCCTGGTAATGCTAGGCTGCTGCTGCTTTATTGTATCTGGCTGGTTATGAAAAATGGGGGGGACCCCACGTCATTTAAAAAAAAATAATAATAATTGGAAAGAACGATGTGGGGTCCCCCCCATTTTTCATAACCAGCCAGATACAATAAAGCAGGAGCAGCCTAGCATCACCAGGGTAGGAAGGGCCACTGTTTTTGGCCTTTCCCCTCCTGATAATACCAGCCTGCCACCACCCCAGTGGTCGACCGTCACTACAGATGGTCAGGTACTGGATCGTACCCGGCTCTTCCCAGTACTCCTGGTGGCGGTGGGTACCGGGGTAATAATGGGGGTCAGTGTTAGCCTCTGCACCTGCTAACATTAAGCCCCGCCTTAGTAATGGAGGTTGTCAATCAGCCGGCGGCCATTACTAAGGCGGTGATAATAAAGTTTAAAAAGATACAAGCACATAGAAAAAATGTTTTATTGAAATAAAAAAACACAACCCTCATTAACCATTTTATTGAGAATAAAAAAAACGCCGTCATTGAAGTCCTCGTATCCGAAGTCCAACAACCGAACCTGTAAAAAAACACAAACACACAAAAATAATCAGTAACACATAAAGAAGCAAAATTATTATTCTCACCTATCCTGGGTCCAGAGCTGGAGCCGCAATGTCAGCGAGCTGGGCCCTGTATCTAATCCAATCATGTGTGATACTGTCTGCTGGGCCACTGTATCTAATCCTATCATGTGTGATACTGTCTGCTGAGCCCTGTATCTAATCCAATCATGTGTGATACTGTGCTGAGCTGTGTATCTAATCCAATCATGTGTGATACTGTCTGCTGGGCCACTGTATCTAATCGTATCTTGTGTGATACTGTCTGCTGGGCCCTATATCTAATCCGATCATGTGTGATACTGTCTGCTGAGCCACTGTATCTAATCGTATCTTGTGTGATACTGTCTGCTGGGCCCTATATCTAATCCGATCATGTGTGATACTGTCTGCTGAGCCACTGTATCTAATCCTATCATGTGTGATACTGCCTTCTGAGCCACTGTATCTAATCCTATCATGTGTGGTACTGTCTGCTGAGCCACTGTATCTAATCCTATCATGTGTGATACTGTCTGCTGAGCCGCTGTATCTAATCCTATCATGTGTGATACTGTCTGCTGAGTCATTGTATCTAATCCTATCATGTGTGGTACTGTCTGCTGAGCCACTGTATCTAATCCTATCATGTGTGATACTGTCTGCTGGGCCACTGTATCTAATCCTATCATGTGTGATACTGTCTGCTGAGCCACTGTATCTAATCCTATCCATAGTTTATAGGGTTGTAGTGCTATAGATATGCTATGCTGTCTCATATACACACATTTTTTTTGGGCGGACACATATGTATTGGGGCTATTTCCCCTGACATTTTAAGCCCTGAGGGTATGTTCACACGGCAGCGTCCGTTACGGCTGAAATTACGGTGCTGTTTTCAGGAGAAAACAGCACCGTAATTTCAGCCGTAAAGGCATGTGCAGGGGTCTTTCGCTGCGTCCATTACGGACGTAATTGGAGCTGTTTTTCTATGGAGTCCATGGAAAACGGCTCCATTTACGTCTGAAGAAGTGACAGGCACTTCTTTGACGCGGGCATCTTTTTTACGCGCCGCCTTTTGACAGCGGCGCGTAAAAAAAAATGACCGTCGGCACAGAACATCGTAAGACCCGTTCAAATGAATGGGCAGATGTTTGCCAACGCTTTTGAGCCGTATTTTCGGACGTAATTCAATGCTAAAACGCCCGAATTACGTCCGTAAATACGGTGTGTGAACCCAGCTTTAGTGACGCCCCCGGCTGCTAGTGCTGCATTGTTGGGTCACTTAGGAGACCCAGCGATGCAGCTGAAAGCTGCGGACCGTCGGCCATGAGAAGTTTGCGCGGGGGGGGCCCAGTAAGAATTTTTGCATCGGGGCCCATGAGCCTTTAGCTACGCCCCTGGACGTCAGACATGACGTCTCATATTTGAAACAAAAAGAAAGAAAGGAGTCATATACTATATTGGTTTTAAATGCCACAGGCATAGAAAAGTTCAAACTTTATTGGACAAATACAAAATAAAATAATAAAATCGAGAGTTCAAATCGGACAACTGTATATGAGCTGCACATAGGACAGGAAAACACATAGATGCCAAGAAGAAAGCTCTAATAAAGAGGGCTAAATGGCCATATAAAAAGTAGCTAAAGTGGCAGTATTCTATGTCGACAAGAGGTATACAGAGGTAAGACACTCAGCAGATCATAACACAGACAAAGTATATATTATGATGATATCTGTGGAGGAAATGGTAATTTATAACACAGCTGTGTAGTACTCAAGCACTCAAAAACAAAAGGGTGCCAGCAATCATACTTGACGTTTCTAAACCTCAGGGGAAAAAAAATTCACATACTACAACTGTGGTATAGGTTTATAGAAAAAATTAATGAGTAACTAACCCATGTCGCTCCAAGTGTCCAGCAGCTCCAAGGTGAAGAAACCCCAACGCGCGTTTCGCGTGGATGGCTTTATCAAGGGGCGTTTTGATACATATTCATTGCACCGTTTTAAATATAATACATAATTGATCAGCTGGTACTCACAGCACCAATGAGATCCTGACTTGGGTGACAGTGCGTGTCAGACGGAAACATTGCGAGAATAACTTATCAGACCGCCGAAACCCGACCGCGCATGCGCGACTCCGGAAACCGCACACGCGCAGACGGGTACAATCAGCAGCCCGAACGAAGACCCAGGATAGAACGTCCAGCACGCAGGACACGGACCAGGTAATGTAAACGAGGGAAATGTGAAAAAATAATAGTTTACTTCAGCTGGATCAAGAGTTTATATATTAGAAAGAGCCTATAAAATATTCCTTAAAAAGTACCTTATATAAAAAGACCCATCATCCTCCACAGACATCCAAACATAAAAAATGCCTATATTTCTATAATGCAATGGATATTAGAAAGTATTAAATCTTATTATTACCACAATATAGTAAATATGCATTAAGTTGAAAAGGGTATACAATATCATGTGTTTACAAAAATATGAATAAGAAAATTTTACAATACGTGAAAATAATAAATGATAATAAAGAATAAACAGTAATTAGTAGTGTTATATAATAGATAAAAAAATATTCAAAAATGAATCTAAAAAAACTAATAGTGCCATAATAAGATGCGGACCAAAAAAGACGGTCAGCAATAGAATAATGTGTAAAAACAAAAATACAAATATAAAATTATTTATTAATTGTGATGTGGTTAAAAAAATAATATAAATTAAGTGTTAATTAGAGAATACATATTATACTGAAGTGAGAAATATATACAATATACTTCATCCATTTATTTTGTATATATAGGAGTACATTAAGTGACAATATGTCTGCATTTTGGAGGAATTATTAATCCATTATGGTCCAAGCTTTAGAAGGTGAAGATCCCTCGTTCCAGATCCAATATGTCCGGTCACGAACACAACAACATCAGGCATCATGACATGCATGATCTAAAGCTAAAATGTAAAACTAAACAAAGAACATAAATTAGTAAACATACAGTTAAAAACCATATAAAAGAAAGAAAAGTAGAGAAATTACAGAAATGACGCAAAGCTTAAAGAGGCTCTGTCACCAGATTTTGCAACCCCTATCTCCTATTGCAGCAGATCGGCGCTGCAATATAGATAAGAGTAACGTTTTTTTTTTTTTTCAAAAACGAGCATTTTTGGCCAAGTTATGACCATTTTTATATTTATGCAAATGAGGCTTTCTTAAGTACAACTGGGCGTGTTTAAAGTTATGTACAAGTGGGCATGTATTGTGTGTGTGTACATCTGGGCGTTTTTACTTCTTTTACTAGCTGGGCGTTGTGAATAGAAGTGTATGATGCTGACGAATCAGCATCATCCACTTCTCTTCGTTAACACCCAGCTTCTGGCAGTGCACAGACACACAGCGTGTTCTCGAGAGATCACGCTGTGATGTCACTTCCTGCCCCAGGTCCTGCATCGTGTCGGACGAGCGAGGACACATCGGCACCAGGCGACAGAGGCTACATCGACTTACCTGCAAACGCCGATGCTGCTGCAGAATCAACTGTAGCCTCTGTCGCCTGGTGCCGATGTGGCCTCGCTCGTCCGACACGATGCAGGACCTGGGGCAGGAAGTGCTTATTAGTGCTATATACTTATTGGCCCAGATATCTGATGTACTTCACTATAGACCCGCTTCTATGCCATCAATATAGATTTGCCATCAATATAGATTTGTTGAGGCTGCTTCTCTCCAAGATCTTATACTTTTTGGCCAAAAATGCTCGTTTTAAAAAACAAACAAAACGTTACTCTTATCTACATTGCAGCGCCAATCTGCTGCAATAGGAGATAGGGGTTGCAAAATCTGGTGACAGAGCCTCTTTAATGTCTCATTCAAACCAACAGGGGCCATTGTTCCAAGAGTAATAATGCATTTACACTCCCTCTGAGCCAATAACTTCTTTACATCACCTCCTCTAATGCCACAGAGCACTCTATCTATACTCCATGCCTTAAATGTTTTTGTATCACAGGCATGATATGTTTTAAAATGTCTGGGGATAGTCTTTAGGAGTGTGGGATCCTCAATTTCTCTTGCAGCGATTATATCACGCACATGTTCTCTAATCATAATCTGCAGTTGTCTTGATGTAAGACCAATATATACTTTTGAGCAACCACATGTTGCATAGTATATCACGTTTGTTGTACTACAGGATATATAGTGCCGAATTTTTAATTCCCTTTTGTCTATCATAGATTCAAAGATGGTCGTACGGACTATATTTGTGCATGATATACAGTCACCGTATGGATAACAACCATGACTGGGGCCCTTTGACGTAAACGGATTACATTGTTTTGGTATGTAATTGCATGTATGGGAATCACATCAGGGGGACCACACAGTGATTGGGTTCCAAGGAATATAACTCATACGACCATCAGGAAGGCAATTGAAATAAACACATTTTACAGAAAGAGGCCCAGTGGATATTTAGCATGGAAACTACTAAGCCACTGGGTTTAAATGAACATATTTCATATACATGCTTCCTATAATAATCCACCTACGTATGCAGGGTGTTCTATACATTCCTATCTTTGTCCTATTGATTGCTTTGCTGTAGTTCCCCTTTGGTATTTTATTGTTATACTTATTGGCCCAGATATCTGATGTACTTCACTATAGACCCGCTTCTATGCCATCAATATAGATTTGTTGAGGCTGCTTCTCTCCAAGATCTTATACTTTTCCCTTTGATGACGTCTCGTCGATATTCAATAATATGGCCGCTTTGGTTCCCTCGGTTACCAAGGATGCTTTATGTGTCCAGTTTCTTGATTGGCGCTTATAGGATAGGGGGGTGGGTGCGGCTCACGGACGTCAGACATGACGTCTCATATGGTGATTGGTGGCCAACTTGATGGGTGTGACTAAGTCTATTTAGACTCGGCGTTCTTCCGGTAAGTGTGCGGCCAGATACCAGTGTAGTTCACACCGGGAGACACGTTACAGCACTCTTCAGCGCTGTCCGGCAATAATCACTAATAATTCTTAATGCTATGCTCGTAAACCGGTGCCTGTCAGAAAGTACCTAACAATACTGCCCGGTTATATCGAGATCAATTCTTGTCTGTGACCCCTGATGATGCACCCTTGAATCAATATGGGGTGTTGAAACGTGTAGGGACACATGGTGTTTGACATTCAGACAATTTAGGGACACATAGTGTTTGACATTCAGACAACTTAGTGGCAATTTCTCAATTCAAATATTTTTCTACTAGAGCAGGGTATGTGTTAACTTTATGAATATTGAGCCTCTGCTCTTTTTTCAATCCTGTGCTCTAGTAAATTTGAGTGAATTGCTTTAGCCTGATACTTGTAATTTTGGCAGTTAGCCCGTTCTTAATGTTAACTTAGTAAAAAATTAATTTTAATCGTTCTTTCAGGCAGTATCTACCTTATATTTTATCTGTACAGCAAGAAACTTAGGGGGAAATTTATCAAAGTGCCGGTATGAGAAATTGTCTGACAACACATTTGAAGATTAGTACAAAACACTTCTGTTAAAACTATTATACCATCTGTGACTAGGTATTATATGGCCAGTTTTTCTTCTTGGAACATCTGAAATTTATGAATAACAAAAAAGTTATTTCCTCAAAAACATTTTTAACCCCTCTGAGTTGTTGTAATGAGTTCATATGTATAAGATATGAACTGTGTAACTCTTAAAAAAAGTTGCATACTGCATGACGAATAAGAAACATTGCTCTTTTATAAGTCTAAATTATGATTGAAATGGGTCTTGAATGATACCATCATGCTTATTCATTTTAGCACAGTACCAATCCAACTTTGAGCTGGACAGCTGTTATGTGAGCAATGGCATTCATAGAAGAGAGGAGGCCCGTAGTAAAGTTTAAAATAGTCCCACCAATATGATGCCAGATTTTGCCACCTAGGACTGAAGGGCTAGGTGTTTGTTTTTTCCCATCCACACCTTTGGGCCACTTCCCCACCACCTTGTTTTCTATCACTACGGTTCCTCTGGAGAGGGGAAATCTACACAGGATTTGGCACCCAATAGAAAAGGATGAAAAAAAGCAGTGCTGAGCCTTCTCTCTCCAGGGGCCCTACAGCGGCCAGATGGTCTGTCTCTATGGTACATATTCCCTTGCATGTGAGGCAGAATGGTTGCTAGGCATGCACTGCTTAAAAACGACAGCTTCTTAGATGGGCTGTCATAACGCAAATCCCTAGTAATCAGCCTGTGTCAGATTATTCAGGTCTTCATCTAAAGGCTAGATTGACACTGACATCACATCACTTCCCTGATTGAGTAACTACATAGAAAGTTTTTTTCGTTACTATGTTACTTACTTACCTTATTATTTATATTATTTCTCATCTTTATCATTGGCAGAAGACTAGGTCACTGGTTATTCCTGCCCCTAATATTAGAGTGAAGTGGCAAGTAGGATGATCTGCCTGTGGAGGTCCACCAGAATTGTCTACTTTGAGGCACATTTGCATAAGACTTGTCCTCTTCTAGGTTCATCTTGTTGGAAAATCCCGCAAAATACGGCACGGAAGGGAGGTATATATAGGTTTATATAGTATTATCAAAATGTGTACTAGCAACCTCATGTTCATTTTAGCAGCAATAGATCCCTGTAAAATATTGGATGTGTCGACCATATTTTTTTCTCAATTTTAGTTCTCTATCTAGCATGTGTCCATGGCAGCTTCTATCATCATATCTTTATACTCATGTAATGTTACATAACATTACAGATTGTAGTGCTCATGTAATGGACTGGTCCCTATGATATGCAGGAAAAAAACAACCAGATGACACAAATCACCTATACCACTCATCTATCCTACAACTTTGATTAGGGTTGAGGCACTTGGCTGCCCCCAGGACTTAGGTTCCCCTAGCTGGTCTGGTGATTTATATTTTGGATAACATCTAGAGGGAGTGGAACCGGACACAATAAAAACAGCCTAAAGAATAGTGACAGAGGCCAGACAGAATTGAGTCAGCGTAATAAGATGAGCCAATGGTGAGGTAATGGTCGTCATACAGAACTGGGTATGTGGTGCCATTTGACAGACGGGAGAGTAGACAGACAAGTCGAGGGTCAGGTATCGATGGTTAGTTAGGATCAGAATGCAGTAAAGTCGAGAATTCGAAAGAGTACTTAGGAAAGCCGGGTTACAACAGTTCAAGTTCAATTAGTAGCAAGCACAATCCAAAATTAGGATACAAACACCTATAGCTGGCATTCTTATCATTCTTCCTTTTCTCTTCTTCCCTTCATGATATATGTATTATAAGATTTAGTTAGTTAGTTAGATATAGCATTATACATTTTAAAAGTTTTACTTTTCTATGTGAAACTGAACTTACACTGAAAAGGGACAGCAAGTCTTGGTTGTAAGTACCCAGATTTTTCTATTTCTTCTCACTTTTAATACATTTATAGCTTAATGTATTAAATCAAGTGTGAGTTCTAGTAAGAGTAAATTCCATGTTTAGGGTGATTCTTGCTCATTGGGGCAGCATAGTGGCTTACTGGGGTTTTAGGTTTGAAATCTGACTAAGGACAACATGGAGTGTGCATATTCTCCCTATATCTGTGTGGGTTTCCTCTGGGTTCTATGGTTTTCTCCCAAACTAAAAAAAACGAAAAATACTTATAGATTAATTCGACTTAATCACTTGAAGATGGTAATATCTAAGCTAAAGGTGAAATATTCAGAACACTCAGAAGAGGGTGGTGGTACACTGGACAAGAGTCCTGGAATAACAGAGGAGACTTGAAGAGGAAGTGGTACACACCATTGGTTCTGGTGAGAAGGCAGGAGTATGGTTCGGTTGCGATGAGAGTGAGTATGGCAATGAGGAGAGCAGGATCTTGCTACAGAGAGCAAACAGAATGAGATACAACTGTGAGTCTGTCGGAACGTCTAAGCTGCTAAGAAGCTACCAGTCGACATATGGATACAAGAAAGGAAGGATCATTCGGAGTGAATACCTGAAAACCTTTAAGACAGAGAATCAAAGCAAAGGCCCAAAGAGGATTTAAAAAGAAAGGGTACCCGTAAGTAACTAGACTGAGATAGTATACAATACCACAGCTCCCCTGATTTATAAAAAAATAGTTAAAGACATTTATGCTAGTTTTAGAGCAATACCTTGTGGTTGTTGTTATCATACTACTGTTCCAAGTTATATTTAACTTCTGCTCAAGTAAAATCAAGAAAAATCAGCCTCACCATCTCTGCCTTCATTATTACACATATTACAGACTGATGACAATCTCTATTAAATGATGCAGAATATAGAGGCACTATAAAAGCTACAGAAATAAGTAATTGTAGCATCAATTAAAACTAAGACATGAAGATATCAGTTTTCCATTTTATTTATATTGTACTCTTTCCAAATACTTTCATTGAATAATTGTAGAGTCAGTAAATCCTTAAAAGTCATTTATTAGTACTTGGCATTACCGTTACTGTATTTCATGTGTTAAAGGGGTTTTCTGGTTTTATGTACATAATGCTTAATCACTTTATACTTTGTGTTTTAATTCCACAGTGAATGAGAACACTTTTGTTTACATTCAGGGAAAGCAAACCTGTATAGACCTAGTCCAGCTTTCAGCTGAGGAGTAGATACAGTTATATCCAGTCTAGGCAATGATCTCTGAGCTAAATACATCGGTAGCTGCTGCACAAATGTCTCTGGTAGTTTTTTGCAATGTATCAGTAAGGAATCCAGGCCGTTTAGTTTACAGAGCATTGCCTAGGCTGGATAATGGTAGCCACATCTCAGCTAAGAGCAGGACTAGGCATGTAGGGGTTTGCTGGCTCTAAATGTAAACAACAATGTCCTCATTCACTTACCGCAAACGAATAACTTGAAAATGTTGAGGAATTGAAACACAAAGCATAAGAGAAAATTGTCCAACATTTCCTTTATACATTGAGTAAGCATTATTTACATAAAACTAGAAAAACCTTTTTAACCCCCCCCCCCCCTACTGATATTCCTGTGTGTTTCTGCAGGGGGAGCTGCTACTAATGGCTTGAGGACAGACTAGAGCTGTGAAAATCTTGGCATTAAAACAAGACTAGTATTACGACTCTAGCTGCTATCTAGCCCAAGCTAGAGCAGGATGAAGTGGGAGCTGCATATACTTGCAGCTCTCACTTCAATCTGTGTGAAGAGCAGAGGTGGGTAGTAAGGGAATTTGCTGACATTGTGCAGGAAGAGGATGGGAATATGTGATCCTCCTCCTGTCCCTGTATGGCTTCAGATGACCCCAAGGGAGGGGTAACATGAACTATTGTTATTACCCCCCCCCCCATTTAGAGGTCTTTTCTATTCAGAAAAGAAGTGAAAAGATGAGCAATTCTCACCTAATCTCTCCTCTGCATCTAATTAGTCAAGTAAAGTGTTTAGAAATGTAAAAAAAATCCTAAGTAAAATAAAAACAAAAACATTTTTTCTTCATTACACAATGTATTTTTATTAATAAAAATCAAGAGAATTAAAAAACAATACATAATTGACATTACCACATTTGTTAAGACCCATACTATACAATAAATACGTTATTTTCACACACTGTAAATGCATTAAAAAGGAAACAAAAAATCTGCCATGATAGCTGTTTATTTGTTTATCCTGCCTTTAAAAAACAGGACATGAAATTCCTATGTACCCTAAAATTATACCAATGAAAACTACAATTCGTCTTGCAAAAAAAAGCCCTCATACAGCTCCGTTATGGGTCATGTGATAGTTCTAGGGATGCAGCAATACATAACCAAATCATTTTGTAAAAAAAATATATTTTTATTCTGCAAATTAAGATAAACATAAAAAAATATATACATTTGGTATTGTCATAATAGTACCGACACTTAGAATAAAGTTAACACATTATTTATGCTGCACGGGGAACACTTTAAAAATAAATCTTTTTCATTGCCTTGCCACAAAAATTAATAAATTTCCAAGGTCATGCAAAATACAAGGTCTTATACAGCTACATTGAATAAACGTTACTGGTTAGTGACCAGCCTATTTTAGACCTTAATCCCTTCCCTCAAATGTAGGTCCTTTTTAGTGTTGCCTTCCCGCAAAAGGGCGTACAGTAACGCCCTGCATACAAACTGTCACCATGTCACTTGACATGGTGACATCACAATGATTGTTGCTGTCCGTGACAGCTAACAATCAAGGTTACCTGGCACGGGACCTATCAGAGCGGCCCGTGTTGGCGATCGCTGTGGTTGGTCAGTCAAATGCGACAGACCAATCACAGCTGTCAATGACGACATAGTGCCGTTTCCCGGCTCTGAGAAACTCATTGCGTGTCAGATCTTCTCAGAGCCGGTCATCAGTGTAGTGTAGTGTAGTGTAGTGTACTGTGTGTCAGAGTGTTTCTGACAGAAAAAACTGTTACAAATATAAAAAAATCTCCTCTATACTCACCATCCATGCCCTTCAGCTGATCCCTTCCTAGTGTGAAGGACCCTGTCTGATCTGTGAAGTACCATGTCAGATCTGTGAAGGTCCCTGTCAGATCTGAAGTCTCTGTCAGTGTGCCTGTCAATTTGTTTAAAAAGTTCCCCAATTTTACCCTATACTAACCCCTAGCCCCAGTTTCTGTCACCTGGTAATCCTGCTCACCTGCTGACATCCGTCACCTGCTGATCTCCGTCACCTGCTGACCGTTTACTTTCGGACTTCTGTCCCTACCTACTCCGTCCTCTCCTGTATTTTTAGGGAGTTTAGTTTTCTTGTTAAAATAAAAAATGAAACTGTTATTTTGCAATTGTAGGGAGTCTTGTTAGGGGTAGCGCTACTTTATATAGGCTCATTACTTGACCACTGTGTCTTGTCATCACCTGTGACCTATGCAGTGCACTCCATCCCGCTCCTGTATTTTTAGGGATCAGTTTTTTTCTAGTTATTTAAAAAAAATTGTTTTTAGGGAGTTTTATTAGCTTTATAGTTATTATATACTGTACCATACCAATATGGCCCAGAGATTTTATAGTCCAGAGGAGGCATATGCCATGATATGCTCCGACACCGACTCTGCAAGTGATGATGAGATGGAATTTGTTCTTTCATCTTCAACTTCATCTAGCGAGTCCGATGAGCCTCCCCCACAGCGCAGAAGTGCAGTTGGTCCTGCGCAGCCGGATTCAAATGAGGAGATGTGGGTACCCGCTGTAAATGATACCCCTCAGGTTCCCAACTTTACTGCCTCCTCAGGGATCCAGGTAGAAACAGCGGGGTTCAGGGAATTAGATTTTTTAAATTTATTATTTTCTGAGGAATTTGTATCTGCGATGGCCCATCAGACCAATTTGTATGCACAGCAGTTTATGGCCAGCAATCCCACCTCATTTAATGCCAGAGTTCAAAACTGGACCCCCACAGACCCAGTGGAACTCCGAAAATTTTGGGGCCTATTGTTAAACATGGGCCTCATAAAAAAAAACATGTATCCGGGACTACTGGTCCTCTGACGTATTGTACAATACACCCCTCTACAGTACGGTGATGAGTAGAACACGTTTTGAGGCCCTGCTCAAGTTCTTGCATTATAATTACAATTCCCGTTGCCCATCATCCCAGGACCCCCATTATGACAGGCTATATAAGATTAGGCCTGTCATCGACCACTATAAAATAAATTTTTCAGAAAATTACACCCCTGAAAAAATATAGCGGTACATGAATCCCTCGTAAATTTCAACGGGAGGCTGCACTTCAGGCAATACCTCCCAAACAAAAGGGCCCGATACGGCATAAAAACATACATGGTGTGTGAAAGCACCACCAGGTACACACACCGTTTTAAAATTTACGAGGGGAAAGATTCAAAAATTTAACCCCCAGACTGCCCCTCATTTCTTGGTATCAGCGGCAAAATAGTTTGGGACCTGATACACCCTTTACTTGGTCAGGGATATCACCTATACGTGGACAATTTTTATAACCGTATTCCCCTCCTAATGTCCCTTTCGGCCAGATCCACCGTGGCCTGTGGCACAAGATGTAGATTTTTACAGCACCATTTTTTTGTACCATATAATGTAGTGAAAAATTAGAAAAAAATATATATGTGGGATGGAATAGGAAAAAAAACAGCGATTCCTCAACATTTTGGGTGTTTTTGTTTTTACAGCGTTCACCATATGGTAAAAACGGCATGTTAACTTTATTCTGCGGGTCAATACAATTACAGCGATACCAAATTTATATAGTTTTCTTTATGTTTTACTACTTTTACAAGGAAAAAACTGATTGTTAAAAATAAAATTTGAGTTTTGTCGCCACATTCTGAGAGCCATAACGTTTTTATTTTTCTGTCGATTTAGCCGTGTGAGGGCTTATTTTTTGCGGGACGAGCTGAAGTTTATATTGTTATCATTTTGGGGTATGTGAGACTTTTTGATCACTTTTTATTTCATTTTTTTATGGGAGAAGAAGGGACCAAAAAACAGCAATTCTGATGTTTTTAATTTTTAATTTATTACGGCGTTTACCGTGCGGACTAAATAATGATATATTATAATAGTTCAGACTTTTACGGATGCGTCGATACCAGTTATGTTAGCTCTTTATTTTTTTTTACATTGTGCTTGAGGGAAAATGGGAAAAGGTTTTTTTTTTTGAGCTTTTAATTGTAAAAAATGTTTTTATTTATTAAAAAAACTTTATTTTACTGTTTTTTACTTTTTTTACTTGTCCCCCTAGGGGACTTTAACCAGCGATCGTTAGATCGCTTGAACGATATATTGCAATACTAATGTATTGCAGTATATCGCGATTCTGACAGTCTCCTATGAAGCCCTGCCGTCAGGCCCCCAGGCTGCCGTGCCAACCACTGGCTCCCCCCGATCTCACCGTGGGGGGGGGGCGGTTGGGATGTTACAGGGGGTCGCCCACCTGTTTTTATTCATTTAAATGCCGCGATCGCTATTTAACGGGTTAAACAAGCGGGATCACGCTCGAACGGGATCCCGCTCGTTACCCAGAAGTGTCGGCTGTAAGACACAGCCGACACACTCGCTTTATGGAGCGGTCTCAGCCTGTGAGCTCGCTCCATATTCCTCCACCCGGCGTGTGCCGTGTATATGCGGCAGATGTCGGGAAGGGGTTAAAGACAAAAGGGATGTACATATATTGTCCACCATTCATAATTCTAGCATCAGACCTGTTATAGTATGTGGATCCAGCACCCCAACCACCAAGCCTACCCGCATCCTGGACTACAATCGCTTCATGGGTGGGGTGGACCTATCCGATCAAGTGATCATACCATATAGTGCCATGCGTAAGAGCAAAACATGGTACAAAAAGCTGGTCGTCCACCTCACCCAAATTGCATTTTATAATGCGTTTGTGGTGTCCAGGTATGCAGGCAATCGTGAAACCTTCCTGCAATTCCAGGAGAAGGTCATCAAGGCTCTAATACTTGTAAAACCAGAAGGGGAGGGTACTGCAAGTAATGTAAACCGCATTATTCCAGGCCAGCATTTTCCAACAGAAATACCCCCTACTGAGAAAAAAAGAAGACCCCCAAAAATAATGTAGGGTGTGTACAAGAAGAGGAATCAGAAGATACACCACCTACCAATGTGATACATGCCCCACAAAACCCAGCCTATGCATAAAAGAATGTTTGAAAATGTATTACACCTCATTAGAATTTTAAATGATTTTTTATTCATCAGTCCCATCTTTCTTCATATTGGCCATTATAAAGTAATATTATTTATTTTCCCATTTTCTGCCCACTGACTAAAAATTTTAATAACCCCAAAACAAAACATTCTCACTACACCCCTAGATGAATACATTGGGGGTTTTAGTTTTTAAATGTTCGTTTTTTTTGTCCTGCAATAAAAAGCTGTTCTTTTCATTCTTAGGACTTTTTTACTTTTTGGTGATACGGGCATAGCTCTTTTTATTTGGAGGGTATACGAGCTGTTCCTGATCAGTGCAGTATGGGTTTGTTTTACGGTTTTGTGCAACTTCTTTTACCCGATAATACTACTGGTAAAGCTGACAATAATTTGTGGATTAGTGATCCTTTAATGTATCTATACATACGGTGTTGGACAATGCTCCTTTATATTTTCTGCAGGTGATTGGTTGTTTTGCACACATTTCAGTTCCTACCTTGCCGGACAGGGATCTGTTATGGAGTCCCAGCGTCACTTGGCACGTTTGTCCCTCATATAGGGATTGATTGTGCTAATGAGTCCCTTTTAAAAATGATATAGCCCAATGGCTGTCCTTTTATTCTGTGAACATGCTCAGTATTTGTTTTCTCCACATTTCAAATATATTGCCTTTCACTTCAAAGCAGTTTCAGATATTTTTAAAATTTTTCCAAATCTGACTTACTATATATCAAAGTGAGATGCTGTTCTTAACTCTACGGACTGAAACATTTGTTTGTCATATGCTTTTTTATCACGACATAGTTATTTGTACAGGCAAATGCAACGTTTAGGGACAAAAAAGACAAATAACCTAAATAACACCTAAAAATTTGCGAATAACATGCTCAAAATACCCCTAGATAAATACCATAGGGGGTGTAGTTTCCAAAAGGGGGTCACTTTTGGGTGATTTCCACTGTTTAGGTCCCTCCAGTGCGTTCCGCAAATGCGACATGGCACCGAAAACCATTCCAGCTAAATCTGCGCTCCAAAATCCAAATGGTGCTCATTCCCTTGTGAGCTCTCGCGTGGGTTTAAACAGCAGTTTATTACCACAAATGGGGTATTGCCGTAATCGGGAAAATTGCTTTACAAATGTTGGGCTGCTTTTTCTCCTTTACTCCTTGTAAAAATTTGAAAATTCTATGTTTTTTCAGAAAAAAAGTAGATTTTCATCTTCCCAGACTAATTCCAATAAATTCAGCAAAAAAAACTGTGGGGTCAAAATGCTAGCTATACCCATAAATAAATTCCTTGAGGGGTGTAGTTTCCAAAATGGGGTCACTATTGGGGGGTTTTCACTGTTTTGGCACTAAAAGACATCTTCAAACCTAACATGGTGCCTAAAATATATTCTAAAAAAAGGAGGCCCCAAAATCCTCTAGGTGCTCCTTTGCTTTTGAGGCCGGTGCTTCAGTCCAGTAGCGCACTAGGGCCACATGTGGGATATTTTTAAAAACTTCAGAATCTGAGTAATAAATATTGAGTTGCGTTTCTTGGGTAAACCCTTCTGTGTTACAGAAAAAAAAATGAATTTTGGCAAAAAATATGACATTTTTACATTTCACTTCTACTTTGCTTTAATTCCTGTGAAATGTTTTAAAGGGTTGAAACATTTTCTGAATGCTGTTTTGAATACTTTGAGGGGTGCAGTTTTCAAAATTCGGTGATTTATGGGGACTTTATAATATTTAAGGCCCTGAAAACCACTTCAGAACTGAACTGGTCCCTGAAAAAAATAGCCCTTTGAAATTTTCTTGAAAATGTGGAAAATTGGTGCAAAAATTCTATGTCTTGTAACGTCCAAGAAAAATCAAAGGATGTTCAAATGCAAACATAAAGTAGACATATGGGTAGTGTGAAATAGTAGCTATTTTGTGTGGTATTACCATTTAAATTTAGAAAAATTATAATTTTTGCAAATTTTCTCAAAATTTTGCTGTTTTTAACAAATAAATATTGAATTTATCGACCAAATTTTTTCACTAAAATAAAGTACAATATGTCACGGGAAAACAATATTAGAGTTGCTTGGAGAGTTATTACCACATAAAGTGACACATGTCAGATTTGAAAAAATGGGACTGGTCTTGAAGGCCAAAATGAGCTTGGTCCTGAAGGGGTTAATGACCAAGCTATATTTTAGGTCTTATTTTTTTTTGGAAAAGTTGTATTTTTAATAGTATCATTTTGGGGTACATATAATTAATTGATTAACTTTTATAAAAAAAAATTTGGGGAGGGATAGAAAAAACAGCAATTTTGCCACTTTTTTTTTGCTCTTAAATTTATACTGTTTACCTTGTGGTATAAATAACATAATAACTTTATTCAGTGGGTAATTATGATTGCGACAATACCAAATTTATATAGTTTTACTACTTTGACACAGTAAAAACAGTTTTTTTCAAAGTTATTTGTTTTTCTGGCGCTATATTTGAAAAGCCATACCTTTTTTATTTTTCTGCCGATGCAGCTTTATGGGGGATGTTTTTTTTCAGGACAACTTATAGCTTTCATTTGTACCATTTTGGAGTACATGCGACATTTTGATCACTTTTTCTCACATTTTTTGAAGGCAGGATGAACAGAAGTCAGCAATTCTGGCATTGTTACTTATTTATTTTTTTTTACGGCGTTCACTGTGCGGGTTGGTTAAATAACATAATAGCTTTATAGCTTGGGTTGCTATGGACGCAGCGATACCAAGTATGTGTAATTTTTTTACTTTTTTATATATATATACAGTGAAGGAAATAAGTATTTGATCCCTTGCTGATTTTGTAAGTTTGCCCACTGTCAAAGTCATGAACAGTCTAGAATTTTTAGGCTAGGTTAATTTTACCAGTGAGAGATAGATTATATTTAAAAAAAAACAGAAAATCACATAGTCAGAATTATATATATTTATTTGCATTGTGCACAGAGAAATAAGTATTTGATCCCCTACCAACCATTAAGAGTTCAGCCTCCGCCAGACCAGTTACACGCTCCATATCAACTTTGTGCCTGCATTAAAGACAGCTGTCTTAAATGGTCACCTGTATAAAAGACTCCTGTCCACAGACTCAATTAATCAGTCTGACTCTAACCTCTACAACATGGGCAAGACCAAAGAGCTTTCTAAAAATGTCAGGGACAAGATCATAGACCTGCACAAGGCTGGAATGGGCTACAAAACCATAAGTAAGACGCTGGGTGATAAGGAGACAACTGTTGGTGCAATAGTAAGAAAATGAAAGACATACAAAATGACTGTCAATCAACAGCGATCTGGGGCACCATGCAAAATCTCACCTCGTGGGGTATCCTTGATCCTGAGGAAGGTGAGAGCTCAGCCGAAAACTACACGGGGGGAACTTGTTAATGATCTCAAGGCAGCTGGCACCACAGTCACCAAGAAAACCATTGGTAACACATTACGCCGTAATGGATTAAAATCCTGCAGTGCCCGCAAGGTCCCCCTGCTCAAGAAGGCACATGTACAGGCCCGTCTGAAGTTTGCAAATGAACATCTGGATGATTCTGAGAGTGATTGGGAGGAGGTGCTGTGGTCAGATGAGACTAAAATGGAGCTCTTTGGCATTAACTCAACTCGCCATGTTTGGAGGAAGAGAAATGCTGCCTATGACCCAAAGAACACCGTCCCCACTGTCAAGCATGGAGGTGGAAACATTATGTTTTGGGGGTGTTTCTCTGCTAAGGGCACAGGACTACTTCACCGCATCAATGGGAGAATGGATGTTGCCATGTACCGTCAAATCCTGAGTAACAACCTCCTTCCCTCCACCAGGTCATTAAAAATGGCTCGTGGCTGGGTCTTCCAGCACGACAATGACCCGAAACATACAGCCAAGGCAACAAAGGAGTGGCTCAAAAAGAAGCACATTAAGGTCATGGAGTGGCCTAGCCAGTCTCCAGACCTTAATCCCATCGAAAACTTATGGAGGGAGCTGAAGATCCGAGTTGCCAAGCGACAGCCTCGAAATCTTAAAGATTTACAGATGATCTGCAAAGAGGAGTGGGCCAAAATTCCATCTAACATGCGTGCAAACCTCATCATCAACTACAAAAAAACGTCTGACTGCTGTGCTTGCCAACAAGGGTTTTGCCACCAAGTATTAAGTCTTGTTTGCCAAAGGGATCAAATACTTATTTCTCTGTGCACAATGCAAATAAATATATATAATTTTGACTATGTGATTTTTTTTATTTATTTTTTTATATATAATCTATCTCTCACTGGTAAAATTAACCTAGCCTAAAAATTCTAGACTGTTCATGTCTTTGACAGTGGGGAACTTACAAAATCAGCAAGGGATCAAATACTTATCTCCTTCACTGTATATATATATGTATATATATATATATATATATATATATATATATATATATAAATAAAGCATTCTGTAAGGGGAAAAGTGGGATTTAAAATTTATTTTTCTTGGAATTTTTATTTATTTGTTATAAACGTTATTAAACTTTTTAAGCTTTTTTTTTAGTCCCACTAGGGGACTCCACTATGCCATCATTTGATCGCTTTTCTAATACATTGCAATACTTCTGTATTGCAGTGTATTATGCCTGTTAGTGTAAAATTGACAAGCATCTGTTAGGCCACTTAAGGGGTTAAAATGCTATTTAGACACCTGAGTTATGCGCCAAATATATTTACTTGAGACATAAATTCTGATTCTACAATACTTTCCGTTGGCTCCTTAGCAACAGACTATACTGGTCCCCATAGACTTCATATATCTTGTCTATTGATTTGAACAATCAGTTCACTTGACCGGGCACCATGTAATAATACATTACCCCCACAACTCTCCCTGGGATGTAACAGCTGATTGTTGGGGGTTGTAGCAGTCAGACCAGTGCTGATCACCTGATTCCCGGGGCAGGTTCTCGACAATGCCATCTCATTCTATCTGATAAAAGGATTAATATTCTTTCCCAATACAAGCAGATGTATTTTATAACTTTGTAGCCATTTACAAAGGTAAGATGCAGTTCACATGCTGTGTTTTCATGAACAATATTAATGTGCTAAAAGTTGTGATATATTTTCCTCTTGATGCCCCTTCAGTTGTGTAATACAAATCCTATGTGGCTTTTGAAAGATACAGCTCCCCTAGTTTATGGGAAGTATCGGGCTTATGTTCCTCATCTCTGGGAAGTGTGTGTGAGTTGTGTTATGTTCCTTTCTGTTATGTAATAGATTACGGCTTCTTTAGATTCCTAAGTACAACTATGGCTTGGCTTTCACCTGATCCCTTTGCACTATTTGGCAGATAAGAATTTTGCAACCCACACATTGAAATAATTAATATCAGAAACCTATTGAGCAACAGCAAACAATATGTCTCCAGATGGTGTTTCGTTGGCCTGTTATTACTTTACCAATTCCAAAGAAAACAGTCAATGCTATGATGGTTTGTGATAAAGAGAGCAGAAATTCATCAGTCACCACTTGATATGTGAAAACATTTAGTCAAGTTATTAATACTTGGGCACTATGCCATGTTTTGTACCTTACCTGTGCCTCACTCCAGCATCCGGCACTTGGAGTCTTGTAAAAGGACTGTACAAGGTGTGCCTCTAGATTCCTATACTATTGAGTTGTCTTGCAGTAAAACACTGTAGCTGCACAAACAAGTCTAAACAATTGGCGTATGAGCTTACACTCAAGATGCTGGGAGATCCACACATGAAAATGCAACACAGTCACTTATAAAAGAAATGACTGCACGGTGACTAGTCACAGTCTGTTTGTGGTCTCTAGATATAAGGGCAGATACAAGCTTAATATCTAAAGGTTGCATTAGGCGCGTTGTACACAATCCTCTACAGCCATATTCAGTTGGTAATAGGGTTTGTACCAGTCCTCGATGTGAAGGCAGATCACCCTCCGCAGCTCACTACTAGCTTCTCTATTCGAGTATTGAATTCAGCAGCGGGTCTCCTTTCTTGATCAATCACCAAGTCTTCACCAACGTGGAGGCTATACATACATACAGTGTAGACACAAGAATCACTGACAAACAACTGACATGATAAGAAGACAGTAAAATGGCAATTACATCCACTTTACAGTCTCATCTAGTTTTTTGCTTTTAGACCCCTCCAATAGCACGTAAAAATACATCATTGTAACCATAAAGATAAATGAACTCTAATATCTGTGTTAGATAACAAAAATAAACATAAATCATATACCCTATATTTTTTCCACTTATTTACTCATTCTGTGCATTAATAATGACGTATCACCTCATGTACTAATTGTCTTTGTGTAACATCTTTTTTCTAAGTCATTCATTTGTAAGATGCCTGAAGAAGGAGCCTCTGCGCTCTGAAAGCCGCATATAGAACTTTTATGGTTAGCCAATAAAGGTATCATACCTACTATACTTTTGTCTTTTTTGACACAAAAGTATTTAACATTGCATGTGCATTAATAAGAAAATGATATCAAGAAAAACAATTTACACCTACATACATATATACAATCCAAACAGAGTAAAGTAGGATCTGCACAGTAAAGAATAATGGGTGCTAAGTCTCAAGGGATCTGGACCAAGGATCCCACCAGTCAAGCCCATACAGAGTCCCAAGGAGTTATCCCAAAGAAAGGAGGCAGCACACCAGTGTATGGTACAAAAAAAAACCGGTGTTTATTCACCCAGTGTGTAGGCAATGTCTCACCTTCTCATTGAAGGTATATCACGCTCACTGGCGTAGCTATAGGGGTCGCAGCGGTCGCAATTGCGACCGGGCCCCGAAGCCAGGGGGGCCCACGGCCCCCCGCACCACATCAATAAAAAGTTACTATAGTAACTCGGGCCGCGGGCCCCTGTTACTATAGTAACATACTTTACTTACCTTCCTGGTTCCGGATGGCAGCGGAGGTCCTGACGTCAGGCGCTGTGCGCAGCGCATGACGTCACAGCGCTATGCCGCCGCGCACAGCATCGAGACTACAGAACTCCCGCCGCGGCCGAAGAGGAAGGTAAGGTTACCCTGACTGGCGGGGTCCGACTCCTGGGACCCGCCAACCAGCTGTTTTGAAGGGGCCGCAGCACTCGTACGAGAGCTGCTCCCCTTCATTCCTGTCACTTCATTCCGGTCACACTGTGAATCGGTGTCGGCGATTCACAGTGTGAGCGAGTAGTGAAATGAAGGGGAAGCAGCTCTCGTACGAGTGCGGCCCCTTCAAAACAGCTGATTTGCGGGTCCCGGGCGACACATCAGCTATTGATGGCCTATCCTGTGGATAGGCCATCAATGTTTAGGGATTGCACAACCCCTAAGCCTACGATGTATCAGGCTTAGGGGGCCCATGAGACAGGATCACAGATTGTGTGATCCTGTCTCCTGGGCCCTGTATCTAAGCCAATCACATGGTAGGCTTAGATACATGGCCCATGCGTGATCCTGTCTGCTGGGCCCTGTATCTAAGCCTACCACACTGTAGGTTTAGATACAGGGCCCCAGCACACAGTAATCTTATACTGTATAAGATTACTGTCTGCTGGACCCTGTATCTAAGCCTACCTTGTGGTAGGCTTAGATACAGGGTCCCACAGACAGTATCACACATGGGCACTGTATCTAAGCCTTAGGGTATGTGCACAGACACTAATTACGTCCGTAATTGACGGACGTATTTCGGCCGCAAGTACCGGACCGAACACAGTGCAGGGAGCCGGGCTCCTAGCATCATACTTATGTACGATGCTAGGAGTCCCTGCCTCGCTGCAGGACAACTGTCCCATACTGTAAACATGTTTTCAGTACGGGACAGTAGTTCCACGGAGAGGCAGGGACTCCTAGCATCGTACATAAGTATGATGCTAGGAGCCCGGCTCCCTGCACTGTGTTCGGTTCGGGACTTGCGGCCGAAATACGTCCGTCAATTACGGACGTAATTAGTGTCTGTGCACATACCCTAACACATGTGTTACTAATCATTTTTTGTGTGTTTTCTTACAGGTTCGGTCGTTGGACTACGGCGGATTCCAGGACTACTTCGATGACAGCTTTTTTTTTATTAATAAAATGGTTAATGAGGGTTGTGTGTTTTTTTTTAATTTCAATAAAATATTTTTTCTGTGTCTTTGTGTTTTTTTTTTAAACTATATTACTACCGCCTTAGTAATGGCCGCCGGCTGATTGACAGCATCCATAGCTAAGGCGGGGCTTAGTGTTAGCGGATGCAGAGTCTAACACTAACCCCCTTTATTACCCCGGTACCCACCGCCACCAGGGGTGCTGGGAAGAGCCGGGTACGATCCAGTACCTGACCATCTGTAGTGATGGTCGGCCACTGGGGTGGCCGCAGGCTCGTATTATCAGGAGGGGAAAGGCCAAAAACAGTGGCCCTTCCCATCCTGGTAATGCTGCCTGCTGCTGCTTTATTGTATCTGGCTGGTTATGAAAATGGGGGGGACCCCACGTCATTTAAAAAAAAATAAAATAAAAAATAATTGGAAAGAACGATGTCGGGTCCCCCCCCCATTTTCATAACCAGCCAGATACAACACAGCAGCAGCAAGCAGCATTACCAGGGTGGGAAGGGCCACTGTTTTTGGCCTTCCCCAGCCTAATCTACCAGCCTACGGCCGCCCTGGTGCCTGCCCGTCACTACAGATGGTCGGGTACTGGTTTGTACCCGGCTCTTCCCAGTACCCCTGGTGGCGGTGGGTACCGGGGTAATAATGGGGGTTAGTGTAGCCTCTGCACCGGCTAACATTAAGCCCCGCCTTAGTAATGGAGGTTGTCAATCAGCCAGCGGCCATTACTAAGGCGGTGATAATAAAGTTTAAAAAGATACAAGCACATAGAAAAAATATTTTATTGAAATAAAAAAACAACCCTCATTAACCATTTTATTGAGAATAAAAAAAACGCCGTCATTGAAGTCCTCGTATCCGAAGTCCAACAACCGAACCTGTAAAAAAAACAAACACAAAAATAATCAGTAACACATAAAGAAGCAAAATTATTATTCTTACCTATCCTGGGTCCAGCGCTGGAGCCGCAATGTCAGCGAGCTGGGCCCTGTATCTAATCCTATCATGTGTGATACAGTATGCTGAGCTGTGTATCTAATCCAATCATGTATGATACTGTCTGCTGGGCCCTATATCTAATCCGATCATGTGTGATACTGTCTTCTGAGCCACTGTATCTAATCCTATCATGTGTGATACTGTCTGCTGAGCCACTGTATCTAATCCTATCATGTGTGGTACTGTCTGCTGAGCCACTGTATCTAATCCTATCATGTGTGATACTGTCTGCTGAGCCACTGTATCTAAACCTATCATGTGTGATACTGTCTGCTGAGCCACTGTATCTAATCCTATCATGTGTGATACTGTCTGCTGGGCCACTTTATCTAATCCTATCATGTGTGATACTGTCTGTTGAGCTGTGTATCTAATCCTATCATGTGTGATACTGCCTTCTGAGCCACTGTATCTAATCCTATCATGTGTGATACTGTCTGCTCAGCCACTGTATCTAATCCTATCCATAGTTTATAGGGTCGTAGTGCTATAGATATGCTATGCTGTCTCATATACACACTTTTTTTTGGGGCGGACACATATGTATTGGGGCTATTTCCCGGACATTTTAATCCCTGAGGGTATGTTCACACGGCAGCGTCCGTTACGGCTGAAATTACTGTGCTGTTTTCAGTAGAAAACAGCACCGTAATTTCAGCCATAATGGCATGTGCAGGCGTCTTTCGCTGCGTCCATTACGGAAGTAACTGAAGCTGGTTTTCCATGGAGTCCATGGAAAACGGCTCCATTTACGTCTGAAGAAGTGACAGGCACTTTTTTACGCGCCGCCTTTTGACAGCGACGCGTAAAAAAAAAATGACCGTCGGCACAGAACATCGTAAGACCCATTCAAATGAATGGGCAGATGTTTGCCGACGCTTTTGAGCCGCATTTTCGGACGTAATTCAATGCTAAAACGCCCGAATTACGTCCGTAAATAGTGTGTGTGAACCCAGCCTTAGTGATGCCCCCGGCTGCTAGTGCTGCATTGTTGGGTCACTTAGGAGACCCAGCGATGCAGCTGACAGCGGACCGTCGGCCATGAGAAGTTTGCGGGGGGGGGGGGGGGGGCCCAGTAAGAATGTTTGCATCGGGGCCCATGAGCCTCTAGCTACGCCCCTGATCACGCTCCCCATCGCCATATCACGCTGTCAGCAGTTTTGAGGTTTCAAACCTGCTGACAGATTTTCTTTAAGGGTATGTGCGCACGGTAGCAGGCTTTTACGTCTGAAATGACAGACTGTTTTCTGGAGAAAACAGCTGCCTCGTTTCAGCCGTAATTGCTCCTCCTCGCATTTTGCGAGGCTTCGATGACAGCCGTAAATTTTGAGCTGTGCTTCATTGAGTTCAATGAAGAACGGCTCAAATTACGTCTGAAAGAAGTGTCCTGCACTTCTTTTGACGAGGCTGTATTTTTACGCGTCGTCGTTTGACAGCTGTCAAACGACGACGCGTAAATGACAGGTTGTCTGCACAGTACGTCGGCAAACCCATTCAAATGAATGGGCAGATGTTTGCCAAAGTATTGTAGCCTTATTTTCAGACGTAAAATGAGGCATAATACGCCTCGTTTACGTCTGAAAATAGGTTGTGTGAACCCAGCCTTAAGGGGTTGGCTGCAGCCATAAGGAAGATACAGCTGTAATAACAAGGGGACGTGGCTTATAACCCCGGTAAAACAATGCTGAACTGCAAAAAGTCAAATAGTAAGTTTCCCCAAAAATTCTGTTAAGAATGCACTGCTGAAATTTTTCTTAATTTGGCCAACCCCTTTAAGTGTTCCAGTGTTCAAGAATTAACTAAAGTAGATTTTTTATTTTTATTTTAATTCATCTCTTCCCTCAAAAACAGATATATTACATGACATTACATAGTTATTGGCAATAAGTAATGATAGGCAGGTACATTTCTTTAAAATAACAATTTATACTGTATAAGTGAAATCATCTTCTGCTTAGAATACATTCTGCAGCGGAACTAATATTTATTCCCATCTATCATGGGCTTATACACAACAATAAATTGTGACTTCATTGCTTATATTTTGATAGTCCTGCCTTGTTTAGCTCATAATGACCTAGAAAAATAAGTAGAAGTCCTGAAATGTTTTCAAAAGATAATGTGGACTGTTATATCAGCCTAATGTATTTCCCCTCTAACTGGGAAATTTTTCAATGGTTTATAAAAGAAAACATTACAAGTGACACTTGGCATCATCCTCGCTTAGCAAATGTCTGGAAAAAACAGGATTATATTTGTTTTTACATACTCCCCTGGGATGGGATATGCTTAATTTAAACATCAGTGTAGTAAATAGGGTTTAGAGCAGAGACTGGCTTACTGAAGACTGTAACAATTACAGTACAGCTGACAAAACATAGTGTCCAACAAAACAGTTTAGGCTTCGTTCACATCTGCGTCGGGACTCTGTTCATGGGTTCCGTCTGACCTTTCCGTCAGAGGAACCCATGAACGGAATCTAAACTGAAACAAACGGAAACCTTAGGGTCCGTTTGCATCACCATTGATTTCAATGGTGACGGATCCGGTGCAAATGGTTTCCGTTTGTCTCCATTGTGCAAGGAATCAATACCGTAGTCGACTGTGCTATTCATTCCGTCAAAACGACGGAACCCTTAAACAATGGTGACGAATGGAAACCATTTGCACTAAATCCGTCACCATTGAAATTAATGGTGATGCAAAAGGAAACCTATGGTTTCCGTTTGTTTAAGTTTGGATTCTGTTCATGGGTTCCCCTGATGGAAAGGTCCGACAGAACCCATGAACTGAGTCCCGACGCAGATGTGAACGAAGCCTAAGAAGTTCAAGATGTAGTGTATACCAGTGAAGAGGCATAGCTAGGTTCTCCAGCACCTGGGACAAAGATTCAGTTTGGCGCCCCCCCCCCCCCGAGCCTCTTTACCGACATCTCCTTCCCCCCTCGCCATGTTTGTTTTCCCTAACAATCAGTGAGGTGTAATTTTTTCCACATTTTTTTTATGTAACTCGAGCATAAAGCCATTTGTACATTTTACAAGCAATATAGTTCTAAATTAAACACCAGAACCAAGCTCATTACATATATACAACACCAGAACCAAGCTCATTACATATATACAGCACCAGAACAAAGCTCAGTACATATATCCAGAACCAGAACTAAGCTCATTACATATATACAGCACCAGAACAAATCTCAGTACATATATACAGCACCAGAACTAAGCTCATTTCATATATACATCACCAGAACAAATCTAATTACATATATACAGCAACAGAACCAAGCTCATTACATATATACAGTACCAGAACAAAGTTCATTACATATATACAACACCAGAACCAAGCTCAATACATATATACAACACCAGAACAAAGCTCATTACATATATGCAACACCAGAACCAAGCTCATTACATACATACAGCATCAGAACCAAGATCAGTACATATATACAGTGTGAGAACCAAGCTCAGTACATATATACAGTGCCAGAACAAAGCTCAGTAGATATATACAGCACCAGAACCAAGCTCAGTACATATATACAGTGCCAGAACCAAGCTCAGTGCATAAATACAACACCAGCACAAATAAAGCTCAATTTAGTGCAACCCCTGCAGTATAGATTTGCACAAAATTGTATAAAGCTCCAAGCATGGCCCAAGCAATGATAAGGATATGCTGGGAGTTGATGTTTTACAAAAAAAAAAATCATACCACCCATCATCTCGCTGCAGATCATACAGTGACTACAGTGCTGATTAGAGGAAGATTAAACATTTACATTAACTGACTCACCAGTGACAATCTCAGATTCTAGTTGTGCTTTTTCTCTTTTTTTTCTCCATCTGGTCCAGACCTCTATGATGACTTCTCCCGGCCAGAGCCCATTTCTGCAGTTTGCAACTCATACGTCTTCAGCTTCTCACTGTTCAAACATTTCTGCACCTATAAACAAAGATACAGTTATCATGGTGCCAGACACTGCCCCTAAATAAAATAGCGCTGTACACTGCACCTTTAATTATAATAGCACCATACACTGTGTCCCTGATTATAATAGTACCATACACTGTGCCCCATACACACCGTGCCCCCTGTAGATAATGCCCCCCATAGAGCTCCCTGTGGATAGTACCCTACATGGATCCCCCTGTAGATAGTGACCCCTGTAGATAGTGCCCCACATACAGCCCCCTGTAGATAGTGTACCACATATAGCCACCCCTGTAGATAGTGCTCCAAATATAGCCTACCCCTGTATATAGTGTCCAACATATAGCCCATCCCTGTAGATAGTATCCTACATATATCTCCCCCTATAAATAGTGATCCACATATAACCCACCCCTGTATATAGTGCCTCACATATAGCTCCCCATATAGTGCTCCATATATAGCCTAACCCTGTATATAGCCCCCCTGTAGATATAGCCCACCCCTGTATAGAGTGTCCAACATATAGCCCACACCTGTAGATAGTGCCCTGCATATATCTCCCCCTATAATTAGTGCTACACATATAGCCCACCCCTGTATATAGCCCCCCCTTCTAGATAGAGTCTATAGCCCCCTTGTAGATGGAGTCGACCTCTGTATATAGCCCTCCCCTGGTAGATAGAGCCGACCTCTGTAGATAGAGCCCCCCCTGTATATAGCCCCCACTGTAGATAGAGCCCCCCCTGTAGATAATATCACTCACATTTTTATTAGGATACAAAAAACAAAACTTAACATACTCACCTTAATCCAGTTCCCGCTCCATCCGGTGGCAATGCAGACCTGCTCTCTTCTGAGTAGGTCTGCTGGGGTTAAACGATGACGTCCTCGCACCGCTTGCGTCGTTGAAAGGAGCTGATTGACAGGGCACGGAACATGCCCGGCCATTTATTGCCTACAGTGCAGGAGGGGGTGGTGGATTCAGTGCCACCGCCGTCATGGACAGTGCGGTTCTGTCCCCCCTACCTTCCCTCTTAGTTGCGCCTGGTGTACATGCCCCGCCTGCCCCCCCCTAACTACGCCCCTGTACCAGTGATCTCAACTAGGCCACAATGGAAGCTTGGTTCCCCATGGCACATGATTTATGTCTCTGCAGAATACAGTGGCAGCAACCATTGTCAACCTTGCTTTAGGGGCGACCGGGTGATGCTTGTGTGTAATCAGCGTATTGTGTAATTGTTTAATTTAAGTCAGTGTATATACAAGGGGGGTTTTAAGGGTTAAAATATTCGCCGTGAGCCCTCACTCCTTCTGGCTCGTCTCTGTGTTTCTCCTACTTGGGCTGTCGTACCTTAGGCAATCTGTATGTAATATTGTCTGCCATCTGCTGGTGAAAGATGAACATTACATGAGAAATGTTCACCTTTTAACAACGGATTTCAGACAGCTTTATACACAGAGAGCAGTCGGGTCAGAGAGAAAAGGGGAAGGAGAGCTCCAGCGTCTCCACATCACTGCTGGCTGGCACAGTGCTGCCCTGCTGTGCACACCTCTCTGTGAGTTAAATCTAGCAGAGAATGTAAGTGTGTGTGTGTGTGTGTGTGTGTGTGTGTGTGTGTGTGTGTGCGTGTGTGCGTGTGTGTGTAGATGTATTTATATTTGTGTGTGCAAATATATGTATGTGTGTCACAATGTGTGTGTGTGTGTGTGTGTGTGTGTATGTTTATAAATAAGTTTGGGAGTCTTTGAATCTATTTGTTTTTATGTAGATATGCTTTTACTATGGCAGTATGACCGTGAACTCCTCCTTTACACAATCCTGCATCCGATCCTGTTTTAGGTATACATGTACTGCAATAATCTTAAAATATATTTTGTTATTTGTGAATTTTCATGGAATTATACTGTAAGCAGCTGTTAAAAGTAATATAGAGTATAATTCTAGGAACATTTGCAGGTTGGTGGGGAGAGCATTGATCACTCCCTTGTTCCCTGGTGATGGCAACAGAAGGAAACATCGAAAAGTAGTCTAGAAGAACAGTGATGTCAGTTAACTTGTTTGTAAAAGAAATCCTTAACCATCACCAGAGGTTCCACCCCCCCCCCCCCTTCATTATTGAGCCTATTTTGGCTGAATATCTTTATTTTTATTCAGAGAGCCATAACTTTTTTTTATTTTTCATTGACATAGCAATATGAGGACTTGTGTCTTGTGTGGCGAGTTGTGTTTTTCAATGGCACCACTTTGGGGTACACAACTTATTGACTTTTTTAGGGAATAAAAAAAACAGCAGTTCCACCATTGTGTTTTTGTGCATAAAATTTTTGTAGTTTACTGTGTTCATCAATAACATTTTGCCAGTATTTTATGGGACAATACAATTATGCCGATACCAATGTATATTTGTATGCAACCATATGTATATATTTTTTATGTTTTTCCACTTTTGCACAATAACAGCAAATTTCATGGGAAAAAATAGTTTTTATGTCGCCACATTCCAAGAGCCAAAACGTTATATTTTTTAATAGAACCATCTCCGGGACCCTATAAATTGTTAATTAACTTTTATTCTTTTTTATTAGGAGGGGGGGGGTTAATGCTGGGGGGCCATTGTTTTTTCTTTTATTTTTTTTAAATTGTTCAGCCTGTGGTTTAAATAATGTATTAACTATATTATACGTGTCGCTACGATTGTGCCAATACCATATATGTTAACACCTGTGGAAGATTAAATCCCTTTTTATTTAAAAAAAAATTATATTTACTTTATTGTTTAACTTTTTGGTAATAAACTTTATTAAACTCTTAATTATTTTTTTTGTCCCACTAGGGGACTTCACAATGCGATCTACTGATCGCTTTCACATTGCTTTGTCAGCATTATTGCCTGTCAGTGCCATTTCAACCCAATCACGTTGCGGGGTGCCGATGAGGTGACGGAGTGAGCCCCCTAATTTTGTCTAACCACCTATATGCTACGGCCGCTATTAACCGCGACATCTAGGGGGTAATTGGAGTAGCAGTACTCCAAGGTCTTCCCTGTGATTGCCCCTTTATAGTGACAGCACGGCCACAGAGGTCTGCAGCGCCACGCGGCTCTTGCAAATACTTAAAGCAGCCACCATCTACAAACAGCAGCTCACATTTAATTGCCTACCACTGCAACGTATATAGTCATTCAGCGGTAGTCAAGTTGTTCATTTGTTCCTTAAATCAAAGAATTCTGCATTTGCAGTCATTATACCTCCCAGACCTCATCCTGTTTCTGCATTTAGCCTGCTTCCAAAAACAGGACATAACCCCTATATAACACATGGTGCACTTATAGCAGAGAAAAACAACAGTAAGGCCTGACGCAGATATGAAAAGAACCTTGATCACACATAACCTAAGGTGTATGGCACGAGATGTTAAACAAACATAAAATAAAATGTAAACTTCCAACAGAATGCCTCCGACAGATGTCATCCATCAGCCAACTGTCACCTATAGACATCCTATGGACAAGTAAGTGTGGTACACTGCTCAGCTGTGTACCCCTTATTTAAATCCTCTGATCACACTCTTCCAGCACCCCCTGACG
Organism: Rhinoderma darwinii; assembly: GCF_050947455.1. NCBI lineage: Eukaryota > Metazoa > Chordata > Amphibia > Anura > Rhinodermatidae > Rhinoderma > Rhinoderma darwinii. The sequence goes on along the minus strand of NC_134687.1, from coordinate 331,397,877 downwards.
AAACCAGGTGCGAAACGCACGTTGGAGTGTTCTGACAGTGTTGTGGCAGTGGAATGGCGCATGGTGGGTCTTTTGGTATGCGTATCTTGAGGTCTCAATGACTTTTCTTTTCTATGACTGTTCCTTTACAATCTTTGTAGTCATATTATAGGCCTTTGCTGTGGTGATCATTATCAGTATATCTATACTCAGGATACATACTTTATAGTCTATGATATAGTATACATTTTACTACCATTGTTTGCCCTGCCTTATATTTAACACTGTCTATTTTCTGTGTACTGTTGTACATTGTTTTTATGGGTGTTAATTTTTAAAGTGTCTTGATCAACTGTGCTGTTTGTCTTCAATAAAGTCATTTTGTATTTTTCTAAGATACGTTTGATTCTGTCTTATTATAGCATATAGGGATAACTTTTTGGTGTTTCTATGCATGTGGTCCCATATATGCAACTATACTCATTGATATATGACTTTGAATTTATAGGTATTCTTTTTTGGCTTAATTACTGTCACCCATAGACTCCCATGTTAAAAATGTATACTTAACTGCTGCACAGTAAAATAAATTATATATTTAACATGGCATCCATCAGAGGCATCCATCAAATATATATCAATAAAAACTAAAGATCGACCTGCAAAAAGCAAGCCCTCACATAGCTGCATTAATGAAAAATACAAAAGTTATGGGTCTCAGAATATGGCAACAGAAAGCAAACTTTTTTTAACCAATAGTTTTTATTTTGTAAAAGTATAAAAAGATTTAAAAAACAATATAAATTTGGTATCGTCTGAATCGTATTGACATGCAGAATAAAGGTAACGTCATTTTTACTGCTTGGTAAACACCATCAAAATAAAACCTAAGATACAATGACATTATTAGTGTTTTTTTTCTAGTCCATCCCACAATTTTATTTATTTAAAGTTTACTAGTATATTATATGGTAAAGTAAATGGTGTCATTAAAAAAACTACAATTCATCCTGCAAAAAAAAACAAAAAACGCATAAAAAAGCATTGGCTTTTGCAAGACAGAAAGGAAAACACACAAAAAAAAAAGAACAAAAATGGCTGCGGCCGGAAGGGTTCAAATGAAAGTTGTGATGCAGAAACCTAAACAGCACAGATGTAAACCTCTAAATAAATCAGCTAGCAGGAAACAGAAGCGTCCGGCTCCCATTGAAATGAATGGGAGGCAGAATTTTGCGGTGGAATCCACGGCGGATACCAACGCTATAATTCTGTCATGTGAACATACCCTAAGACCTGCAAAATGTTGTTCCCTTCAAAAAAACAACTTTCTTCATATAGTCAAGGATTTTGTTGTAAATACTTTTGACCTATTACAATTATTTTGTAACAAAATCAGTAAAAGTTTTTTTCCAAGCTGGTATTTCTTGTAAAAGTCCTCTAGCTTGGTTTAATTCAAGGAAAATAATATTTGTTTTATTGTAAATATTTTTTATTTCTTAGTAAATGACTAATTTTAGAATCCTTGTGCTTTGAACAACTTGCCCGGGTTATAGACATTCATCCAAGCTCAAATCAAGAAATATATAAATACTGCAATACAGGACAGCTAATAAAGAAGTACTGGTATGAACCATGTCGTAGTGAGCAGCTTTTGAGTTTTCGTTCTTCATGGAGTAATTGAAGGGCAAGATACTTGATAGTTAAATTAATAATGGTATTTATATTTTCAGTAAATCTAAATGGTCTGTGCGCATTAAATCCAAAATAACACAAAATAGTAACGTACCATGCAAATAAAAATGCTGAGCTACACTCATCAGCATTTTTCTCACTGCCCCATTAAATTGATACCCCTGAAATCTATAATATTTTTAGGCTGGCTTTCAAGACCATTAAAAATGTTGGGACTACCTAGAGGGGTAATTCAAAATATTTAACAGGGCCATTTATAATACTGGTGTCTTGTTATGTGACTTGTTATTGCTACCTCTGCACCCCCTATAGCTATAGTATATTATGGACATATAGGTTGTCAAAAAATATATAGATATTTCTGTGTGGTGGGAGCAATGATATGGACAATTTTGTGTGGCTGTTATCACCACAGTACTTCTCTATGGTATCCACTAATGTATAAGCATTGTTGGCAAATGTGGGTAAACAGTCCGCTATTGCCAATGCCCCATTCACCTCTATAGAGAGGGACACTTCATATTCCTCCAGCTTTTAAGCTGGGAGCACGAATGTGGGCCCCTTGTTTTCAGTAACGGTAAAGTCCACAGAGATTGGAACTTACTTTTATAACTTTGCCCGATTGACGAGTTATAAAAGTAAATGTGGGATAATACCTACTCCGAGCTACAATGCTTATACATTAGTGTATGCCATAGAGAAGTACTGTGGTGATAACATCCACACAAAATTGTCCATATCATTGCCCCCACCACACAGAAATATCTATATATTTTTTGGCAAAAAGCCGAACAGAAACTAAGCAGCTGAGTGCTCACACGAGTGTTTCAGCTGCTTCATTCTAGCGATTGGTGGGGGTCTCAGTGCTCGGACCCCCACCAATCCAAACTTCTGACATGTCACTATGACATGTCAGAAGTTTGTCGAACGTTTAGCAACACTTTAACCCCTTAGTGACCACTAATACGCCTTTTTACGTGGCATACGACCGCGGCATTTAACTTTGTTTACAGAGGGAGTGCGCTCCCTCTGTCACCCATCGGCGGCCCGCGAATGCAATCGCGGGTCTCCGATGGGGTGTCATGGCAGCCGGGGGACTGATAAAAGCCCCCAGGTCTGCCCTGGACATATGCCTGTTAGGACGCGCCGGAGGCACGTCCTAACAGATTGCCTGTCAGATTTACACTGACAGGCAATAATGCTCTGGTATACGAAGTATACCAGAGCATTATAGCAGCGATCGGAACATCGCACAGTAAAGTCCCCTAGTGGGACTAATAAAATAAGTCATCAAAGTGAAATAAAGATTATTAATAAAAAGTACAGTAAAAAAATAAATAAAACCATTTTTTTCCATAAAAAGTGGTTTTATTTAGTAAAAGTGTAAAAAAAAAAAAAAAGTACACATATGTGGTATCGACGCGACCGTAATGACTCCATTAATAAAGTTAATATGTAATTTAAACCGCAAAGTGAACACCGTAAAAAAAACCGCAAAAAACTATGGCGAAATTGCAATTTTTTTCCATTGCCCCCCAAAAAAGTCATAATAAAAATGAATCAATAAGTCCCATGTACCCCAAAACAGTACCAATCAAAACTACGTCTTGTCCCGCAGAAAACAAGCCCAAAAAATCACTACATTGATGGAAAAATAAAAAAATTACGGCTCTTGGAAAGCAACGATGCAAAAACAAATAATTTTAGTTCAAAAGTGTTTTTATTGTGCAAAAGTCGTAAAACATAAAAAAACCTCCACATATGTGGTATCGCCGTAATCGTACCGACCCATAGAATAAAGGTAACATGTTATTTACGTCGCATAGTGAACGGCGTCAATTTAAAAACGCATAGAACAATGGCGGAATTTCAGTTTTTTTTTATAATCCCCCCCAAAAGGGTTAATAAAAGTTATATAGAAAAACGAATAAAATAGCTTGGTCATTAGGGCCTAAAATGGGCTGGTCACTAAGGGGTTAATTTTGGGGAAAAATTAGAAAATAATACAAAAATAATTTTTTCTTTCTCTATACTATCAAAAACGTTATTTAACCCCTTAAAATCCAAGCCATTTTTATTTTTATTTTTGTTTTACACTTCCCGTCTTTCAAGAGTTATAACTTTTTTATTTTTCTGCCGATAGAGTGGTGTGAAGGCTTATTTTTTTTTGCAGGAGGAGTTGTAGTTTTTATTTGCACCATTTAAAGTACCATATAATGTACTGGGAAACTGAAAAAAAAATTCTATGTGGGGTGGAAATGGAAAAAACTGTGATTCCTCCATTGTTTTTTGGGTTTTGTTTTTACGGCTTTCACCGTGCAGTAAAAACATAAACTTAACTTTATTCTACTGGTCAATACATTTACAGTGATGCCAAATTTATATAGTTTCTTTTATGTTTTAATCTTTTACAAAGAAAAAACTATTTGTTAAAAAAAAGAACATTTGTGTCGCCATATTCTGAGAGCCATAACTTTTTTATTTTTCCGTCGTTTTAGCTGTGTGGGTCTTATTTTTTGCAGGAAGAGCTGTAGTTTTCATTGGTACAGTTTTTTACTTACAACTTTTTGATCACTTTTTATTACAAATTTTTTTAGAGCTAAATTGACCAAAAAAACTGAGATTCTGGCATTTAACCCCTTAGCCTAGTTTTGGCCTTAAGGCTCAGAAACTATTTTTCAAATCTGACGTGTCACTTTATGTGGTAATAACTCTGGAATGCTTATACCTATCCAAACGATTCTGAGATTGTTTTCTCGTGAGACATTGGGCTTTATGTAAGGCCCCATGCACATGAACGTACTTTTGCAGCTGTAATTCCCCCGAAAATCAACGGGAGAATTTCAGCCCCATTCATTCCTATAGGCCCATGCACACGATCGTGGTTTCCATGGTCCGTGCATGGCCCAGGAGCCTGGACCGCAGAAAGAATGGACTTGTCTTATTACGGCCGTGTTCTGTGGTCCAGGCTCAATGAAAATAATGGCCGCAGCCATGTGCATGGCCCGCGATTTGCAGGCGGCTCGTGGCTGACAGTCCGCTGACGGCCGACCCGAAAATCACGGCCGTGCACATGGCTACAGTCATGTGCATGAGGCGTTAGTGATATATTCAGTGTTTATTTGTGAAAAATAGCAACATTTAGAGAAAATTTGGAAAAAATAGAATTTTTCGGAATTTAAATGTTTCTGCTTGTGACACAGATAGTAATACCACATAAAATAGTTACTAGTTCACATTTCCCATATGTCTACTATCGTTAGCATAATTTTTTGAAAATTATTTTATTTTTCTAGGACGTTACAAGGCTTACAACATAAGCAGCAATTTCACATATTTTCAAGAAAATGTCAAAATCCTCTTTTTTTTTTAGGTACCAGTACAGTGTATTTGAGCACCTTCTATATTAGAAACCCCCATAAAACACCCCATTTTAAAAACTAGACCCCTTAAAGTATTCAAAACAGCATTTAGAAAGTTTCTTAACCCGTTAGTCGTTTCACAGGAATTTAAGTCAATGGGGCTCCCGTAATTACGGGTGACTACGTGTGTGCACCCATAATTACTGGTGACTACGTGTGTGCACCCGTAATTACGGGAGCGTTGCTAGGTGACGTCAGTAAATAGTCACTGTCCAGGGTGCTGAAAGAGTTAAGCGATCGGCAGTAACTGTTTCAGCACCCTGGAGAGTGACTTCCGATCACAATATACATCAACCTGTAATAAAAATAGAAGTTCATAGTTACCGAGAACTCCCTGCTTCTTCCTCCAGTCCGGCCTCCCAGGATGACGTTTCAGTCCAAGTGACGGGTGCAGCCAATCACAGGCTGCAGCGGTCACATGGACTGCCACGTCATCCAGGGAGGTCGGGCTGGATGGCGAAAGAGGGATGCGTCACCAAGACAACGGCCGGGTAAGATGAATTTCTTTTTACTTTTACTAGGGAAAGGGCTGTCCCTTCTCTCTATCCTACACTGATAGAGAGAAGGGAAGCCCTCTTCCCCTGAATACGCAATGGCTAGTCCGCATCAATTTAATGCCCATTTTAGGCAGAGCCGCAACAGAATCTGTGACGCAGATTCTGTGCGGCATTGATGCGGACAGTGGCGGAAGAACTCCGCCACGTCTGGGCATACCCTTAGGGTATGTTCACACGGCTTATTTTTGGCCGTTTTTTAGGCCACAAATGGCCAAAAAATCGGAAGCGGAATGCCTCCAAACAGCTGCCCATTGGTTTTAAAAGAACGCCTGCAAAAAAAAAAGTGAATGTCACTTCTTGAGCCGTTTTTGGAGTCGTTTTTCATTGACTCTATAGAAAAACAGCTCCACAAACGGCCATTTTCCCTTGAAAACTTCTCCGTATTTTCAGACATTTTTTGCTAAGAGTGTGAACATACCCTCAGAAGCAAAGGAGCACCTAGAGGATTTTGAGGCCTCCTTTTTATTAGGCACCATGTCCGGTTTAAAGAGGTCTTGTGGTGCCAAAACCCCCCAAAAGTGACCCTATTTGGCAAACTACACCCCTGAAGGAACTTATTGAGGGTTATAGTGGGCATTTAGATACCACAGGTTTTTTGCTGCATTTTGTGGAATTAGGCTGTGCAATTGAAAATCACATTTTTCTGATAAAAGGTACAAATTTGTAATTTTGACAAGGAATAAAGGAGAAAAGGCACCCAAACATTTGTAAAGCAGTTTCTCCCGATTACGGCAATACCCCATATGTGGTCATAAACTGCTGGTTGGACAAACGGCAGAGCTCAGAAAGGCAGGAGCGCTATTTGGCATGTCACTTTTTCTGGATTGGTTTCTGGGCGCCATGTTGCAATTGCAGAGCTTCTGAGGTACCAGCACAGGGGGGAACCCCCTAAAAGTGACCTCATTTTGGAAACTAGACCCCTTGAGGAATTCATTGTAGTTTTCATGGGGTGCATTCGACTTTTTGATCAATTTTTATTCTATTTTTAAGAGGCGTGGTGACTAAAAAACAGCAATTCTACTATTGTTTTTTATTATATTTTTTTACAGCGTTCACCGTGCGCTATAAATGACATATTCACTTTATTTTGCGGGTCGATACGATTACGGCGATACCATATGTTTATAGTTTTTTTTATGTCTTATGGCGTTTGCACAATAAAATACTTTTTATAGAAAATCATTTACTTTTTGTGTTGCCATGTTCTAAGAGCCATAACGTTTTTATTTTTCCATCAGAAAAGCTGTGTGACAGATAGTTTTTTTGCCTAACGAACTGTAGTTTCGACCAGTATCATTTTTAGATACATGCGACTATTTGATCTCTTTTTATTCAATTTTTTGGGAGGTGAAGTGACCAAAAAATTGTGTTTCTGGTATGGTTTATTATTATTTTCTTTTATGGCATTCACCGCGCGGGATAAATAATGGAATATTTTTGTAGTTTAGGCCGTTATGGACGCGGCGATACCAATTATGTATCGTTTATTTATTTTCTTTAATAATAAAGGACTGATAAGGGAAAAAGGGGGATTTTTACTTTTATTACTTTAAAACTTTTATTTTATTATTTTTAAGCAACTTTTTTATTTTGTCCCACTAGGGGACTTGAAGGCAGGAGGCCCTGATCGCAATTCTAATACACTGCACTACATACATTGTTAGGCCTCCGGTTGCCATAGCAACCATCAACGCCCGCTATTATGTAGCGGGATGTAGATGGTGGTTTAACCCCTAAGAAGTCACGATCGCTATTGAACGCGGCTTCTACAGGGTTAATTAGCGGGGACACAGCGATCGGTCCCCGCTGAAGGAACTGCGGCAACTACTGTACGAGACAGCAGTTGTCACAGCTCCTATATGTGCCGGTAGGACGGCCGAAATGGACGATCCTCTCGTGACGTACTATTCCGTAATGGAGCGCGAACGATGTGCTCATCATGACGGAATACTACGTCTAGGAGTGGGAAGGGGTTAAAGAAAAAAATAAAAGCCACTTAGGACATGTCCTATTTCTTAATTTTACGGACCATGCTCCCATACTTTATCATGGGAGCACAGCCCGCAAATGCGGGGGACTGTCCGCGGCCAGCCTTGCCTATAGTCACCGGCCAAGATAACGGGCACAACCGTGTGCAAGGGGCCTTATCGTGTGGGTTAAATAATGTTATCTTGTAATAGTTCAGACTTTTACGGACGTGGCAATACCAATTCTGTTTATTTTTTAATTTTTTACATTACTTTAGAGGAAAAATGTGAAAAAGTTTTTTTTTTAACTTTTAACCTTTTTTAATTTTTTTGTACACTACTAAAATCTTTATTGAATTATTTTTTACACTTTTTATTAGTCTCCCTAGGGCATTTGAACCATCGCTGTTACAATACACTGAAATACTAATGTGTTGCAGTTCATTGTCATTTTTACCAGCACATCAATCACCGTCTCTCTTCTTTCTAATGGCTTAGATACATCTAAGTGGATAAACTGCCAGGATCAGAGCAATCTCTGTTCTTGGCAGTTAGAGGAAGGTGTCAGCTATATTACACAGTTAACAGAGTAAGGAGTGTGCTCAGGGCGTAAACCCACTCCATACTTCAGCCCCTGCGCCATGACGTACAGTATCGTCATGGTGTGTTAAGGGGTTAAATAAAAAGTGCAAATTGCAATATCTTTAAGCATAAGTAAAAGTAGAACACAGTTAAAATGAAAGGAAGTGAGTAATGTTTTTGGAGATAAATGTACAATTTCCAGGAAAAGTAACAACAGAATACAGTAAATGAATGATCAATTGACGAAAGCAGAGATTACCAGATTATATATGTTCTGCTTTTGACTGGTTTTCTGACTAATGACTACAGGAGGACTCCGCAAGAGACACTGACGCATTGTTGTCTATATTCTGGTTAAAGAGGACCTGTCACTAGGTTATATAAGTTGAACTAGATAACTGACCTGAATGGTGCGGTCTCCCTGATTCCAGCACAGTTTTGTTTTTTTCTTGAGTCCCCCTGTTCCAGAGATATGTCCCACTGTTGTGTTAGCTCCCTATATACTAATTTGCTGTAGTTAGCCAATGGGGTGGAGCTAGCTTCCCTGCCTCTGATGCTAACCAATCAGCATTTGGCAGCTTGAGGGTAGTTTACACCCTGTTTGCTAACTACAGCAAACTAGCATATAGGGAGCCAATACAACGCTGGAATCAGGGAGACAGAGCTATTTAGGTCAGATAACCACTTTAAATGATATGACCTTGTGACAGGTCTTCTTTAAACCTTAAAAGCTAGTTCCTCTACTGCAACCCCTTTTCTGTAAACCAATATCAATGATATAACTTGCACCCTGATTCTGGGAGTTTTCTAACCTAATCCTCCCTACTGCATGTTCTGTTAACCTCCTTCTCTTCTGCTATTAATGACTTTCTATCAGTGATACGCCATACATCTAAAAAACACAAAAGCTGCGATCACTGATGGCTATATAAACTCTTGGTGGCACATGACAATGCTGCTCAGTTGCCATGTTCAGTCTTGTAGTTCTCTGGAACAGTTCCTTACAGGTGAGTTGATTTCTGACCCCCGCCATTTAACACATTAGCTATTAACTGCGACATTTAAGCAGCTTGATAGAGGGAGGGTGCTCCCTCTGTCAGCCCATTGGCATCCCTGCAATGTGATCGCTGAGTGCCGATGGGTTGCCATGACAGCAGGGGGACTGACAAAGACCTACACGTCTACCATGGACGTAACCCTACTAGGCCTTGCAAGAGTAAAATACTGACAGGCAGGCATAATAAACTTCAGTAAATAACAAAACAAAAACAATCACATGTTCAAGTCCCTTTGTGGAAAAAATTTATATTGTATATTGTTTTGAAGTATAAATAGAATTCCAATTAAAAAAAATATTTACAAGTTATCCCACAAAAATCAAGTCCTCATACAGCTATAAAAATAAAAAAGTTATGGCTTTAAAAATGCGGAGATGAAAAAAAAAACAAAAAAAAAATTGCTGCATCCTTAAAGGAACAGTGTCATGATTTTTTTTTTTAAATTAATTTATGTGTTTTTATTTAATAAAATATTATATTGACTTTATTAAATTTTTCACACACAAAGATTTTTTTTATTGACACTTTCTTACTGTACTGGGGGCTGCCATGTTTTATTTAATCTTTGTATGTGGCTCTTAACAACACATACACAGATGGTATACGGCAGCTACAGGGCATAGGACACGATGAACGGGAGCCGTTCACTGCGTCTGCCATCTGGCTCTGTACTGTACAGAGCCACACAGCAGAGAAGCTTGTAGGGAGATAGCAGGCGCCATTATGAAGACCGGCTGCACTGCAGGTTAGATGTGTGTCTCTGTCTGTCCCTCTCTCTCTCTCACAGACCCCCGCTCTGGTGACCCCTGGTGGGTCCCCCCCCGGCTGCCCCCCCCAATGCCCCCTCCCCCTGTAGCTAGATGTATTGTCAGTGTGGACGGTGTACGTCACCATACAATCCTGCTGACAGTCTCATCCAGCATCACTGTCAGCAAGATTGTATGGTGATTCTGGAGGAGACTGTCAGCAGTATTGGGTGGTGATGCTGGAGGAGACTGTCAGCAGGATTGTATGGTGACACTGGAGGATACTGTCAGCAGGATTGGGTGGTGATAATGGAGGAGACTATCAGCAAGATTGTATGATGACGCTGGAGGAGACTGTCAGCAAGATTGGGTGGTGATCCTGGAGGAGACTGTGAGCAGGATGGAGGGATAAAGACATTTAGCAGGAGAGACATGTAAAATGCACCAAAAAAACGTAAACGTCCCGAAAAATGGCTAAAAATTCGGAAGCAGAATGCCTCCAAACATCTGCCCATTGGTTTCAATGGGAAATACGGCGTCCTGTTCCGACGGGGCATTTTTTTACACACCCATTTGCCAAAAACGGCACATAAAAAGACGCCCACCAAAAAGAAGTGCATATCACTTCTTGGGACGTTTTTGGAGCCATTTTTCATTGACTCTATAGAAAAACAGCTCCAAAAACAGGCGTCAAAAACGCAGCCAAAAACACAAGTTTGATTAAAAAGTGGCTGAAAATCAGGAGCTGTTTTCCCTTTGTTTAGTAAGTGTGTGAACATACCCGTAGCCTTTTCGTGTGCCCTATAGCTTCTGCCAGCTGCATTTCAACAATCACACCCAAAATGGCAGACAGACACTGCTTAGCAATTTGAAGACACTTTTTCCTGGCTTGTAGGAGGGGCGATGATATTCCCTTCCAGATTTACGGCAGCTGTGAGTCAGGTTGCTTTGCCTTATTCACCTTGCTGTAATTCTGGGAAGTGCTCCCTCTGGTGGCCAACATAGGAAAACATGTCAAATTATTATTTCATTTTTAATGCTTTCCACCATGTGGTTAAAAAAAAAGGTTTCATGTGCGACACATTTCCTTTAACCACTTCCTGACCAGAGAATTTACCCGCCTTCCTGACTAGGCCCATTTTCACGTTTTAGCAATGTGCCAATTTAAAAGAAAATTGTTCTTCTATTACTCTTCCAATCTACATGTATTTCATCTTTTTTTTCTCATAACATATTGGGCTTCCATATTGTATAAAAAAAATAATAGATATATTTAACTTTTTAAAAAATGTAAAATGTAAAACGGGAAATAAATAAAAAAAAATGTGCATATGTAATTTTAGGTGTTTTTTTTTTTTTACATCTGGTGCATGCCACTGGGTAAACACAACTGAATACATATTTGGCAACTTGTGGCGTCTTTAACCCCTTAATGACCAGCCTATTTTAGACCTTAATGACCAAGCAATTTTTTACGTTTTTGAACCGTCGCATTCCAAGAGCTATAACATTTTTATTTTTGCGTCGACATAGCTGTGTAAGCTCTTGTTTTTTGCGGGACAAGTTGTATTTTTTAATAGCACCATTTTGGGGGACATATTATTTATTGATTAACTTTTATTAACTTTTTTTGGGGGGGGAATAGAAAAAAATCTGAAATTTCGCCACTATTTTTTGCATCCTAAATCTACGCCGTTTACCGTGTAGTATAAATAACATAATAACTTTATTCAGCGGGTTGTTACGATTGCAACGATACCAAATTTGTATAGTTTTTGTATGTTTTACTACTTTTACACAGTAAAAACGCTTTTTTTTCAAAATTATTTGTTCTTGTGTCTCCATATTTGAAGAGCCGTAACGTTTTTATTTTTTCGCCGATGTGGTTGTATGAGGGCTTTTTTTTGCAGAAAGACTTGTAGTTTTTATTGGTACCATTTTGGAGTAGATGCGACTTTTTGAACACTTTTTAATCACATTTTTTTAAAGTCAGGATTCACAGAAAACAGCAATTTTTCCGTCGTTTTTTATTACATTTTTTACGACGTTCACCGTGCGGGTTAAGTAATGTAATAGATTTGTAGTCGGGGTCGTTACGGACGCGGCGATACCAAATATGTGTAACTTTTTAACTTTATTTTGTTTTTTAAATACTAAAGCAGTTTGTAAGGGGAAAAAGTGGGTTTTTCATTTTTTTTTTCCCATTTATTTTTTCTTAACTTTCTTAAACTTTTTTTTCACTTTTTTACTAGTCCCACTAGGGGACTTCACTATGCAATGGTCCGATCGCATTTATAATACACTGCAATACTTTTGTATTGCAGTGTATTACTGCCTGTCCGTTTAAAACGAACAGGCATCTGCTAGGTCATGCCTGCGGCATGATCTAGCAGGCATTCATTACTGGCAGACCTGGGGGCCTTTATTAGGCCCCCGGCTGCCATTGGAGACACAGACACTCGGCGATCTTTTCGCCGGGTGTCGGTGGGATGAGAGGGAGCTCCCACCCTCTCTCCAAAACCACTCAGATGCGGTGCTTGCTATTGAGCACCGCATCTGAGGGGTTAAACAGATGAGATTGATACTGATATCGATCTCACCCGGCAGAGCAGGGACGCTCCCAGTCCTCAGCTGCCTCTGGCAGCTGAGAGCAGGGAGATTTGACAGCTCCCTGCTCTGTTTACTTATTCCGATGCCGCGATGTAAAAAGTCTATGGCATCGGAATAAGGCCCGTTAGTGACCGACGTAAAAAGACTATGGACCGGTCACTAACGGGTTAACTATACCAAATATGTGTGTATGTCTTACAAGCTGGGCGCAAGGTGGAGCTTACAATGAATAGTGTGCAAACTGGCTTTTGGAGTGCACATTTTCCAAAGCTAGTTCCATAGCGATCTTTGTGTATGCGACCCGTGTCACGGCCAAAGTCGCCGTGTAGCCCCAGCCCAAAAATGTACAATACATATATATATTGTGAGACAGTGACAGGTAAAGTCATTGAGGGAAGGTACATTTCCCCTAGAATCCTGTCATATGTATCCTAGGCTCCAGGGAATGAGTATTTTTTGCAATAGAAAGCTCTAGCCTTCCAATCTCGGCTTAAGGAAAAGCCGGAAAAAGGGCCTGGAGTTGGATTGGGGAAGAGCAGGGCGGGTTCCCCAATCCCTAGTCCATCTCTGTTTGTAGGACAAGGCTGCTGCTCAATTAGCTGCACCTGCAGCCTGTGTATAAAAAGGTGCAGACACAGTGTGTGAGAGTCTCACCCCTGACTCAGACCGGAGACTACTAAGGCTGGAGTAGTCTGTATTTTATGTGAGTAAAGACCTGTGTTACTTTGTGTCCAGTGCCTGGTAGGAAGGCACTCGGTATAGTTAGATAAATATCTTGTTTAGAAAGTGCTCAGACGAGCAGGATTTATTTTGTATTTTGCCTTGTTGTACAAGAGGCTGTTTCTTTGACAAGAATAAAACACAGGCAAAGCCCTGTTATGAACTTTAATGCACGGTGTCCCTGTCTCTGGCTACTAAGAAACCGCTGTACCAACCTCTCCTGATGCTAAACCCTCACAATATATATGATATGAAAGATATAGATAAAGAGATAGAAAGATAGATATAATAATAATCTTTATTCGTATAACACAAAAAATAAATACATCAAAATTTGGATCTATCTATCTATCTATCTATCTATCTATCTATCTATCTATCTATCTATCTATCTATCTATCTATCTATCTATCTATCTCTCTCATATCTATCTATCTATCTATCTATCTATCTATCTATCTATCTATCTATCTATCTATCTATCTATCTGTCTAAAATCTATCTATCATCTATCTATCTAACAGATAGATAGATAGATAGATAGATAGATAGATAGATAGATAGATAGATAGATAGATAGATAGATAGATAGATAGATAGAGTAAAACCAAATTGCTGTTTTTTGGTCACCTTAGCGCTCCACAAAATGGAATAAAAAGTGATCAAAAAGTTGCATGTACCCCCCATGGTAACATAAAAACTACATCTTGCCTTGCAAAAATAAGCCCTCACATCGCTCAATCGACGAAAAAATTAAAAAGTTATGGCTTTTGGAAAGCGGGAAGGAAAACAAGAAAATTGTCCGTGTCCTTAAGGTGTTAAGATTAGAGAGAGTTGTATAAATCTATATGCAGTGAGCTCCCTCTAATGGGAACTGCAGATACAAATAATCTTTTAACTATATAGCTTAGAAATGGGAAGCAATGTAATTAAAAAACAAGAGCATCACCCCCTATTCGCCACCCTATATTAGATGATAGCTTCTAAACCACCCTAGACCTCTATGAATATTAGATACTAATCTATAACCACTCTAGGGCACCCACAATATCGTTGTGAAACCCTTTACCACCCTAGATCACAGTAGATGTTAGATATTAACCCCTAAATCAGTCTAAACCCCTTAGGGTTTTCAGAAATACTACTGTAATTCCTAAACCAACCTACAGTATGTAAAAAAAAACATGTGCTGCAGTATATGTAGAAAGTTCTCCAGTATAACGCCATATCTTATTTGTAAACCACCCCAAAAACGTGGGTTTTGCATGTGCAAGAGTTCTGCATACAGCTCATAAACTCTTATCACACTGGGGGCTTTGATATCTCGTCTTGAGGATGAATACATCTCAGCGCGCAGCCTGAGTTAGTAATAGACGTAAGTGGCAAGTTTTTGGAAGCAATTTACAACTTACTAAGAGGAAAATGTTAGAAAATGTTATCACAAAGGTGTTAACTATACAACGTATTTCTCTTTTCTGATCCATAATGCAGTACAATTCATATTACTGCGCAGAATGACTTTTCTAAGTAATTACATTCTAACCCTTTATCTTCTCATACTGTTTCTTGTATCTCCCACAATTTCAGCTAAATGGGAATTTGTAACATTGATCTGTTTCCAGAATTCCAATTTCCTGCCAAGTGATTGGTCATTTTGCAAACAACATGTATTAAATCTCTGTCAAAAGGAGTTTATCTTGTTTACCATGTAATGAAATATACAGTGTAACATACTTAGATAAAGGCTTTCCAATGTACAGGCTATAACATATACGTAGAGAAGGCAGAGTCTTGGAATTTACCCCCTGGCTGCTTTCGTGGCAGGAAATTGTAGACTTCCTGGTGAGTACAAGCACATTTACAAAGCACATCACATGTAAAGTGGTTTGGGTATATTGTCACATTCTGCCGGCATCTGTCTAAGAGAATAAGAAAAATAGAGTGATTACTAACATTTCAATATCTTCCGAATTTCTTACAATTCCCAATATAGGTATTAGCTTTAAATGGAAGTTAAACCTCTTAACGGAAAATGACGTGCATGTACGTCATATGCGGCGGTTAAAATGCAATATATGGACATCATTCTGATCGTGCGGGCACAGGAGATGTGCCCGTGCGATCGTTGCAGGAGCCTGGCAGTGACTGACATTATGGCTCCCGCTGCAATGACAGGAATCAGAGATAATTTTGATCCTGGCCATTTTAACCCCTTAAATGCTGCGGTCAATTGCGACCACGTCATTAAAGTGGTTTGATGTGGGAGAGAGCAGCTTCTGTCACCCATCGGCAGCCAGCAAATGCAATCGTGGTTCGCCGATGGGTTGCTATGGCAGCTGGGGGCCTAACTAAGGCCCAGGCCTGCCATTACTGTATGGCTATTTGGCCATGCCAGAGGTGCAGCCTAATAGGATTTACACTAACAGGCAATAATGCTTTGGTATACTAAGCAGATTGCTAAAAGATTGCATTGCGAAGTCCTCTAGTGGGAGCAAATAATGTATTAATTAAATAAATAAAGTTTACAAAAGAAAAGTGTTAACATAAAAAAATATAAACCATTGTTTCCATAAAAACATTTATTTTGTTAAAGTGTAAGCAAATAAATTAAAAATGCATGTATTTTTATATATATATATATATATATATATATATATATATATATATATATATATATATATATATATATATATATATGTGTATATATATATATATAAGTATATATATATATATGTATGTATATATATATATATATATATATATATATATATATGTGTATTGCCACGATCGAACAATAAAGCTAACACATTATTTAAGCCACGTAGTAAACACCATACAAAAAAACCCCCACAAAAAACAGTGGCGTAATAGTTATTTCCAACCCCGACAAAAATAATAAAAGTTAATCAATAAGTCCCATGTACCCTAAAATGGTAGCAAAGGAAATCACATCTTGTCCTGCAAAAAACAACCCGCATATGGCTACATCAATGGAAAAATAAAAAAGTTATGCGGCGACACAAAACCAAATTATTATTTTTTAAAAGGGTTTTTCTTTGCGAAAAAGTAAAAAAACCTAAAAAAAACTATGTATATTTGGTATCGCCGTAATCGTTCCAAAAAAAATAGAACTAGGAATGCGCCAATGAAAAAATGAAAAAGAGTGCTTGGTCTTTGAGGCAAAAATAGGCCGAGTTGTTAAGGGGTTAGAAACTATTACCACATGTGCGACATCATTAGAAAAGAAGATATACTGATTTCAAGACACACATGGGAATGTCACCAAGGTGACTCCACAGTCCTTAGATTTCGGGGAATAAACACTTCAGGTCATCTAGAGGGGGAAACTGGGATAGGAAGATTTTGCAAAAAGAGGCCCAGTGGGTTTTGAGGATGAAAACCATCAAACCATTGGGTCTCAATGAACATGTATCTTATACTTGTTTTCTTTAATATCCATCTTATGTCCTCCTTCTATGATGGTCTGTTCATCCATACCTACCACTGCTATAGGTAGAGCTGAGATTTAACTAGGTTGGTCATCTATTTAAATGGCTCCCATTACTTGTTCCTCTTTACAGGTCCTCTCTGTGAGTATATTTGTCCTCCAATATATATTTAACAAATATAGATTTACTCCTCCTATTTTGGATACTGGGTCACTCTGTAATGATATTAACATTGGGCTTTATGACACTATGCCCCTTACATGTTATATACTCCTTTAAACACCAAGATGTCATTCTCCTAGTCACAATAATTGTGGGTTCTGTTGAGATAGTTAAGGGTATTCCGGAGAAAATTATCGTTCCTGCATCGCTTTAATTACGGTGTTATGTTTCGGCATTTAGCATAAGAGGCCGCTTTGAGTTCTCTTGGCAACTGGTGATGCGTGTGCATCCCCTATTCTGACTGGTTGTGCAGCGAAAAAGGGGGCCGGTCACACGGGTAAACGCCACTCTGACGTTCTGTATGCTTAGCGAGTACTAATCCTAATAACGCAATGGAGGAGGCGGGACGTAGCCTTCATATTCTCTGTGTTATTCTGGTGCACGTGCGGCCAAACACTAGTGTCGTATGCACGATGGCAGACACTGATAGCATAGAGTGTGCTGACCGGCAATCAGAATTTGTGCTCCCCTATAGACTTGGGGTGCAGAAACGCGTGGGGAAATCTACACTACTAGTGGCAGACAGATCATACCAGTATTTGTTATTACTGTTACAGGTGTCCACAACAGAGACATTAAGGGTATGTTCACACGCCCTATTTACGGACGTAATTCAGGCCGAAAATACGTCTCCAAATCGTCTGCAAACATCTGCACATTGAATTCAATGGGTCTTACAGTGTTCTGTGCAGACGGGCTTTATTTTTTACGCGCCGTTGTCAAAAGACGGTGCGTAAAAAGACAGCCGCCTTAAAGAAGTGCATGTCCCTTCTTGGGACGTAATTGGAGCCGTTTTTAATGACTCCATTGAAAAACAACTCCAATTACGTCCGTAAAAACTCGATTACGAGCAATTACGTCTGAAATTCAGGAGCTGTTTTCGCCTGAAAACAGCTCTGTAATTTCAGACGTATTTTGCGCTGTCGTGTGAACATACCCTGACAGAGGGCCAATACCCTCTGGATACTTTGTTGCAGTAATTTGATCGTTCTGACATGTCTGTTACCAGATCTATTTTGGCTACAGTGCCCAGTTTTTAATACAAGACAAATAAGGCTATGTTCACACTGAGTTTTTTGCAGGCGGAATTTCTGCCTCAAAATTCCATTTGGAAGTTTGAGGCAGATTTTCCTCTCCCTGCACGCCGATTTTCGCAGTGTATTTCGCCCGCGGCCATTAAGCGCTGCGGGCATAAAACGTCACGAAATATGCTTTCTCTGCCTCACATTGAAGTTAATGGGAGGTCAGAGGCGTAAACGCCCGAAGATAGGGCATGTCGCTTCTTTTTCGGGAAAAAGATGCCTCCGCCTCCCATTGAAATCAATGGGAGGCATTTTCGGCCCGTATTTGACGAGTTTTTTGGTGCGGTTTCCGCGTCTCTAAACTCGTCAAAAAAACTCTGTGTGAACATAGCCTATAGTTACTTTTAATCGTTCATTCAGGCAGTGAATACAACATTTATCTTAAATGTATACACTTATTTTTTGAAAATAAGGTTAAAAACTATTACAAGTTGCATTGTTTAATCTGTGACATTGTTAGGGTATGTTCACACGCTTAACAAAAAACGTCTGAAAATACGGAGCTGTTTTCAAGGGAAAACAGCTCCTGATTTTCAGACGCTTTTGAGCAACTCACGTTTTTCGCTGCGTTTTCGCTGCGTTTTTTTACGGCCATTTTTGGAGCTGTTTTCAATAGAGTCTATGAAAAATGGCTCCAAAAACGTCCCAAGAAGTGTCCTGAACTTCTTTTGACGAGCCGTAATTTTACGCGCCGTATTTTGACAGTGACGCGTAAAATAAAGGCTTGTGGGAACAGAACATTGTAATTCCCATTGAAAGCAATGGGCAGATGTTTGTAGGCGTATTAGGAACGTTTTTTCAGGCGTAATTCGAGGCATAAAACGCCAGAATTACGTCTGAAAATAGGCCGTGTGAACATACCCTTAGTGTACAATAGGCTACCCAAATAATCAAGAACTAGATTGGAAGGGTGAATCCAGTCTGTAATGCTTTACGAGTTCCCACCAAACTAATGAAACCAGGAAATGTAAAGGCATCTGATGGATTAACGTGTATCTTCACTATAACAAATATGTCCACTGATCCTGGAATGGATAAATGCCACTGAATGGCTTTTGTATACATTGGCAAACCTCGGAGATCCTAAATCTGAAAATAAATAGAGGAGGGGGCATCTTTAACATTGCATAGTTATTTTTGAGCAACAGTCTACTGTGAGCTAGAATTCTACATGGCAAACGGCAAAGGTTCTAATTTGTCCAGTCGCTAGTTAACCAGGTTACTATTGCTATAATTTATTGTGTACATCATTGCTACTAGAGTGTGTCCACCTACAGAACAAGAACGATAAATTTTTAAGATCTGATAAGATCCCTAGGGAGAAAAGGGTGTTACTTAATTCTAGCTATATGCACTTTGCTGCCCCTAGTGGCAATTATACAAATAATTTTAATCATTTAGCACTATGGTTCGTGTGTTTGTCTCTCCCGAGCAATGCCAGAAAGGGAGTTTATCTGTTCTAGGAACTCCAAGCCCCAAGGGCGCTACTGATGTGTAAACAGACGCACACATACTGTATATATAGCTGGAGTATACCCAAGGTGAGATCTTTATCTTTAATATGACACGATTACAGACGTCATCATAATGCTCAGCACATAACTTCTTTAAATGTTTAACCTGCATACAGTATTTAATACAATTGAGTGTGACGTTATCCATGGAGAAATGTTTGTGGCATCTAGTTTCTGTCTAATATATCTCCATGGACCTCAGTTACAAAAGGCAAGAAGTGCACATAATTAGGATGTTTCTTGTAGTTTCCTCGCTACATGTATTTATTATTGAGACCTTCCTATACTTGTAGCAGTTTTAAGTTGATTGATGGTGTTTGTTAGAAATCTAGGTTATTTTGTAGGGTTCTATGACAGTAATTTAAGCTAGTAAATTGATATGCATGAATCTATTCCCTGCATCTGCCACAAGCTGCCCCCACAATGCCCCCAGGAGGTGCCCAAATGACTGTGAGCTAAATCAACCATAGGCTTGTCTTGCTGATAGAAAAGACAAATAACAGCTAGATTTTCTGGAATAAAAAGAATAAGTGGCATCTAATGACAAGGTAATAAAATGTTGGCAGAAGCATTTGTGCATTTTCTTCTTGCATACAAAGCAGCATAATCTTGACTATCACTCACTACCATTACAAACACACAACATAATTCTATATATGATAAGAGCTAAGGCTGAATGAATGTCGTTTGGAAAATTTTGTGCACTTCGCTTTGCATGGTACTACAGAAGTACCACCCTCCCCCCGTATCCCTACATTACCGCTCCCCCAGGGTATAAAATGCAATGCACCGTGACAAAAAGTAACCAACAAGCCACCATCCTGCCTTACTAGTATTCTCCTCTGCATATGACCTTAGTTGTTTGCAAAATTTCCAGGATTCTCCCTTTTTAAATCTATATCTTAAAGACTGTTCCCTATAAACTGTGCTTGAATTTCGTATAAATTGTCTGACTTTCTAGTTCCTCTGTAGATATATGTATTTTTTTTATGTAACTACTCTAATAAAATTTAGTTTTAGAAAATACTTACTGTAATATTTCCCCATTAACTCTTTTTAAAGTCATCTAAAGATTCATATGAAACGGCCCTCTAATGGTGAAGAGGCTCCATGCATACACATCGCTTATTATCGGCGAGATTGTCTTACACTGAAATTGGAAGGGAGTATTAAATCAGCATAATGTTTATGTTGATAAAAATGCAATATATTTTCTGTGAGTTCTGTAAGATTAGATATTTTGGCTTAGAAGGAAACTCACATTTAATGTAATTTCTTTATAATGATATACTGGATAAACAATTTATATTCAAAATGTTATGTGTACATTAGGTGCTGCCAGGCTTGCACCACCTTTTTTATTTCTGCACCAATGCAGGGTCAAGACAAGAGGTAGACGAGAGAGTCAGTCGCCTAGGGCACGACTACCTTTTTTCCAAGTGGGCTACATTTCAATGCGCAACTTCTTTCAATCTTCATTCCCAGGGTTCCCACTCTCTGATAGGCACTGCGTGTGTGTGTGTTTGTGTGTGTGTGTGTGTGTGTGTGTGTGCGTGTGTGTGTGTGGATACTCTCTAGCGGTCACTGTTTAAGAGGGAACTGTCTTGCAGGTACTGTTAATTTGAATATCCCCTAGAATGCATTGTGTATGGGGCACTATATAGCTGGGGCACTGGGTATGGGGGTATTCTTGGGCCCGCACTGTGTATGGTGGCAAATACAGCAGTGAGTGTATCAGACATGTGAACACTTAAAGGGTTGTTCCTAGGTCGTAAGGTGATGGCATTTCGCTAGGATCCACCACCACATCAAGGTCGGAGCACCACCGATCATAACATCCTAGTGATATGCCATCACTTTATGACATGGGAAAACCATTTTCAACTACATACATCTGTAACGTAGTGTTGACGGCATGGAACCATGAAGTCCTAGTGATGACAAAATGATTGTGTCTCATTGGGAAACGTTTCTATATACTGTTTTAGGAGTTTCCATATTATCTAGATATTATTCTATACATTAGGACAACAAAGGCAACCTACATCTCCATGTGGTCTACATTGCCTTTCAATATGGCCCTTGCCAGGAAGGATTGTACTATTAAGACTAGTGCTACATGTTGATGTCTGATGGCAGCATTACTGTTCAGTCTGACAGTCTGTGACACAACTCTTTAGTAACAGCAAGATGTAATGTTATGGTATGACAACATTGCATATTAAGATCTAACTGTAGCTAGTTTTGAGGTTCTCAAAGCGTGTGTGGTTTATGCAAATTAGCATAAAATAAGGCATACTGTTTTGGGGTGTTCCTGGGCAGTGCATGTGTGGGGCTTAAAATGTTCCATGATTTGGAATGTTATGGGGTATGAAGTTACACCTGTTGCCTGAGGGGTCGGTCCATTGAATCGGTGTCATTCACACCCTGTCAGGCCGTGCACTAGGCATAGAAAGTGGGCAAGATTGACTAAGCAAAATGCACAAGAATTCTGCTCCAAATTGTGTTTTTTTTAAAAATGGCGTACATGACGTGCACAAAATGTATTAGCTGTTTTCAACACTTTTTGCAGTTTTGAAAGTTTTCTAGAAAAAAGGGCTTAGAGGAGTCGTAAAATGTGACATATTTGTTGATAGTTTGTGCTTTTTGCTTTGGTCCAAAATATTGAATGCACTTTTTTTTTACACAAATTTATCATACAGTAAATATACTGTGATTAATTTGGCACAGTTTCTGCCTGTCTTGTCTAGTTTTATAGTTTTATTCTGTCTATCTTTTAGACCGTATTAATGAATCTTCCTTCCTCCTAGAGTTCGCCTTTAAATGGGTTGTACGTGGTTAGGAAACGGGGTCTACTTTTTTTCAGAAGAAACAGCTTTTGTTGTTGGATGTTGTGAAAAAAAAGCAGACCCTATTGAACTTTAAATATACATTTTTAGTTCTTTACACGTGATCTTTAGATTTTTAGTAAGCACTAAAAACAATGGATGAAAATAGTACAAAAATGAGACACAAAAATATAGCATTCCTTTGTCGCATTTATTGTAAAAAATAAAGTCTTGTAGCTTTGGCTACTTACAGTTGATATCTCATTTGCTTTAAGAGTCAACTCACAACTTCTAAAATAATTACGAGTGTGCATTAGACTGAAACACATAGAAGGTGAAGAATTGCTTTTGGTCATGTTCACTCAGGAATAATCATAGTTTATGATTATCTACCTATATGCTCCTTGAAGACAGGCCAAAATGCCGTAATGTACAAAAGGCACTGTTCTATATGTTAGACGAGGGCCAGAAAGCTGTTATCACCAGGAAGTCTGCTAAGTCCTTAAAGGGACTGCCACCTGATAATGCAATTCAAGCATATTCTTCATCAATGTACAGAGAAGGTCCAAACAAGTTTATCTTCTTTCCACATAATCATCAATAATGTTCAGCGCCTACAGTTGTGGATTTTGGACTTTTGGGGAATTAGGTAATGTCACATGATATTGCTCATTTAGACTGTTAGATGAGGTTTGTATGCTGGCTTAATAATACATGAGCCACAAATGTGCAAAATAATTTTTGACTGCGAACGCTCAATCAGTTCCTCTTCGTCTAAGTCTGATTTCACTGGAGCCTGAATAGTAGACACTTGTTTTACTTGGAATGCAGAAGTCAGCAACAATTCTTTATTGTCCAGGAAACAAATCTTTGCCTCATTTGTGGCTCCTTCATTCCGTGAAACAAGGATGAAAATTCTGCTTTTACTAGTATTTCTAGAAAAGTCATTCATTTGTTATTTTTGTAGTCCTAACAGCATGTTGTGCAGCTGAGCCTGCCGGGCTAATGGCTCCTGGCTTCCGAAAGATTTAATTCCGAAATGGCATTTCAGGAATCATTATCCAAGCATGCAATATTATTAGTAGGAGGAAGCCCTGAGCTGGTGCTGGGTTAATAGTGGCAAGCCCTCAATGCCAAGTGATACAACAACTTAATTAGCAAACTGGAAAGACCAAATACTAAAATAATAAAAATATACATAACATCAAAATATCATAAAAAGTGTATAGAACACAACTAGAGTCAAAGCAAATGAACCCTTAATAGCAAACACAATGGAGCATATTTATCATTACATTCAGAAGAAAAGCTCTCAGACTTTTTCACGCTTTTCTTAAGGGAGTTTGGATTGCAAAGTGGGGTTGGACTGGTATGATCACATTGGTTACTGTATATTTTTGGAAATACAACAACAATATTACACAGTAAAGGAAGTATTTTTACCCATATACACTACCGTTCAAAAGTTTGGAATCACTCCGAAAAACGTTACAATTTCAATGAAAACTCATATCAATCAAAAAAGTTATAAAATGTATAGAAAATATAATCAAGACGACAAATTGAAAAATAATGATTTCTGCTATATGGTGCTTTAAAGTTTGTTTTCATCAATTACAGCCCTGCAGTCCTTTGGCACTCTAGCTGTGAATTTGTTGAGGTAATGTGCAGAAATTTCACTGCATGCTTCCTGAAGCATCTCCCACAAGTTGTAATGGCTTATTGGTCACTTCTTTCCTTCCATAGTGAAGCTGCTACCACAATAGCTAAATGGTATTCAGATCCATTGACTGCACTAGCCAAAGCATTACAGACAGAAGACCAGAATTCACTTCAATGGGAGAAATACCTGTGAATCGCCGCTAAATGCGTGTCGAAGATTCCCATTGAGAAAGTAGAAGTGAAGGGGAAGCAGTGCTCGTACAAGCGCTGCGACCCCCTTCAAAACGGCTGAACGGTGTGGGACCCAGGAGTCGGATCCCGAGCCATCAGTTATTGATGGCCTATCCTAAAGATAGGCCATCAATTTTTACTGGCTGGAAAACCCCTCTAAATAGCACAACAATTTTAGTGATCTAACATAATTGCACTAAGGTTTTCTAACGGGGAATTATCCTTTTAATATGATCATTTGGGATTAGCGAACACAATGACCACTGGAACACAGGAGTGATGGTTGCTAATACTTGGTTTATGTTTGCTTATGTAGATATTCCATATCAAATCACCCATTTTCTGATCAATTTAATGTTATCTTGAAAAAAAACAAGGACATTGCTGCTTATTTCATATAACAACTGTGTACTAAGGGAAGATCTACTGTTCAACTACTGATTTGCTTCCAAATCCAGTATATCCCTTTTTCTGTTAAATCTTCATTATGTATTTGGGAAATGTGGACTTTCCTAGGAACTGCAGCTCCTGGTCTTTTGTGAATTCTTAATAAGCTGTGATACCAAAAAATATGTTTTTTTCTTGATACTTTGGGAATTTCATAAAATATTTGTTATATTTAACAGCCTGTCCATCTGGAACATACAAACCTGAGGGTAAACCAGGGGGAGTCAGCACTTGTATCTCATGTCCTGATCCAAATAAAACATCACCACCGGGCAGCACATCAGTGGACGATTGTGTATGTAAAGAGGGATATGAAGAAGAAGGTCTAATCTGCAAAGGTAGGGCTAACCATTTCATGAATTTATTAACTTAACATATTGAACATACAACACAACATTAAGTTATGACAGTGCCCAAACCAGGACTAGATCCAAAGAAGAGAAGTAGAAGTTCTTTCCTAAATCCTTTTCTTTAGGTTCCATTCTTGGCTGTGGCGGAAAAGAAAAAAAAAACATATAAAAAAATGTCATCAATCCGCCCTGTGTGAAACTGGCTTAAAGGAAATTTCCATTTTCTTAAAGTATTGGTTAACAGTCTAAGCGCTTGTGTTGTCACCATTTTGTTCTAAGGAGCAAATCTTGATGACTGTGATACTGATCGGGGATATTTGCTAACATAGCCGTATAGGTTCCTGCTGCTTTAAAGATCTATAGATTTATACTTTCCCTTTATTCTTTTAAAAATGTAGCAAACCTTTAACATTTTTAAATGATAATTTAACAGAGAAAATACAAGGCTTATAGTATCATGTAAGCCAGGGGTCAGCAACCTAAGCTATGGGCTGTCCTGTATGGGGAATGACACATATTTAATTCTCTGTTCACACTTGCAGGTTGTTTCAGCTGTATAATTCCATCCAGTAAAAATAATTAAAACCTGATAGACCTATTATAAGGCTCTGTTCACACTTGCATTAATGAGGTCCATCGGGGAATTCTATTGGGCCGTCCAGTATTTTTAATGACAAGAATAGCACAGTCTGCAGCGCCATTCAATCTGACAAAAATACATGAATCATAACTAACCAATCTTATTCACCACGGATCCTGTACAAATGGAAGCCATGACTCCAGTCTTCTCTAGTTAGGCTGACATCACACTTGAATGTTTCTGCAGTATGTGTTTCACCCTGTGACTGATCTAAACTGATTGAAAACTGATGACTAAGGCCCCATGCACACGAACGTGCTTTTGCGGCCGCAATTCCCCTGAAAATCCACGGGAGAATTGCGACCCCATTCATTCCTATGGGCCCATGCACACGATCGTGGTTTCCACTGTCCGTGCATGGCCCAGGAGCCTGGACCGCAGAAAGAACGGACATGTCTTATTACGGCTTTGTTCTGCGGTCCAGGCTCATAGGAAATAATGGACGCGGCCATGTGCACGGTCTGCAATTTGCGGGCGGCTTGTGGGTGACACTCCGCGGTCGGCCAACTCGAATATCATGGCCGTGCAGATGGCTACGTGTGCATGAGGCCTAACAGTTTTCTTCAGTTTGTTGAATCTGGTGTCACCACTTAACTTAACTATGATGTTAAAAACGAATGATGAACTGATTAAAATGGATGCACTTTGGTATCAGATTGAGTCCCAAATAAACAAATAGTATCCACAGAGCAGCACTTGGAAGTTACTGATTCTCCTTGCAGAGATTCAGTTGGTAGGGACTCTTTAGGGCAATGATCCCTGGGAAAAAATTTGCAAAATAGGTCTCCTCCAGAACAAAGAAAATTGTTTCTCTAGTGCCACCTATCAGTGCCTATCCTGTAAGTGAATGTCCAACTCTATACAAGGTCGGACATTGATTTACGTATAGGGACAGTTTTTGTATTTTGCATCGAATCCGTAGACATATTCATCATTGTCAAGTTTTTTTTAAAACAAAAACATACTAAAAAAAACAAAAATGTGCACCCAACTTGACTGAAAGACTAAAGAAAAGAAAGCATACACTTACAATTCCTCCACATGTCGACGGCCTGTTGTTCAAAATAAAGTATGGAGTGCGTTTACAACCTGATAGACTGAGCTGTATTTTAGCGCTGAATACACTTAAACGTATTACAATGTAAGCTAGGATTTATGTCTGTGTAATCCATAAACGACATTATACAGCTATGCTTTAGGCAATATAATACCATGGGGACGGCCAAGATTTACCCATTCTGTTCTTTTATTCTATCACTGTATTGTCTGCTTTCATTGCAGCCTTATGTTAATCTCTCCTCATGGCAACATTAACTACTTAAACGCATAGCATATTTCTACTGCATATGAAGCTCGTGGTAACTTGCCGCAGATTTCATCTCGGTTAATGGGAATGCAAATCATTATCCCATAACACTTGTTTTTGTATTCTAAACATCATTAGTTGTGCGCTGCCCTGAGTTGCTGCCCCCAGACAATGGCTATTTCATCCAGAACATCTGCAACAATCACTTTGATGGAGCCTGTGGAATCCGATGCAAGACAGGGTATGAAATAGTTGGAAGCAGCATTCGACTCTGTCAACCAAATGGACTGTGGTCCGGCTCAGACGCCACCTGCAGAGGTAAGATAGCGATAAATAAACTTTTGTGTTTCGCGAAGAAGACACAGTAGCCACAAAAACATAATGTCAGGCATTCAGTCATTATACAATCAGGTTAAAACAACAAAACATTAATTTGAATTAACTCGCTGACCTAGAATCGGAGGGATCCTTAACAATTAAAGGTCCTCCACTATCTCAGAAGAAGAGTTTGGCAGTATTCGGAGAGTGTGTGAATACAGTCATTTGTCACTTTATCACATGAATAGGGATTTAATGGCTATAGAAAGAAATCTGCATCCCTTAAGCTGTTGTGTTGTGTGTTTTTATAATTTCCTTAGAAACATCTGGAGGATTTTTGTCCTTGCCAAGATGATTTTAAGTGGAGATTTTTAATAGACATTGCCATAAATAGTATTTACGGTTAAACAATGGGTTGTAACAGCTATTTAACAAAGCTAAATGACTGTCGGATTCTATTTCATTTCATACACTGTTCTATGCACTGAGATGTCAGACTTTAATGTAGGTGTTGAATAGCTTGGCATTAAAATGTTCCCTTTTACAATTACTTTATGTTTATGCATTTATGAAATGTAACTTGTAATATTTATTCCAGTTGAAATATAGAAATATGTGTTGATGGAAAAAAAATAACACATTAACCCATTGATCATTTCTCATTTATTCTTATTGTATTAACAGTCTAAAATGAATAAAGTAGATAATATAACTAGTTTGCGTTTTGCTTTATTTTAAAACGCATGATCTACATTGTATGTTCACAACATGCCATAAAGTAAAATTAGTTCTGGAGACGAGCCAGCTAAACATGGCCATATGTATGTTACGCTAGGTGTACGTCGGATGAGTTTTTGTATTAGGCCTGTTGAAAGTGGGCACCCAACTCGAGATGGCCTCAACCTCTTACTGGTTGTGGAAACTTAACCCAGGGTTATGGCTTTCCTTTTGACACAGAGTGATAAGGCTGGGTAACAAAGATGGGCAGTGTAGTGGCAGGAACCATCACCAGGAAGAGGAGAACTTTTTGATTTTTGCCTTGGGACCCCCATGAAGTCTAGTATGGAATATAAAACAATTTGGTTTATTGTAAGACAATAGGGTTTTCCAATTGTTCTATAACAAATTATTATTTCTGGACATTAACTGAACTTTCATCTAACTGGTAATAAAAAGAGGCAGAATGGTATAAACATGCATTAATCATTTCATAAAACATGACTAAATAATGAAAAAAAAAATAATCTTCTGCAGTTCGAACTTGTCCAAATCTTCGTCCCATTGAAAATGGCAAAATAAGCTGTTCGTCAAGTGATACTTCATATGGAACTGTGTGCTCTGTGACATGTAATGATGGATACAGATTGCAGGGACGTGCTAAACTTGTTTGTCAAGAAAACTCATCCTGGGATGCAAACGAGCCAATCTGTACAGGTATAGTTCATCTTATCGTCAGAGATGCTTATGCTAAACATATGTTGCACAACTAATCTCATCTTGTCTCTTGTCAATCATTTACTTGACTATATTTGGTGAAAAATCTGAGGTCCCTCGTAGGCAATGTAAATGGCTTTGTTAGATAGTAGCATGGCAGAAGTGCAAGTAGTCCTAAGAGGTCTAGTTTCTATTATGAACATAAGTAAATAGTAATTATTATCTAATCATATTAACTTGTGTCTTGCAGAAATCTACTGCCCTGCGTTTTCCAAGCCATCTAGTGTCCTGATATTTCCATTGACTTGCGGAAAAGAGGCAGCCATATATGGATCGGTGTGTTATTTCGGATGTCAAAAAGGATTTGCCTTGTCTGAAGTCAAAGATGAAATAAAATGCACATCCAATGGGAAATGGAGTGAAGATGTCCAAACTGCAACGTGCAATGGTAACAACAAAGCAACAAGAGTAACAACGCAGCAGATTAAAGGGAACCTGTCACCAGCATTTCACCTATTGAACTTTTCTTATCCCTCACTGGCCGCTGCTATAAAAAGTTAATTACCGCTATCCCCTCTCCTAAACTCCTCCTGCGACTGGAAATAACGGTCTGCAAACATTTCTCGCCTTATATCGTAATAATCCGGTGTCCCGTTGTACGCACAACCCAGAAGAGGAAATCAATGCACAAGCACAGGATTTTGTGTGCTGGGGGAAGGCGAGGAGCTGTCAATCAAAAGTACGGAGGCGGGGTAAACTCGGAAAGACTTGAGGAATGAAGATTTGACTCTTTTCAAACGAAGGTTTGAGTCTTTTAAAATGAAGATATGACTCTTTTCTGCTCAATAGCATACGGTGTGGGAACACTAAAAACGGAATACTAAAGCTACAGAGCCGACTAAGAAGACAATTATATGTTATATAGAAATTATTTTTCACCAACTACTACATTGTATTGCTGGTTTAATAGGTGAAATGCTGGTGACAGGTTCCCTTTAAGTAACAATTCTACTTACATTTAAATGGAGGTGCTAAAAATGTTGTAATAATAATGTAAATGTATCACAAGGCTTTATAAGCTAGGACCCCCGCTGGAGTCAATTTGGACTTTTAATGGAGTAGTGTACAATATCCATATTAGGCCTCATGCAATTGTGGCATGATCTAATGACGTATGTATAGAGGTATTCGCCCCTTGTAGCATTGCTATTAGGGGAGAATATCTCCCTTCATATAGCACATAACTGACCCTTTACTGCAGGACATGGAGGCCATATGGCTCTGTACTAGTGAGTTGTATGGCCTCCATGCAATGCCATACAGGCTCTATGCATGCGGCCTTTAACCGTTCGCTGAATGGGGAAAATATATTAAGACTGGCGTGTCAATCGCCAGTCTTAAACGCATGTCCGTCGGCCGAAAATGTGCCAAATATATTAAGAAGTGCATACCTCTTAATATATTAGGCATATCTTTGGCTGTCTGTGCAACAGAAATGCAAATCTATGCATTCTTTGAGCAGGTGTGGCTTTGCGCCATAACTAATGCCAGTTTCTGGCGTAAGTTATGATGAATCTGTTGTTCTGGTAGAGGCCCCACTCCTTTGGCTCAGCCCTACCCCATTTTATCACCTCTCATGGAAAGTTCAGAGAAAATTAAAAAGTTGCAAATAGTAGCGCGACTATGGCGTGTTCCAAAATTTGCAACAATTTTACGCCGGAAAACTGGCGTAAATCTTTTGATATATATCCATCTGTCTTCTTTTGTGTTTCAGACATTGAATCTCCAGTAATCACATGTCCAGATAATATATCTGCGGAAAACATTCAGCATCAAAATACAGCTCAAATAGATTGGGACATTCCAGAAGCAACAGATAATGCAGAAGAAGAGGTAACCATGACAATTTAAACTCTATTATTAGAAATATTATTATTTAATATTAAAACTGATATTGAGGTGTATGAATTTATTTATTGTAAAGATTTAAGTGGAGCAATTCTTTTTAGAAATCAGTTCTATGTAAATCAACCTTATTCATTGCACAATGGAGAGTTATACAACTTTCTAATATACTTTGGGGGGAAATTTATCAACCTTTCTATGCCAGTTTTCTGGCATCGAAAAGTTTCAAAAGCGCTTTTTTACACCATCCTTTACAAAAGACGGCCACATCGACCCAAAAAAATTATTAGAATCTACACCAGAAAAGTGACGTAAATTATAGTGAAATCTGCGCCAACTCCTAACTGGCATAGATTTTGATGTGGGGAGCGTAAAAAGATAAAGGCTAATGACGGACCCCGTACCTTGCCCCCCTAATCGGATTACCCCCCAAGCACCCCACTTTATACAATTAAATAAATGAAACAAGAAAACAAAATGATGCTCCCCTCACCGCTCCTTTTCTCCTCGTGGTCTCCCTCAGGGGACCCAGAGGGGAAAAGCGAAGAGGAACGGTGAAGTGAGTGGATTTTTTTATTCTATGTTTGGGGGAGGTTGGAAGGTGCAGAGCAGTGGTTGTTGGTCCACAACTATGGCGGTGATGGCCAGTGGGAAGATGCATATGACTCTTAATAAATGTGTCACATCTTACTCCAGCAGAGCAGATAACTAGGGCTGGTGTATGAAACACCAGTCTTAGTAAATCTGCGCCAGTGTGTTTTATTTTCTCACTATTTTTAAGTTCTCTGTTTGCTGTCGGTGAATTGAGACATTATAGTTTATATCTAGAGGCTGAAGACCAATACAGATTAAAAACTTCTCGCTCTGCTGTGAGCATCACAAATCTCTCCCCTTCCCTTGTAGTTTTCTACATTGTATTAGTGTAGGTAAAATGTATCAGCCTTAAATCTAGTCTTCTTAGCTCACAGGGAATTTCCTGGGCTAAATTCAATTATACCAAATGCTAAGTTATGAGAAATAGAAATGTATGGTTTTTCAGTCTCTGGATATAAATAATAGTGTCTCTATTCACTGACAACAAACAGAGCGATATTAAACATGATGAGGAATTGAAATACAAAGTATGTTCATTATACAATGAGTGCTTTATTTAAAAAAATAAAAATAAAAACGGAAATCCATTTTTATAAAACAATATACTGGGAAAGTTCTTTATGTGGAAACACAAAACCTAATAAGTCACCATAACAAAATAGTGCTCCGTCTTGGAATTACCCTATGGTTTAACCTTCCACAAGAGTGAAGGTCAGAAGGGAGAAAGTGAAGTGAAGATGTGGTGACACCAGAGAGCTAGAGAGGGGCAGAATTTTTATATTCGTTCAAGAATCTGAAACTTATGAAAATATACTGTTATATGAAGAGATACTGTATATGCAAATTGGAGCTCATGCTATACATGATATAATCTCATCATTATCTGACACTTACAACCACATTGAAGGACAATCTCCTAAAGAAATCCCTTCATTACACATATAGGGGTACATTTATTAATAGTGTTGTACAGTTAGACAGGATAAAACTAGACCAGACAGGCAGAAACTGTGCCAAGTCTATCAGAATGGCGCACACAGAAATGTTTATTTTGGCACAACTTGCTAGACAGACACTTTGCCGTCCCTTATAACAGCTCATAGTGTACTTCTCACCAATCTGCTACAATAAAGTGGTGCTTGCTGTTAATAAATTTGGCACATTTTATGACTTCTCTTAGATAAGACACTTCAAAACTGTTGAAGAAGGTGCAAAAGTGTCTAAAACACACCTTAAATTTGACACATGCCATGTTCTCAATTTTTTGGCACAATTTATGCCAGAATTGTGCCGTCTTATACATGACAATTGTTAATATCTTATTTGCTCATTTATTAGTGCTTTTAAAGGCCCAAAACGTGTACTTGATCATTAACAATATTTTGTTAGTTATACAGATTAACTCCTACCGCAATTTCGAAAAAGGGGGGCTAGATGCTATAAGGTAGAGCATACTCCTAAAGTAACAATAGAGGCACTCCTATGTAAACATTTAAACACTAGAGAAAAGAGAGGAGCATAAAAGCCATGTATTAAAATATAGCTTTATTAACACATAATAACATACACACAAGATATTTAAAAAGGTACAAAAAGGACAGGAGGACACTATTACAATTCCAGTGAAAGTATGTAGTAGCAGACTACTTATAACACATGGTAAAAGTATCAGACACTCAAAATCGTTGACTATGAGGTATAGGTGGTAACACTGTAAAGTTATCATGCCAAGACATAGTGCCAGTAGTACATAGTGATATGCAAAAATGAACTAAAGTGCTCATGATAAATAAATCATCCAAAAAACAAATAAGTCCACCCTTTCCCTCTGCTTATAGAGAGTCTTACCCATTGGTAGTTAGTAGAGAAGTCTGACAACCGTGCACAGGACCCCAACGCGCGTTTCGCAGTGTGCTTAGCCTTGAGGACTACTTTTGGATGATTTATTTATCATGAGCACTTTAGTTCATTTTTGCATATCACTATGTACTACTGGCACTATGTCTTGGCATCATAACTAGTGCTCTTTACAGTGTTACCACCTATACCTCATAGTCAACGATTTTGAGTGTCTGATACTTTTACCATGTGTTATAAGTAGTCTGCTACTACATGCTTTCACTGGAATTGTAATAGTGTCCTCCTGTCCTTTTTGTACCTTTTTAAATATCTTGTGTGTATGTTATTATGTGTTAATAAAGCTATATTTTAATAGATGGCTTTTATGCTCCTCTCTTTTCTCTAGTGTTTAAATATTTTGTTAGTGTTGTGTGAATCCAAGTCACCGTATACAGCCATGTTCACTATGTATGGATGGCGAACTGGATCCATAACAAAGCTGAACAAAACAAAAAAAAAGTCAGAATAGAAAAAAGCAGTGATATACAGAAGAGATGGTTATGAGGTCAAATCCTCCTTCATTATCAATATAATTAGAAACAGAAATGGCGCAGATGTCGAATCTGTTAGGGCTTGTCCACACGTAATAGATTTGCTGCGTATTTTCCGTCGGTAATTGCGGATGGAAAATACGGAGTGGAATACAGTAGCTGCAAAGTGTGTGTAACTGAACAAATGTCATCTGAACGCTGCGGAAAAATGAGCTCCAGAAATCTACTTGCCGTGCGTAATTTTAGTTCTGCAGCATGTTAATCATTGCTGGACTAATTTCCTGCGGTTTCCAGGAGACATATCACCATCCCACAGACCTTGAAAAAACGCTGTAAAAATCTGCACTATTTTCTGCAGTAAAAAACGCATGAAATTCTGCATATTTTCCATGCGGAATGTCTGCTAGTTTAAGTGGAAATGCTGCGGAAATTTTCTGATGCACATCCGTTACTTGTGGACAAGCCCTTAAACCAAGGCTAGATTTAGAATAGAGAACATTGTGGGGTAAAGAAATGAATGAATGAATGGGTTGGGTTCAGGTTCACCTGATGATGTCACAGGGTAGTGTTTGGCGAGTGATGTGCCACTGAGTGATGCAATGGGGCACTGCCAAGTAACTTATTACCAAATGGTATTGAAATAGGAAGGATCAACATGAATCATTTATAGCCTAATATATACCCTATATACATTGTTTTTTTCTAGGTGTTGATTGAGGTCAGTCCCGCTTTTTTACCACCTCATATGTTTCCTATTGGGGAGGTATCTGTAAGATACACGGCAACAGACAGTTCAGGTAACCAAGCAAGCTGTACCTTCAACATCAAGGTTATTGGTAAGTTTTCAGAATATAACTGGATATATTTAATACATCCTTATTTGTTCCGTAGTTGTCATTACACAAAAATGTCCCCATAAATCTGGGGATATTAAACCAGGAACACAGATTAATGCATAAAACATGAACTTGTTCATTTTCTCTTTTCTCATGTACAGAATATATTAATTTGCTATCTATTGTATTATACCTGTGCAGAAAATGGACAAAATAGTAGGATTATGTTGAATAAAAGTGTAAGTGTAGTCGACTACGCTATTACTTCCGGCAAAACGACGGGTCCGGTGCACAACAGAGACAAGCGGAAACCACGGGCACCGGATCCGTCACCATTGAAATCAATGGTGATGGAAACGGAAACCTCTAATTTCCGTATGTGTTAGTTTGTCTGTTCAGGGTCCCGTTCTGACGGAAAGCTCAGACGGAACGTCAGAACGGGACCGCTACGCAGATGTGAACAAGGGCTAACCCTTTTCTTTGTCCCTTTCCACAATACCTACAGTATAGACGAAGAACAAACTCATTATTTAGTCCATTACACAAGGACTGTTATTTCATACTGTAACTGTCAGATGCTTACACAAATGTTTTTATACATTAAATCTAAAAGGAACAATAAAAGATCAAAGTACGTTGTGTAATTGAACAATTTAAGTGCATTAGTTAAGAAACATTGAGGAGGAAATACTTAGAATATGCAAGGTGTCATCAAAAACCAGTGACTATAGGACATCTACAGATTACTAAATGAAATAATGCAGCTTCTCACGATTCTCTCTAATAAAGCCCTATTAAGGTCTCCATTTATACCCTACTGTCATATCCAGGGCTACTAGGCTGTGAAGGTTAGCATAGATTAAATACATTTAGAATAGATGAAATTTGCATATAAATAGGTGGTAAAGGTGAAGACACCAGTTACAGATAGAATAATATTACACATTGTAGTGTAGAGTAAAGTCTAACACATGTCTGGGATATTGAGTTATGCATTGTTGGATGAAGAATTAAATTTGTGTTATATCTGTTTTCAGATGTAGATCCACCAGTTATAGATAGATGCAGATCTCCTCCAGCCATTCAAGCAAGTGACAGCAAGCAGAGTGTTACCTGGGAAGAGCCACAGTTCTCAGACAACTCAGGTGAGATCCAATTGGACTTCTCGTGCATCCTATTTTCGCAACCATAATGGTTTTTAAAACTAGATGACATTTTATACCCAAAACATTATAGCGGTGGCAGGGATTTCTGTTTCGAAAGTATAAGATGTCGTAAAAGAATTTAAGCGCCTGGAGGGCAGATATGTTAAATGAATTAACTAAACTAAAAATAGCAGAAAAAGGACAAACTGACAATAATGTCCAAAATCAAGGGGGTATTCTGGTTTAAAGGGAATCTGTCAGCAAATTTTAGGCTAACAAGTGACTGCCACGGCTAGTTAACGATAGGGTAAGGGAAGATCTACATACCAGTGAGTTGGATCATAAAGCTTGCAACAGGGTAAATAATAACTTTTATTCCGCCACACGCCGTATTCCAATTAGATTGGTTAGTGCTCCAGCCACTCCCCTCCTCCGCTGTTAGTTCTTGTCTTAATTGTCATACAAGCAGAACCGTCAAACAACCGCAGAGGAGGGGAGTGGCTGGAGCACTAACCAATCAAATCGGAATACTGCGTGCGGCGGAATAAAAGTTATTATTTACCCTGTTGCAAGCTTTATGATCCAACTCACTGGTATGAGCAAATAATTGTTAATCTTTGTATAGTATTTTTTTTTAAACATTTTCCAATAAACTTTCTGTACCAATTCCGAACAGTTTTTAAGATTGCTGCTTGCTGCTATTCAATGAGAACTTTCACTGTTTACTTCCAGTGAATAAAATTCTGTCCATGGTCATGTGATGGACACACAGGTGCTCGGATTGTTAGAAGACACAACTCTGATACACATACTGTAACGATCCTAGAACCTCTGTTGCTATCACATAACCTGGACAGATTTATATCCCCTGGAAGTAGACAATAAATGTTTCTATTGAAAGACAGCAAGCAGAGATATTGAAAACTGCGAGGAATTGATTTAGAAAGTGTATTAGAAAATTGGATACATTTTTATTACACAGAGAATTATTTTTTTTTTTAAACTACAATATACCCCTTTAATCCTGCTGTTAATAAAAATGTAACTGTTATTGGAGTTAAGTAAAATGACATATATAAAAAGAACCATCTTCATCAATATTAACATATGAACTTGTTTGAATAGGAGCAAATATGTGTGTATATATGATCAGTGATCTGTGGGGGTGCAGGGAGTGGGACCCCGACCTATCTAATATTGATGGCCTATCTTAAGAATAGGCCAAATATAAAAGTCCCGGAAAACACCTTTAATTGTGCCTATTGTATATTTTTATTTTACCATACTGGTCCAATATGAGGTATTATATTTTTCATATTATGTTTTCATGAGTATGCGAGTAAAATATAGCAGTAATTACCAACCTTCTTACCAAAAGAACCCCTGAAAATATCTTCAACTAGAGAACCCCTATGACTACCACATCCGGATTGTAAAAGTGATATATATTTAGTTTTACAAAAAAATATAAAAAAGACAAAAATGCTATAAAGCAATAAAAGGATCATGAATATAAATAAAATAGCTGGAGTTATCAACCTCCAGGCAACATGACTTTTATTTCTTTATTTTATTTTTTTAAATCCTAAATCCACCTTATGAGTAAGTTGGCTATTCAATTGCTATATCCTGAAGTAAATCATGTGTAGCACTAAAATCTAAATGTCTGTTCTATGCCGTTTAAATATATATATTTTCTAGGTGCCCCATTAATTATTACAAAAACCCATTCTCCTGGAGATATTTTCCCTAAAGGGGAAACGGTTGTTGAGTATGTTGCCAGTGATCCGTCTGGTAATAGCAGAACGTGTGAGATTCATATCGTCATTAAAGGTACAGTATGAGATCACTTTAGCTTAATGGTTTGTTATTTTAATGGTATTTTTCTACTCACATTATGCCAGGTGACTTTAGAACTTTAGTGTTCGTATTTTATTGCTTTTTAGTTGCTTTAAGTTGTAAAATGTTTTACAGACTAAAATTGTACCACTAAATTGCTATCATAAAATTTTCCAATGGTTTCAGCAAAGGTACACATAAAATAGCTAATTATGAAGTGTTCAACACATAATACAGTAAGGTATTGAACAATGTAACAATTGAACAACGTATCGAGTACATTCTGAAAAGGTTAACTTTATGCAGAGAAACGTATACGTGTAGTGTTGGTAAGGGTCATGAAGTCAATTTCTACTCCTAGAAACCATACTACCATATACTGTTTCTCCAGAATGTCACTTCTCTCTTTTGGCACTCCAGGCCTCTCAATGGTGTGTTCATAATTTTTGCGATTGAATCTATCTGCTGTATATTGGTGGTAGTCGTCAACTTACTCCTTTCCATTCAAGCGTACTGTAATTGTCCTTGTCAATGAAATGGGTCAAACCATGTAAAAAGTATCAAATAGCTTCAAATTTATAATTTGTGTTTCAGGTAGAAAGTTGACTTTGTTTGTTAAAAGGAACTTTTCATGTTGAAAATGCAGTTAAATCTGCGGGCAGCATGTTATAGAGCAGGAATAGGTGAGCATGTTGATGTATATTTTGGTAGCAAAAGATTCAGTATAACTTGTAATGTATTAATTTAAACCTCTGCTCATTCTATGTTTAAGAGTCCAGTGGGCCAGGAGTGCACCTATCATTTCTGCTGCCTGAAGCAAACAGTGAAATGGCGCTCCCACACGTACATATACATACAGCACCAGCACAAATGCAGCTCAGTACTGAGATCATTTACAAATTCAGTTTAACCCCTGCCATTTAGGTTTGTATGGCTTAAAACTACAGCTCCTAGTATGGCCTTAACATATGCTGGGAGTTGCTGTTTCAAAAAAAAGACTAATAGCACTCACCATCCCGCTGCAGTTCATATTGTAAATACATTACTGATCAGTCAGAGGGATAATAAATATTTACATTTAGTGACTCACAGGTGACACCTCAGATATTGGTCGTTCTTTTTCTCTTTGCTTCTTCATCCGCTCCAGACCTGCATGACAACTTCTCCCGGCCGCGACCCATTTCTGCAGAGTTTGCCGCTTGGATGTCCTCGGCTCCTCACTTTTTAAACATTTCCGCTCCTATAAACTAAGATAAAATTCTCATGTGCCACTCAAATAACCACTAAATAAAATAGCACCATACACTGCACCCCTGAATATAATCGTGTCACACACTGTAATATAAAGCACCACACACACACACACACACACACACAGTGCCCCCTGTAGATAATACTCCATATAGAGCCCCCTTGTTTATAGTGCCCCCATAGAGCCTCCTGTAAACAGTGCCCCTCATAAAGTCCCCTGTATATAGTTTCCCCGATAGAGCCGCCTGTAGATAGTGGCCCCCATAGAGCCCTCTGTAGATAGTAGCCCAATACAGCTCCCTGTTGATAGCGGCCCCAAACAGCCGTATGTAGCTACTGGCCCCAAACAGCACCCTGTAGATAGTGGCCCCCATAGAAAGTGCCCCTCCTAGAGCCCCCTGTAGGTACTTCCCCCTGTTGATAGTTCCCCCCATAGATAGTGCCACCCATAGAGACCCCCTAGTAGATAGAGCCCCATCATAGGTAGAGCCCGCCGTAGACAGTGCCCCCATAGATAGTGCCCCCTGTAGACAATGCCCCTCACAACGGTCACTGAAAAAAACAACTTTATATACTCTCCTGCTCCTGTTTCCATGCCGTTTTCTGGCAATTTAGACCTCTTCTAGCCTGATCTGCTCTTTAGCAACGGCAAAGGGTGCAATGACGTCATTGCGCCCCCTGCATCATTGAAAGGTGCTGAACGGCAGGGCAAGGAACTGATGTTCTCTGCCCTGCCAGTGCTAGTGAATCATTCATTTGTATCTGCATCCTATAGTCGCAGATACAATTGTAGTGCAGGAGGGGGTGGCGGCTTTTGGTTTCGGTGGTACGGTCAACACCACCTCAGAGAGGCAGCAGGCCGCCTCATGGCAGGTGCAGCCCTGCATTGGGCAGTCCTACATTGTGATTGACAGCCTTCCCACTACGAATGTGAACACAGAGATAGCTGTCAATTAGTGATTAGGACCGCCCACTGGACTCCTAAGTCCAGAATGAGCAGAGGTTTAAATGAATAAATTACAAGTTATACTGAATCTTTTGCTGCTAACATATACATCAACCTGCTCACCTGATCCTGCTATATAACATGCATTTTCAACGTGACAGTTTCCCTTTAAGGATTAACTTTGTTCTTGTCAGGTTTTATCAACACCATATCTTTAAGCCATCAAAACTTTTGTAGTTACATTTTTTTTTTTGTACTGTCCAGTTAACACATCTACAAAGAGCAACAAAAAAATTCCATAACTTAGACCAGAGGTTCCCGACCAATTTTAGCTTGAGTCATATTCAAATATACCATGGGATTTTGTGAGGCAATTAATAAAAGAAAAAGTCCATCAAATATATTGTTAAACCCTTTTCTGAAACTGACCATGATGCCAAGTGTCAATAATGCTTTGAAATTTCAGGTATAATTTTTGAAAGCCATGTGCAAGAGGCCTGAGAGCCACATAAGATTCCCCAGCCACAGTAGGGGAGCACTAGTCTAGATATTTAGCACTTATTGAATACATTAAAAAAGGGACAGGAGGATCCTAAAAATAACTGAAATATAAATAAAACAAAATTACATTGTGTCTTACTCAAAAGTTTCTACTTGTAGGTTCACCTTGTGAGATTCCGTCAACGCCTCAAAATGGAGAATTTGTATGCTCCAAGGACCTTGATGGTGTAAACTGCACCATTCAGTGTAAGGAGGGCTTTGAAGTAGCAGAAGGCTCAGTTCAGAATTTCTACTGCACTATTAAAGATGGTTTATGGATGCCACCCCAAACAACAGACTGGCCTGACTGCTCTGGTATGTACCAACAAAGATAATAATGTTGTAGTTTAGAGAAATACTAGAGAAGATTCTCCTTAATCTTGATAATCATTTGCTGAATGTTTTTGAAACGGTTCTAATCCTAAAATTAAACATTTCTACTACATTGCTACCTAAATCCGTTAAGCAAGGAACACTGCAGTTGGTTCCAGATCATGAACCTCAGGCACAGATTTTTATATTTTCTTTTCTACTTAAAATGTTTTGTGTAAAAATTAGATTGTTATCTTTATGTATCTACACTTATAATCTACAGTGAAGCGTTTTGCTAACCATGGATTTAAGTCATTTGAAATGCTGTACAAGGCTACACGATGTGATGACACCAACCTGCTGAAGAACTTTGCAGATGCTTTTCAGACATCTCTTGGTAAAATGGTATGTGAATTTACATTTTTGCAATTCATTGAAGAGTGGATTTCACTTCTAAAATACTTGAAAGTATAAATGAGTGAGCTGGAGTAGATTTGAGATATAATTTAAGCCAACTTCTGATGTAAATTATAGTAAATTTGCGGGGGCATGAAAGGCCCCATCCTCTTCTGCTAAGCCCCACCCACTAGTTTAGTAAACTGTCATGAGCAGTGCAAATGCCTCAAAAGTCAACTTTTTTTTTGCCAGAAAACTGGTGTACAACTGATGATAAATGCCCCCTATTGTAGCTATAGCATTACATTTTAGGTACAAGATTTATAATTTTTATGCAATATAGTATTTAATAAGCCAGTATTTATTCACAGGTTCCATCCTTCTGCAGTGATGTCGATGACATTGATTGCCGGCTGGAAGATCAGTACCAGAGACAATGCCTTGAATACAATTATGATTATGAGAATGGATTTGCTATAGGTGACTGAATGAT
This sequence comes from Rhinoderma darwinii, assembly GCF_050947455.1. Classification (NCBI taxonomy): domain Eukaryota; kingdom Metazoa; phylum Chordata; class Amphibia; order Anura; family Rhinodermatidae; genus Rhinoderma; species Rhinoderma darwinii. Next base: position 331,356,414 of record NC_134687.1, on the reverse strand, counting down.
ACTTGTTTTTTTTAATCATGGTTCATTAAGCTTCTCTTCCCTATTCCTCTACTTTATGTAACAAGCTATTTTTTCTTCAAAATAAAGAAATAAGAGTTTTTTTTATGTATTATCCAGGACCCGGTGGCTGGGGAGCTGCAAACAGATTGGATTACTCTTATGATGATGTTTTTGATGTAACAGAGGAGGAGCTAAGTGAAAGGTCCATGTCTGATACCACTCATCTACGTGTCAAGAGACACAAGAGGGTGAATATTCCACCAACTGACCAGAAAGTTAAGTTTGTCTTTAATATTACAGGTAAGTACAATACTATCTTGGAAAAGTAGACTGAGAGCATAGAAACATTGAAACATTTTTCTTCAACTTTTGTAGAGAACGGTACATATTTTCGTGGTAGTGTGACATTAAGAAGCCATTCCAGGCAAAAACTAAAAATTCAGCTTTTGGCTAGAGTCATGGAACTTTACAAGCCACCAAAGTTTTATTTACCGAAGTACTGTCACTACAGAGATGCACTTCTGTTCCAAATAGACCCAAGGGATGGTGGGGCTTGGGAAATGTTAAGATGTATAATGCTCTGTTCACATCATGTCAAGCTTTTTTGGCACATATACCAAACTTATACATATCACAGGAAAGAAGGACATATATTTATTTAAAATAAACACAGACAGAGGCCATACTTACTAATACAAGGGCAGGTTCAAACACCAGTTCCCAGCAGGATGCAGACAAGCCACAATGCTACATAGAGGAAGAGTGCTCAGGGGAAAAATACAGAAAATATCCACTCTCACACCTACTATTCATGATGGGGGTGACTGCTTAGTATTATCATTGCACACAAATATATGTATTCAAAAAGACACAGAAAGAGTCCAGAAATTGATGTCCTTTTGGCATATGCTGGACGGTATGCATTTGCATGTCTTGCTTTTTGCGCCATGGAATTGCGTAGTAGACTACACTATTCCATACAAAGGTATACAATAAAGAACGAATACCCTGTGGTATACTTTTTTTACAATGAATTCCTATGTACAATATATTCTACTGTATACCTATACAGTGGGATACATCACAGCCTTCCGTCAGAGATGAGATGTACGTCAGAAAATTCTCCCGACGTATACCTACAACGTAGGGCTCTGACGTGATGTGAACAGAACCTGAAAACCTCATTTTTATGTTAGTCAGACCTATGTCGTATCTTTTCTAACAGCCAGTTTTACATTTCCCCAGCCTGGGAGGGGTTTACTTATATGCAGTAGCCAGTGTAATGTACATAATCTTTGGATTATTTCCAAGTCAACACTAGGGTAGTAGGGACACATTTAGTGGTTCTGAGGACAGGAACGTCCCACTGAACATCAATGGCATTTCTAGTATATGAGTATAAGAGATTTACATTTTAAGAAAAAGAGAATCTACAAATATGTTTTTTCAAACTTTAAGAAATGGGACTGGTACTTGAGTGCAATCCATTTCAGGTAATGTGTGTTTACAGCTTTGTCTTTCTGTGAATATATCATATTTCACAGTTGTTTGGAAGGAGGAAATATCACGTGGTATCTTGTCATATGCCAAATTACACATCTTTATGCGCAATTTCTCTTCAATTAATCTCTGTGAACATCTGCCCAAGCATTTTGTGATATTGTTGTTCACACCAATGGTCTGAAGACATCTGCCAAATGTTTAATAAACCTGCTGCACTCAAAAAATTAACATTCCATTTTTCACATTTTTCAAACCTTATCACTATTTTTATTTTCAGCAAGTGTACCATTGCCAGAGAGTAGAAATGACACAGTGGAATCAACCAACCAACAGCGTCTCCTTAAAACTCTAGAGACCATAACAAATAGGCTGAAGCGGACCCTTCGTAAGGAGCCTCTATACTCCTTCCATTTCTCCTCAGAGATGATAGTTGCTGATAGTAACTCATTGGAGGAAGGGAAAGCTGTTCTCTTCTGTAGGCCAGGTTCTGTACTGAAAGGACGAATGTGTGGTAAGTTAACTGATACTCCATCTATATAGATAGACTTTTAATGTACTGTATTATTTGATGTAAGAATTCTATTGTCCTTTACTCCAACAAAATAATTTATGTGTTAAAGTGACAACAGGTCTCACTAAAATGCTGACAGGGAACTCACCGCTCTCTAATCTTTCTCACCTCTCTTTGGATTAGTCTCTAAGTAAATTCCCTCTGGAGATTATTTATTTTAGTAAGGCCAGTTGTCAGCTGGATAAGTAAAAAGCAGTTTATCGTGATTGACTTTGAACGATTCTTGGAACATTCCTTCTCTTTTGAATTGAATTGAAAGAGTGTGATAAATTTTAAAAAATAGCATGGATCGAAATATGTTTTCAGAATATGAATGCTGTTTAGCTTGATGTTAAAACACTAGAAAGCTACAGCAGCTATAACATGCTACTATAGTGGCCTATGCATTGAATATAAGTTTGCCGTTTCCTTTTTCTTTTTTTAAAAGAACACTGAACCTAGAAATGAATAGTAAAGTTATATGATCGAAAAATTTGCTAACAGTGTTTGTCAATCTGTGGGATTATCGGCTTGCTTCTGAAACAAACAGTCTAGTAGAAAGCTTGGAAAGAACATACTGTAGGTGCAAATTTCCTCCTGAATCCTGATTTTTGTCTAATCAACATATGGAGGGGCAGGGTATATTGTGTCTGGTTTACTACTGCAGGCAGACTCCTTCACCTCTATTCCCCTATAAAAACTCAAGCAGCATAATTTTAAATATAAATGGGTTGAATGTGTAAAATGTGAACCCTTAAAGCCCAGGTTTAGTGAAGTATGCACCAGATACAACAGGCCATGTAATATTATTGATGCTATTTTCTGGTGTGATACCCCCTCCTTCTCCACATAATGTTCTCCTGTCTGCATTTGTCACTAAAATGACATAACTTTCAGCCTTAGGGTATGTTCACACGCAAACGCAAAATACGTCTGAAAATACGGAGCTGTTTTCTGGCGAAACCAGCTCCTGATTTTCAGACGTTTTTGCAAGTACTCACGTTTTTTGCGGCGTCCATTACGGACGTAATTGGAGCTGTTTTTCAATGGAGTCAATGAAAAACGGCTCCAAAAACGTCCAAAGAAGTGACATGCACTTCTTTGACGCAGGCATCTTTTTACGCGCCGTCTTTTGACAGCGACGCGGAAAATTACACCTCGTCTGAACAGAACATTGTAAAACCCATTGCAAGCAATGGGCAGATGTTTGCAGACGTAATGGAGCCGTCTTTTCAGGCGTAATTCGAGGCCGAGACTGAGAATAGGCCGTGTGAACATACCCTTAATGACCACAGAATCAAGTCTTCTAACAGACCTAACTGTCAGGGCCACAAACAATAATTGAAGTAGGGGCCTGGGAAAGAACAGGGCAGAGAGCCTCCAACCATGAAGCAGTTATGGAAGATTGATCCCAGTACTGCGATAAGTTTGTGGAATCATGATGGAACTAGAGGATGAATGCAGATAAGTTGAAGAAAAAAGTGGTAATGTGCATTGAGCTTAAGGTTTTGTCAAATTGGTGAAGATGTTTTTTGGCGGAGGAATAAAACTTTAAGTTTGAATCCTAAAACATTTGCAAGCATTCTATTAGGTATTTGCATTGTTATATGCTGCTGGACTTACTGATAGGAAAAACTCATCACTAAGATGCTTATATAGCCATTTTTGAAATTAGGGACATCACGCTGGAGATCAGATCTTGGACATCATATTGGAGATGAGATCAGGGACATTACATTGGAGATGAGATCAATTACATTACATTGGAGATAAGTTGAGGTACATTACACTGGAGAAGAGATCAGGGACTTCATACTGGAGATCAGATATGGGACAATACACTGGAGATAAGATCAGGGACAATATACTTGAGATGAGATCAGGAACAATACACGGAATATGAGATCAGGGACATAACACTGGAGATGGGATCAGGGACATCACACTGGAGATCAGGGACATCACACTGGATATGAGATCTGGCACATCACACTAGAGAAGAGATCAGGGATTTCATACTGGAGATCACATAAGGGACATCACACTGGAGATGAGATTAGGGACATCAAACGGAAAATCAGATTATTGACTTCACACTGGGGATGAAATCACAGATATCACATTGGAGATGAGACAAGGGACATCACAGTGGAGAGGAGATGAGTCTCATCAAACTTCAGATGAGATCAGGAACATCATACCGGAGATGAGATCAAGGAAATTACACTTAAGATGAGATCAGGGACATTACACTAGAGAGGAGATAAGTCTCATCAGACTGGAGATGACATCAGGGACATCACACTGGAGATGAGATCAGGGACATCGCACTGGAGATGAGATCAGGGACTTAATACTGGAGATGATATCAAGGACATTGCACTGGAGATGGGATTAGGGACTTCATACTAGAGACAAGATCAGGGTCAGTACACAGGAGATGAGATCAGGAACATCCAACTGGAGATGAGATCAGGGACATCACAGTGAGCATGAGATCAGGAACATCACACCAAAGATAAGATCACGGACAGAAGACTGGAAGTGAGATTATGGACAGTATATTGTAGTTGGGATCATGGACATCACACTGGAGATGAGATCAGAGACATTACACTGAAGAAGAGATCAGGGACATTACATTGTAGATGAGATCAGGGACATCACACTGGAGATAAGATCAGGGAGATTACACTGAAGAAGAGATCAGGGACATTACAATGTAGATGAGATCAGTTACATTACACTGTAGATGAGATCAGGGACATCACACTGGAGTTGAGATCAGGGACATCACACAGGAGAGAAGATGAGTCTCATCACACTGGAAATGAGATCAGGGATATCACACTGGAGATGAGATTAGGGAAAATACACTGAAGATGAGATAAGGGACATTACACTGGAGATATGATCATGGACATTACACTGGAGAGGAGAGGAGTCTGGTTGAAGGAGCTTCAACTTATGCCTCTGAGTCACTGGAGACGAGGTCAGGGACATCACACTGGAGATCAGATCAGAGACATCACACTGGATATGAGATCCAGCACATTACACTGGAGAAGAGATCAGGGACTTCATACTGGAGATCAGATATGGGAAAATACACTGGAGATAAGATCAGGGACAATATACTTGAGATGAGATCAGGAACAATACATGGAAGATGAGATCAGGGACATAACACTGGAGATGGGATCAGGGACATCACACTGGAGATCAGATCAGGGACATCACACTGGATATGAGATCTGGCACATCACACTAGAGAAGAGATCAGGGATTTCTTACTGGAGATCACATAAGGGACATCACACTGGAGATGAGATTAGGGACATCAAACTGGAAATCAGATTATTGACTTCACACTGGGGATGAAATCACAGATATCACACTGGAGATGAGACAAGGGACATCACAGTGGAGAGGAGATGAGTCTCATCAAACTTCAGATGAGATCAGGAACATCATACCGGAGTTGAGATCAAGGAAATTACACTGAAGATGAGATCAGGGACATTACACTAGAGAGGAGATAAGTCTCATCAGACTGGAGATGACATCAGGGACATCAGACTGGAGATGACATCAGGGACATCACACTGGAGATGAGATCAGGGACATCACACTGGAGATGAGATCAGGGACTTAATACTGGAGATGATATCAAGGACATTGCACTGGAGATGAGATCAGGGACTTCATACTAGAGACAAGATCAGGGTCAGTACACAGGAGATGAGATCAGGAACATCCAAATGGAGATGAGATCAGGGGCATCACAGTGAGCATGAGATCAAGAACATCACACTAAAGATAAGATCACGGACAGAAGATTGGAAGTGAGATTATGGACAGTATATTGGAGTTGGGATCATGGACATCACACTGGAGATGAGATCAGAGACATTACACTGAAGAAGAGATCAGGGACATTATACTGTATATGAGATAAGAGACATCACACTGGAGAGGAGATGGGTCTCATCAGACTGGAGATGAGATCAGGGACATCACACTGGAGATGAGATCAGGGACATCATACCAGAGATGAGATCAAGGACATTACACTGAAGATGATATCAGGGACATTATACTGTAGATGAGATAAGAGACATCACACTGGAGAGGAGATGAGTCTCATCAGACTGGAGATGAGATCAGGGACATCACACTGGAGATGAGGTCAGGAACTTCGTACTGGAGATGAGATCAAGGACATTGCACTGGAGATAATATCACAGACATCACACTGGTGGTGAGATCAGGCACATCACACTGGGGATCAGATCAGGGACATCACTCTGGAGATCTGATGACTGACTTTACACTGGGTATGATATCACGAATATCACATTGGAGATGAGATTAGGGACATCACACTGTAGATGTGATCACCAATATCATACTGGAGAGCTGCTTATTTCTTAACTGATATGAAAGATGACTTTCAAGCCCTGCATAATTACCCACATGGGTGAAAAAACATGACGTGCATGACACCTTTATTTTCCTACAATGAAGGGTAAACCCCTTGTTATTGGACAAGTGGTGGAACACAAGAACCTTCTGTTTTAGGACAATGCCATTCTTTATAGTACATCAGTGGAGAGCTTGTTTCATCCTACTGTAGTGATTAGTGAATAGTCATTCACCATTAAAGTGGTTGTCCAGTCCCTAAAAATTGATGGCCTATCCTCAGGATAGGCCATGAATATCTGATCGTTCGGGGTCAGACTACCGAGACAAACGCCAATCAGCTATTTTGAAGAGCAGAAGGCTGTATTACTGTGTACCGCCGTTTCTGCGATGTCGGCGATTCACAGTGTGAGCAGTATAGGAAAATAAAGAGGAAGAAGCGCTCGTGCGAGCGCTGCGGCCCCTTCCAAACAGCTGATCGGTGGGGGTGCCAGGAGTTGAAACCCGACCGATCAGATATTGATGGCCTATCCTGAGGATAGGCCATCAATTTTTAGGGGCTGGACAACCCCTTTAACCATTTCACTCCATCCATGTAAGTTCTGCAGATCTCAGCTTCTGGACTTCAGTGACTGACAATAGTGAGAATTCACATGGTGTCTACTGTCTAAAAATGAAACACCTGTCCCTTTTTTTTTCAAATTGTTCCCTCTTTCATGACGTATACATGCGGACGACTCATGAATGCATTTCAGGATCACCTTCTTGGGGTTCGAGCATATATTGTGTGTCATATTATTCATACAGATATTATTTAACGTAAGTGACGGCCAGGATGGAAAGTCTTATCCAATCTAAGCAATTCTGTTAAGACGTGGTGGGTACGTATATCTGCTTGAAATCTCGACGTATGTATAGTCCAGAGGCTCAAGTGTCTGTTTCAAAGAATAAGAGGAGACAAAAAAGCATTAATTTGCCTGAAGGTGGCAGTATTTGTTTGCAGTAGAATATTTTTGTAGCGTTGCTTTAGACAGAGAAATCAGATTTTGCACACGACTAGTATGGATGAAGCAGAAGCTTCTGAAAGGTAAACATTAATCAAGCATTTTTAAGAGCACTGTGCTAAAACCTAGTGGAGATCTTGAAATAGAATATGAAGTAAGCAAGAATGCAAAAGATGTTGCTGCTTTTAAGAAACGAAAATCACTAATGCGTCCCATATGGAAAGCTGGGCATGGTAAACGTTTACTATATGAGGAGAGAATAGAGTGGAGATAGAAATAGGTATAGCTCTGTATACTATTAGATAGTTTAAATTTTTTTAAAAACACATAAAAAGGTCTGCTTTTTCTCTTTTCCTTTTTTTTTTTTTTTTTTTTTAGATATTTAATGAATACAAGCGGTAGAACAAATATTGTACAGGAGAACCGAAGCTTGTAGAACATGTAGAAGGAAAAGTATATTACTAGCGAATAATGTGAAATGTGTGTGTGTGTGTGTGTGTGTGTGTGGTGGGAGGGGGGGGGGTTAATACCGTCAGGTGAAAGAAATTATATAAACAGCTAAAACAACTATAAGGCTGGGTTCACACGAGCACATTAACGTCCGTAATGGACGGACGTATTTCGGCCGGAAGTCCCGGACCGAACTCAGTGCAGGGAGCCGGGCTCCTAGCATCATAGTTATGTACGACGCTAGGAGTCCCTGCCTCTCTGCAGGACAACTGTCCCGTACTGTAATCATGTTTTCAGTACGGGACAGTAGTTCCACGGAGAGGCAGGGACTCCTAGCATCGTACATCACTATGATGCTAGGAGCCCGGCTCCCTGCAGTGTGTTCGGTCCGGGACTTGCGGCCGAAATACGTCCGTCAATTACGGACGTAATTAGTGTGTGTGCACATACCCTTAGATATCAAAAACAGACAGATAGGGGCCCCATAGCAAAACATAGAATGGAATCCAAATATGCAGTGATTATCAGCAATGGGTGTGTTCCAGAAATGGAAAGGATGCCGTCATCATGGTCATCGCTCGTCCCGCTGGCTCTTTTTCTCTCTCCCTTGGACTTTGTGTTCTTCAATACACTATCCACTACCTCTGGCTTTTCTTGGACACTCAAATTCTCTATTTGTCTTGTTGGACTGTTAAAGTTCCAGGCACTTATATTGTTTATATCCACTGTTATAACATTATTGCAAGCAGTCCTGGATTTGCTGGGGCCTAGATAACAGGAGCCTGTAGGCCAAAAATGCTCTCCGGTAAGATTCTGATATGCAGTGTAAGAGAGACAGCATTCCCAGAAACCTAAACTTTAAGCTGTAGGAGATCTGCATATAAGCACTGTCTTTGTCTATAGTGTAATCTGACCTTTACTTTTTTTCTGTAGGGCTGCTCTTATGCATGAGCCTCTTGTGCATAATGGGAAATCTGGCCTTGAGTGAAAGTTATATATGTGTACTCAATATTAGTTGTATCACTTATTAGGGTCTGTCTGTCTATCTAAAATAGCAGGCACAGTGAGACAAAAAGATAATCCGGGTGCAAGCCCTTGGATGCCGATCCAGCATTACAATAATACAGAGGACACAAAAAGAATAGCAGCACTCGGAGTACTGCCATTCTTTTTGGTCTGTCTGTCCGTCCGTCCGTCCGTCCGTCCATCTATCTCATATATATATGATCTGTCTATCTATTTTCAAATTTCCCTACTTTACGAATAAACTTATATTTCTACAACGGAGCCACACATCTGAAAAAGGAAAACAACATTATATTCAGGTGAGGCCACACTATCTTACTGTTCTGCTGATTTTATAGGCCAATTTCTGGTGACAGAATCCCTTTAAAGGGGTTTTCCCACGAGAGACGTTTATGACACATCCACAGGATATGTCATAAATGTCAGATAGATAGATCTCCAGAACGGGGCCCCCTAAACCCCGTTCAGCCGCTGTGTGTTGCAGCTGAATGAGGTGTTTTCCGACCATGAAAAACGTTATATGGTCGTGAGTTACGTAAACAGCGGAGCTACGCTATTTACGTATCTCCAATAGTAGTGAATGCCAGTTACAGAAGCAGCGTAGCATGCGAGCTACGCTGTTTCCGTAAGTACCATTAAGTTATGGATTTGAAGGTGTTCAGGCCGCACTAGGTTTTCGTATGGGTGCATGCGTAGAGGCCAACACATATAGTATAAGAAAAGGTACAATGCGCACCAGCAGTCGTTATCCAGCGCCTCCACATGCGGCACGCCGCCATACACTAAGCACCATTACGCAGGACCCAGGATATTACAGGGCCTGATGAAGGTCAGAGACATGACCAAAACGTTGCACTTATACTGGCATAATTACTAATATTAAAAATCTATCTTTGGATAACGACTTCTGGTGTGCATTGTACCTTTTCTTATACCATTAAGTTATGAGACTTACGTAAACAGCGTAGCCCCGCGAGTTACGGTGTTTACGTAACTCACGACCATATAACGTTTTTCATGTTCGGAAAACACCTCATTTAGCAGCAACACGCAGCGGCTGAACCGGGTTTACGGGGCCCCGTTCTGGAGATAGGTGCGGGTCCCAGAGGTGGGACCCCATCTATTTGATATTTATGACATATCCTGTAGATGTGTTATAAATTACTCTCTTGGGAAAACCCCTTTAAGTATTACCACGCTTTCTACAATGTAAAACATCCCACAATTACAGGCTATGTCCTCACAACGATTACCAAAGTGCCTCCTTAATATCACGGTTAGAGTTACACTGCCAGCATTGTACCCATCATAAGCTTGCCTAAAGAAAGAAAACCCATAAACAGTGGCAACATAAATAATAGTGGCAGAAAAGTTCCTCACATGAACAGTTCCAATATAATGCCCTGTCGTAAACAGTGCCAGAAAAATGCCTCCTCATAACAATTCTATCATAGTGCCTTTCTTCATACAGTCAAAGAATTATAAGATAAAGGTCTGCCTGCCTGCAGTTGTCACAAGGAGGAGCTCACTGCAAACATATTCATACAGTTCACATTGAAGTCAATGGGAGCAATATAAATACATATACAGCTCCCCCTAGTGGTGGTTGCCAACAGCCTGATAAACATGCACGCTTGGCAGAGAATGCATGTTTATTTACGCAGGTAGCACAGGATAATTGGCTGCCAAACAGCTCTGCTGTCATTTTTCTCCCAGGAAAAAAAAGATCACGCAGGTTAAAATCCAACATCTCCGATCCTTGATTGTTAGGTCAGGCTGCCCCCATATATATAAGTTCCACTGCTGTTTATCTAATATGTATGGCCAGCTTTACAAGCAGTTATCCAGAGTAGATGTTTGTTCGAGCCACCTTTAAAGATTCAAAAACTTATGTTTGTCATGTAAATAAAAAAATAATACTGAACTCACAAACTGTAAAATAGAAGACTATACTTAGTAAAACACTTGACTACCACCACACTCAGTTCTATTACTACAATTGTCCTAAATATCTATCTATCTATCTATCTATCTATCTATCTATCTATCTATCTATCTATCTATCTATCTATCTATCTATCTATCTATCTATCTATCTATCTATCTAGGGGCGTAACTACGAAAGACTGGGCCCCATTGCAAACTCTTGACTGGGCTCCCCAGGTGCCACAAGCAGCCCTCCTTATAGATAGTGCCCCCTGTAGAAGGTGCCATACAGCCCTCCTAGGGACAGTGCTATACAGCTATAGACAGTGTCACACCTCACTTGTAGATGGCACCCCCACCTCCCCCTTGTAGATAGTGCCATACAGTCCCCCTGTATATATCGGCATAAAGCCCTCCCTGTATATAGTGCTATACAGCTCCAACTGTATATAGTGCCACACAGCCCCCCTCCCTTGTATATAGTGCCGCACAGCCCCCCCTTAGTAGATAGTGCCGCACAGCCCCCAATAGTAGATAGTGCCACACACAGACCCCTGCAGATTGCGCCACACACAGCCCCTGTATATAGAGCCACAGCTCTCCCCCTTGTAAATAGTGCCATACAGCTCCCCTAGTAGATATTGCCACACAGCCCCCCTTAGTAGTGCCACACAGCCCGTTCTATATAGTGCCACACAGCTCTCCCTTGTGTATAGTGCCACACAGGCCCTCCTTGTGTATAGTGCCACACAACTCCCCCTTGTGTATAGGGCCACACAGCCCTCCCTTGTGTATAGTGCCACACAGCTCCCCCTTGTGTATAGTGCCACACAGCCCCCCCCATGTGTATAGTGCCACAAGGCAATGGCGCATCCGAGAAAGTTGTATCAGCCAGGGGATGTCAATCAAGCATTGAAAGGTGGATTTGGAGGCAGGACTATGTGACTCTTCAGGATAGCGGCACCGCCCCATGACCCTTTAATGAGTAATTAGCATATAGTGTGCTCCGTTTTAAAAGTGGATTTTAAAGATTTTGCTGCATTTGAAAAAACATACATTTGGAAATATTGTCAGGTCATGTATTACCGCATGGTGGCGGTTCAAGAGGTTAAAACTGCCAGACACGTTCCCATGAAATATACAATGAATTGAGAACAATTCCATCTGCCCTGCAATTTTATTATTATAAATATATTCTATATAATTACAGCTCCAGAACCAAGCTCTGACATATACAGCTCCAGAACCATGCTCAATACATATATACATTCCCAGAACCGAGCACAGTACATATATACAGCACCAGAACCGAGCTCAGTACATATATACAGTACCACAACCAAGCTCAGTACATAAATACAGCACTAGAACCAAGCTCGACACATAAATACAGAACTAGAACCAAGCTCATACATATATACATCCCCAGAACCAAGCTCAGTACATATATACAATACCAGAACCAACCTCAGTACATAAATACAGCACTAGAATCAAGATCAGTACATATATACAATACCAGAAGAAAGATCAGTACATAAATACAGCCCCAGAACCAAGCTCATTACATAAATACAGCCCCAGAACCAAGCTCAGTACATAAATACATCCCCAGAACCAAGCTCCATACATAAATACAGCACCAGAACCAAGCTCATTACATAAATACAGCACCAGAATAAAGCTCAGTACATATATACATCCCCAGAACCAAGCTCAGTACATAAATACAGCACTAGAACCAAGCTCAGTACATATATACAATACTAGAAGAAAGATCAGTACATAAATACAGCCCCAGAACCAAGCTCATTACATTAATATAGCCCCAGAACCAAGCTCAGTACATAAACACATCCCCAGAACCAAGCTCAATACATAAATACAGCACCAGAACCAAGCTCATTACATAAATACAGCACCAGAACCAAGCTCAGTACATATATACAGAGCCAGAACAAAGCTCAGTACATATATACATCCCCAGATCCAAGCTCAGTACATATATACAGCACCAGAACAAAGCTCATACATATATACAGCACTAGAACAAAGCTCTGTACTTAAATACAACATCAGAATCAAGTACAGTACATATGTACAGCCCCAGAACAAAGCTCAGTACATATATACAACACCAAAACAAATACAGCTCAACTTAGTGCAACCCCTTCCGTATAGGTTTGTACGGCTTAAAACTACAGCTCCCAGCATGGCCCGAACAATAGTAAGGATATGCTGGGAGATGCTGCTTCAAAAAAAAAAAATCATACCACCCATCATCTCGCTGTAGATCATACAGTGACTACAGTGCTGATTAGAGGCAGAATAAATATTTACATTAAGTGACTCACCGGGGACGTCTCAGATTCTAGTTCTTTACTTCTCCCTCCGGTCCAGACCTCTATGATGGATTTCTTCCGGCCCGACCAATTTCTGCAGTTTTCCACTCAGATTCTCACTTTTCACTTCTCACTTTTAAAACATTTCTGCACCTATAAACGAAGTTAAAATTCTCAACACCTCTAAATAAAATAATAGCGCCATACACTGTGTCCCTGATTATAATAGTACCATACACTGTGTCCCACACACACACACACCATGCCCCCTGTAGATAGTGCCCCCATAGCCCCCTGTAGATAGTGACCCCCATAGAGCCTCTGTAGATAGTGCCCTACATAGATGCCCCTGTAGATAGTGCCCCACATACAGCCCTCTGTAGATAGTTCCCACATATGGACTCCAGAGCTGCAAGGCAATAGTGCTAACCACTGAGCCACAGTGCTGCCCTACAAATAGCTTCCCCTATAGATAGTGCTCCACATATAGCCCACCCCTGTATATAATGTCCCACATATAGCCCACCCCTGTAGATAGTGCCCTACAAATAGCTCCCCATATAGATAGTGCTCCACATATAGCCCAACTCTGTAGATAGTACCTCACATATAGCTCCCCCTGTATATAGTGTCCCATATTTAGCCCACCCCTGTAGACAGTGCCCTACATATAGCCCCCTGTAGCTAGTGCCCCACAGGTAACCCACCCTTGTATATAGTGTCCCATATATAGCCCACACCTATAGATAGTGCCCTACAAATAGCTCCCCTATAGATAGTGCTCCACATATAGCCCAACTCTGTAGATAGTACCTCACATATAGCTCCCCCTGTATATAGTGTCCCATATATAGCCCACCCCTGTAGACAGTGCCCTACATATAGCCCCCTGTAGCTAGTGCCCCACAGGTAACCCACCCTTGTATATAGTGTCCCATATATAGCCCACACCTATAGATAGTGCCCTACAAATAGCTCCCCTATAGATAGTGCTCTACATATAGCCTACCCCTGTATATAGTGACCCACATATAGCTCCCCCTGTATATAATGACCCACATCCCCACATATAGATTCTCCTGTATATAGTGCCCCACATCCCCACATATAGACACCCTGTAGATAGTACCCCACATATAGACCCCCCTGTATATAGTGCCCCAAATCCCCACATATAGACCCCTCTGTATATAGTGCCCCACATCCCCACATATTGATGCCCCCCTGTAGGTAGTGCCCCACATCCCCACATATAGACACACCTGTAGATAGTGCCCCATATCCCCTCATATAGATCCCCCTGTATATAGTGGCCCACATATAGACCCACCTGTAGATAGTGCCCCATATCCCCACATATAGATCCCCCCTGTATATAGTGCCCCACATCCACACATATAGACCCACCTGTAGATAGTGCCCCATATCCCCACATATAGATCCCCCCTGTATATAGTGCCCCACATCCCCACATATAGACCCACCTGTAGATAGTGCCCCATATCCCCACATATAGATCCCCCTGTATATAGTGCCCAACATATAGATCCCCCTGTAGATAGTGCCCCACATACCCACATATAGACCCCCCCTGTATACAGAGGCCCACATCCCCACATATAGACCCCCCCCTGTAGATAATGCCACTCAGTTTTATTAGAAAAAAACAAAAAACTTTACATTCTCATATAATCCCGTTATCGCACCGTCTGGTGGCAATGCAGATCTGCCCTCTTCTGAGCGGGTATGCTGGAGCTGAATGACACATCGTTCAAATGCGCTGATTGGCAGGGCAGAATGACTTGCTCGGCCATTCAGCGCTAATGCACGTATTTGTACAGGCGTGCTATAGATGCCGGTACAATTACTGCAAGAGGGGGTGATTGTGCTAGCGACACCCCCGGGCATTAGGGGACTCGTGTCGCCCAGCCCATAAATGTTAGAGGCTCGGTGCCACGGGCCCCGTAGTAGCGTCGCCACCGCTGTAGCAGCCGTAACGGCTGCTAGCAGCGCCACCGGACATATGGGTGTCTGTCCGTCTTTAAGTAAGACCCGTCAATGAGAGAATTTCAGGGAGACATGTATTGCCTTGCATTAGAAGTACACAGAATGTTCTTGCTATGAGAATACAAATGCTAAAAATACACATTTAGCCTCCGCTGGCATCCTCTGTACCTAAATGCTCATTTAAAAATCGGAAATATATATTTATATTTTTTATTCTAAATGAGGGTTTAAAACATTTCTACATGTGCTTCATTTGACAAAATAGTAGTCCTCTTTCAATTCTTTTGTGTTGACTTTGCCAAATGACACTCTTGCGCAATTTCACTTCAATTGTGTCATAATTCTTATTCTCATCTGTACTTCATAGAGAAAAAAAAATCAATACGTAATCAGGTTTATTTATTAAATGTTATAATAAGGCATGAAAAGATATCTTGAAGCCGAGCATCTGTCTTTTAGAATGTGTTGATCAATGGCAAGCGCTGAACTCTCGAGTTACATTATAGGATTAAGATAAATCAGAGGTAATCTTCTTAACTTTGTACTATTTCTTCAACTGATTGTAACTTGCAGTAGATAGACAGCTATTATTTAGCTATAAAGATCTTGCTGAATAACTCACCATGAATTTATCACTTTGATTAGTAGGGACTGGATCAAGAACTGCCATTAAGCCTTTGTATACGTGTCTTTTGATTCTGGTAGCCTGCAGCTCTGTGCCTTTTTATCTGTCTTCGCATTGAGGTTTGGTAGCTGGACTATGTAGATATAACTCGCTTCTTTGCATGATCCCACAGTAAACTGCCCGAAGGGTACATTTTATTCCCTGGAATACAACACATGTGAAAGTTGCTGGATTGGCTCATACCAGGAGGAAGAAGGCCAAATGGATTGTAAAAGCTGCCCTACCGGCACTTATACTGAATACCTGCACTCAAAGCGTATATCTGAATGCAAAGGTAGGTACTGGTATATGGTGACTGCTGTAATAACATATGACTTTAAATAGAATAATTGCATTATATGTTTCTCTCTATCCAGATTTTGACATATCTTTTGCCTGCTCAGATATTGTTATCACAGCATTTTAGCAAAAATTTGTGGTTTGATCATACACTACCCTGATTATACGTTGGGTTTTGCTGCGCAGTTATACAATAGCTTTCGTTTTCAGTGGAAAGTTGTAGCTCTCATACCAATGCTGGCAGGTGCCATTTTAAAAGGACTCCTATATATTAGTTATATCCATCAGTATTTTTTGTTAAGACCCATTACAGGGGTGGTTCAAAATTAATGGTAGTCCTTGGACAAACAAATGTTTGGGGCAGGAAGGAGACAGGCAGCGATTATTAACTTAAAGGGGCTGTTGCATCTGCACATCCCCTGACCATATGCTGTATTAGAGCATACGGTCATCGTATAGTTGGGGTACACTGCTTGGGACGCCCTATATGAGCTAAAACACAGAGAGAGACACTACAAAGAGAAGCTTCTACTCTTACCGACTTGGTGCAACTATATATTACATGGTCATCCATTTATTTGACAAGCCGGTATGTAATACTAAATTTCCCTTTTAGCGGCCACTACTTGAGTGACTGCATAACAGCTTATAATAGTTGGACCGGTGGCTTAATTTGAACCCTTTCAGGACAGCCATTTTTGGGATTTTCGTTTAAATTTTTTCCTCCCCACGTTCCAAAACCAATAATTTTTTTTATTTTTCTGTCGATATATATAGCCATATCAGGGCTTGTTTTCTGCAGGATGAGTTGTAGTTTTTCACGGCACCATTTATTGTACCATATAATGTATTTGGGAAACTGGAAAAAAATATTTGTGGGGTGGAATAGGAAAAAAACAGTGATTCCTCAATATTTTGAGGGGTTTCGTTTTTACGTTTTTTTTTTATGTTTTACTACTTTTACAAGGAAGAAACTAATTGTTAAAAATACATTTTGTGTTTTGTCGCCACATTCTGAGAGCCACAACTTTTTTAATTTTTTCGTTAATTGAGCAGTATGAGGGCTTATTTTTTGCGGGGTGAGCCTTAGTTTTTGTTGGTGCCATTTTGGGCTACATGAGAGTTTTTTACGACTTTTTATTACATTTTTCGTGGGATATGAAGTGACCAAAAAAAACGATTCTGGTGGTTTATATTTTTTCTTTTTATGATGTCCCCTGTGCGCGTTAAATAATGCTATATTGTAATAGTTCAGACTTTTACGGACGCAGCGAGACCAATTTTGTATATTTTTTTTATTTTTTACATTACTTCAGAAGAAAAATGGGAAATGGTTGGTTTTTTGAACTTTTAATTTAGATTTTTTTTTTAAACGACTAAAAACTTTATTTAACTTTTTTTTATACATTTCATTAGTCCCCCTAGGGGACTAGAACCAGCAATCATTGCTACTTCGCTGTGATGCTGTCCAATCAGAGCGAACAGCCCGACAGAGATTCAAAAAACCTGTATTAAATCTTGCAATATCAGCAGGTCTTCTGCATCACCGTGGGGCTGTCCGCTCTGATTGGACAGCGTCACAGTGATGCAGAAGGCAACACCTACTGAGGAGAGATGAGATCTCCTCCTCTCTGTACCTTTGCTCAAAATTAGCATATTAGGTGCCAAACGGAACATGGGCCGTAGCGGGACACAGGGGGCAATAAAAAAAAAACTTGCACTTCGCTGGAATCGGGAGGAGGCGGGAAATAAGTGGAGTAATGTGGTTTAAAAAAAAGGAAACATGAGACTATGACAGGTCCTTTTTAAAAATTGCTTGTCAAGTTGGAAGGCTTCCCTCACAACAATTTCAGCACAGGGCACATTGATGTATGAAATACATATCACGAACACTGTTTCATGCTACTAGTAACATAAGCAACTCGAACTTCTTGCCTTGTCATGATGATTCTTATAAAGAAGACTAGAACAACTGCAAGAAGATCTGTAATCGGGCTCTGTACAGCCAACTAGTTTATAGCAGCAATGTACAGCATAATCTGTATAATAGAGTGACTACCAAAGAAGATCAATGTTTTGTGTTGTTATTATTACTACTTTTGGCATTATTGTTGTGTTTTATATTCCATATATACATTTTTGAGGGAAGTTTGTATAATGTTACTTTAGAATAGAACAACATGAAATCCTCTGGTTTTGAGAAGGATCTTTTTATTTAGGAGCATACTGATTGGACATGCTTTAATCTCATTTGCATTTGAGAATTACATATTTTTCTAAAATTACAAGGCAAACAAACTTGCTGAAGCACAAAATCCATTTAAAAGATCTCAAAGTTTCGACAGTTAGAGACAAAGCACAGCTAATTTTTTATCTCAATGTGTCCATGGATAATTTATTTGATTGCTCTAAGTGCTAGTGCATGAAATAAACAGATGACATATCGCTATGGTGTAAACTAACAGCATTTTATGCTGAATTAGTCAAACTAATAGTTGTATGATGGGAGATGTTTTTAGCACCGTAACTGATGCTTTGTGTGAAAAATCCATGGACCGGCTGGGAAACAAACACATTTTATTAAAGTTTGGTCCTGAAACCAACTTGGCTGCAGAGAATGATGAGAAAATATTAAAATATAACCCTGATGATAATTCATAGGGTCAGCAAATATTCCAATATGTCTAATCGATGGGGGTCAGCCTTGTTCTCAGTGGGGTTAGGTGTTTACACAGCCCCCACACACTATAGTGGAGAGTCACTGCTATACATGGCCAACTCTCCGAGAATATGGGACAATATGGTTGGTGTGCCACTGGGTAGACCCCCACATTGAGACATTTATTGCACATTTATTGACATGCTGTAAATGTTAAGCATGGGGAAATCCTTTTAATGGTGTATTAGGGCATGACCACACATGGCGGAATTCCTCCGCAACTGTCCGCATCAATGCCGCACAGAATCTGCGTTGCAGATTCTGCAGCGGATCTGCACAAAATGTGCAGAAAATTGATGCGGACTAGCTGCTGCGGACTGCGGGAAAAGTGCTTCCCTTCTCCCTATCAGTGCAGGATAGAGAGAAGGGACAGCACTTTCCCTAGTGAAAGTAAAAGAAATTCATACTTACCGCCCGTTGTCTTTATGACGCGTCCCTCCTTCGGCATCCAGCCCGACCTCCCTGGATGACGCGCCAGTCCATGTGACCGCTGCAGCCTGTGCTTGGCCTGTGATTGGCTGCAGCCGTCACTTACACTGAAACGTCATCCTGGGAGGCCGGACTGGAGACAGAAACAGGGAGTTCTCGGTAAGTACGAACTTCATTTTTTTTTACAGATACATGTATATTGGGATCGGTAGTCACTGTCCCGGGTGCAGAAACAGTTACTGCCGATCGCTTAACTCTTTCAGCACCCTGGACAGTGACTATTTACTGACGTCTCCTAGCAACGCTCCCGTCATTACGGGAGCCCCATTGACTTCCTCAGTCTGGCTGTAGACCTAGAAATACATAGGTCCAGCCAGAATGAAGAAATGTCAAGTAAAAAAAGCAAGACGCATCCGCAGCACACATGACATGTGCATGACAGCTGCGGACTTCATTGCGGAACTTTGAATCTCCATTGAAGTCAATGGAGAAATTCCGCCATGAGTCCGCCACTGCTCCGCAACAGACAGAGCATGCTGCGGACACCAAATTCCGCTCCGCAGCCTATGCTCCGCAGCGGAATTGTACGCATCGTGTAAACGAACACTGCTAAATTAAAGTGAAAGTCAATGTAGAAACGGCTCCGCTGCGGATTAACGCTGCGGAGTGTCCGCAGCGGAATTTAAGTGCAATTCCGCCATGTGTGAACCCGCCCTTAAATGACTCTTTGTCACTGGTTTAATTACTGTATTCATGTTTACGAAAAGCTGATTTATTTGGCAGTAAGAGAAAATATAAATTAAAACTCCCAGGACTCCTTGTCCATTCTCTGCCTTTAGGTCATTGCCAATTCTACCTTTTTAGATAAAGACTTAAACATAATCTGACTGGTTTCAATGGATACAGCTGTGTGTCCATGGCATCCAGTTTATCTATGATAATTTAGTTGTTGAAACTTTTTTAAGATTTTTTAAATAATTTTTAGGGAATTCTAAATTAAAATTCTTGACTTTATGTATTAGCAAGAGTGAAGAACAGCTACAAAGAATATCTCTTGCTCTGTACATTACACAGACAACCCATTGAGTTGAATAGAAAAGGTGTAATACTTCATTTGACCTGCTGTGGCGCTGCAGGTGAATTGAACACTTGCTACCGAGTTTCCCTGCTGATTACAGCTGATTGCTGGGGGCACCCGCAGCAGGAAACATCTGCTTATCACCATTGGATCTGTCATAATAAGGCATTGTCTAAACTACACACAACACTTACAGCTGGACAGCACTGTGCATAAGACAGCCAACTTCCCCATAGACATGGTATGCTTGGATTATCTGAGCATTCATGTTTAGGGGGATAAGCCCCTGCCAGGCACGTATGACATATTTTATTTCATGGGGAAACAAAGGTTCAGGTATGTTAACACATTAGGTTGTCAGTAAATACCACAAAATTGTTAGGGTCAGCCAAAATTTCTCGAATTTCAAATGTCAGATATTCCCAGCCTGTCTCAGCCTGTATTAAGTGAAGAATGTCTTTTAGGCCCCATGCACACGTGTTGTCACACGTTTTTAACCCGTATGTACGGACCTATGCCCGTAAATACGGGTCCGTTGTCATCCATATTCCACCCGTATTTATGGACCCATAAAAAAAGGGGGGCTGGAAATGATGTCACATGATCGCTGAGACGCCATTTTCTCTGCTTCTCTTTATTCAAAAATTTAAATCCCCTGACGTCACCTAGCAACTCTCCCGTAATGACGGGTACACACACGTAGCCACCCGTAATTCCGGGAGCCCCATAGACTTCTATGGGCCTGCCCGTGCCGTAATTACGGCCCGAAATAGGACATGTTCTATATTTTTCAATGGCCTGGGCACCTTCCCGTAAGCAAACGGGAAGGTACCCGTGGCCAATAGAAGTCTATGGTCCCGTAATTACGGCCCATAATTACGGGCGTTTTTACGGTCGTGTGCATGGGGCCGTATGTTTTTACTGTGTTTTAACCTCACTGCATATGTAGAAAAAAGATTGCAAATGCCCCAAAACTACACTGTGCCCCCTCCCCAATATCTAGAAAATAGCAAAATAGATAAAATCAACCCAATGTTATGCAGTGTTTGTAAATAATGTTTGTATTAAAATTCAGCTCAGTGCAAACCAGGAGCATATTCCTCAAATGGCCTAGAAACCTGTGAGTCATGTCCACACGGTACCTACCAACCAGTGATGGGAGCGAAGTTCTGTGTCTCCTGCCCAAATGGAATGTCAACGGTTAAAAGAGGATCAGTGGACGTCTCCGAATGTGGAGGTTTGTTGCAAACATTCAAATATCAATATAGATATGAAACTGATGTCATGTATGTTGATTTATAAATAATCTATATTCCTCTTTGTATTGAAATATACAAAATGGTATATACCTCAAAGTAATTACTATATGGCCAGAATAATATTTTTTATATACTGTATGGCCAGAATAATGTGGACATTCCTTCTAGTTATTGAATACAGGTGATTAAGCCATGCAATCTTCATAGACAAACACTGGTAATAGTATGGGTCGTACTAAAGTGCTCAATGACTTTAAATATGGCACTCCAAAAAATACAATATTTGAAGCAGCACAAATCCCGTTATCAGGAGCGGTGTCATGCTGTAAAATCAGACAAACCCAGTCTGACGTAATGTAATCTTCAGAAAAAGCGTGGTCAACAGCAGCAAACGTCTCCCAAGTTTCAATCAATAAGTTATTTTATTGGTCAAACGTCCAGTAAAAAAATGGCAACGTTTCGACCCGTGACAAGTGGGCTTGAGAAAGACCCTCCACTTGTCACGGGTCGAAACGTTGCCATTTTTTGCTGGATGTTTGACCAATAAAAGAACTTATTGATTGAAACTTGGGAGACGTTTGCTGCTGTTGACCACGCTTTTTCTGAAGTTTAAATGTGGCACTGTCATAGGATGCCATGTTTGAGTTTATGAAGTTTGTGAAATTTATAATCTGGTAGATCTGGTCCAGTCAAGTGTAAGTGCTATTATTGTGAAGTGGAAGTGTAAAGGATCTGCCAGGCACTACGTCTGTGGATACTCCCAGGATTAATCAGTCGACACCTGAGGCCAGACCTCTTAGACTGACACCGGCTCCCACCAATCAGGGTGGCAGGCTCAGGAGTGGGAGAGCCTATCGCGGCCTGGTCAGTCGGAGTTAGCTCCGCCCCCTGTCCATTTATACCTGCCGTTTCTCTTCCTCATTGCTTGTTATTCTTCTTGGATTCCTGGCCCCACTGCTGCCTTGCTCCAGCCTGCTTCTGCCGTGCTTCAGTTCCCGCTTATCCTGCTTCGCTCTGCCCCTGGCTTGCTTCCTGCTCCGTGCTCTGCGTTTGTATACTCCACTACATCCTGATCCTGACTGGCTCGTTCACCACTCCATTTCCTCACGGTGTTCCGTGGGCTACTGCCCCTTCCCTTGGTTTTTCCCTGTTTCTATCCCCTTGCACTTAGTCAGCGTAGGGACCGCCGCCAAGTTGTACCCCGTCGCCTAGGGCGGGTCGTTGCAAGTAGGCAGGGACAGGGCGGTGGGTAGATTAGGGCTCACTTGTTCCCTTCACCTCCTTCCTGCCATAACATAATAACAAGCCCATACCTAGTCTACCATTTCTCCTACGCTGACGCTATCATGGACCCCCTTGAGACCCTGACCCAGCAGATGCAGGGCCTCTCCCTACAGGTCCAGGCCCTGGTTCAGAGGGTCAACCAGTCTGACGCTGCCATAGTAGTACCCCTCACCTCACCTCTAGAACCCGACCTCAAGTTACCTGACCGGTTCTCAGGGGACCGTAAGACTTTTCTCTCCTTCCGGGAGAGTTGCAGACTTTACTTCCGTCTAAAACCTCACTCCTTAGGTTCCGAGAACCAGCGGGTGGGTATCATTATATCCCGACTCCAGGAAGGGCCCCAAGAGTGGGCCTTCTCCTTGGCTCCTGACGCCCCTGAACTTTCCTCCGTCAATCGTTTTTTCTCTGCCCTCGGACTCGTTTACGACGAGACTGACAGGACTGCCTTAGCCGAGAGTCAGCTGGTGACCTTACGTCAGGGTAGGAGACCTGTTGAGGAATACTGTTCTGATTTTAGAAAGTGGTGCGTAGCTTCTCGGTGGAACGACCCGGCCCTAAGGTGCCAGTTTAGGTTAGGATTATCTGATGCCCTGAAGGATCTGCTTGTTAGCTACCCCTCTTCTGACTCCCTAGACCAGGTTATGGCCCTAGCAGTACGACTTGACCGACGTCTCAGAGAACGTCAGCTTGAACGTTTCAATGTTTTCAACTCTGACTTCCCTGCCATTCCCCCCGAGGTCCCGTCTCCTCGCTCTTCCACGGAAGACTCGGAGGTACCTATGCAACTCGGGGCCTCCATGTCCCCTCGACAACGTAGAGAGTTCCGCAGGAAGAATGGTCTCTGCTTCTATTGTGGGGGTGACAAGCATCTACTGAACACCTGTCCCAGGCGCAAGAATAAGCAGCCGGAAAACTTCCGCGCCTAAGTGATCATCGGGGAGGTCACTTGGGCGCACAGGTATTTCCCGTTAATATGAAACGCAATAAAATTTTGCTTCCCTTTCAGGTCTCGTTTGCTGGACGGTCTGCCACTGGCAGTGCCTTCGTGGATTCTGGCTCATCTGCTAATATCATGTCTGTGGAATTTGCTATGTCTCTAAAAATGCCTTTTATTGATTTGCCTTATCCTGTCCCGGTAGTGGGTATCGACTCCACTCCTCTTGCTAATGGTTATTTTACACAGCATACTCCTGTTTTTGAACTCCTTGTTGGCTCCATGCATTTGGAGCAGTGCTCTATACTGGTGATGCAGGGATTATCGTCCGATCTGGTATTAGGTCTTCCCTGGTTGCAGCTGCATAATCCCACGTTTGATTGGAATACTGGGGATCTCACCAAATGGGGTCGTGAATGCCTGACGTCATGTCTTTCGGTTAACTCTATTTCTCCCCGTGAGGAGGTAAACACGCTACCTGACTTTGTTCAGGACTTCGCTGATGTGTTTTCTAAGGAGGCCTCCGAGGTGTTGCCCCCTCATAGGGATTACGATTGCGCCATCGATTTGGTACCTGGTGCTAAGCTTCCTAAGGGTAGGATATTTAATCTTTCATGTCCTGAACGTGAAGCTATGAGGGAGTATATCCAAGAATGCTTGGCCAAGGGTTTCATTCGCCCCTCGACTTCTCCTGTAGGTGCTGGCTTCTTCTTCGTGGGGAAGAAGGATGGTGGTCTTAGGCCGTGCATTGACTATCGGAACTTGAATAAGGTCACTGTAAGGAACCAGTATCCCCTTCCTTTGATTCCTGATCTCTTTAATCAGGTTCAGGGGGCCCAATGGTTCTCTAAGTTCGATCTACGGGGGGCATATAACCTTATCCGCATCAAAGAGGGGGATGAGTGGAAGACTGCGTTCAACACGCCCGAAGGTCATTTCGAATACCTGGTCATGCCCTTTGGGTTGTGTAATGCCCCTGCCGTCTTCCAGAATTTTATTAATGAAATTCTGAGAGATTACCTGGGAAATTTTCTTGTAGTGTACCTTGATGACATACTGGTGTTTTCCAAGGACTGGTCCTCCCACGTGGAGCATGTCAGGAAGGTCCTCCAGGTCCTCCGGGAAAATAATCTGTTTGCGAAAACCGAAAAATGTGTGTTTGGGGTACAGGAGATACCATTTTTGGGTCAAATCCTCACTCCTCATGAATTCCGCATGGACCCTGCCAAGGTTCAGGCTGTGGCGCAATGGGTCCAACCTGCCTCCCTAAAGGCGCTACAGTGTTTTTTGGGGTTCGCTAACTATTACAGGAGATTTATTGCCAACTTCTCGGTCGTCGCTAAGCCTCTTACGGACCTCACTCGCAAGGGTGCTGATGTCCTCCACTGGCCTCCTGAGGCCGTCCAGGCCTTTGAGACCCTCAAGAAGTGCTTTATCTCGGCCCCCGTGCTCGTTCAGCCCAACCAAGGGGAGCCATTTATTGTGGAGGTTGACGCGTCCGAGGTGGGAGTGGGGGCCGTCTTGTCCCAGGGTACCAGCTCCCTCACCCATCTCCGCCCCTGTGCTTACTTCTCTAGGAAGTTTTCGCCCACGGAGAGTAACTATGATATTGGCAACCGCGAACTTTTAGCCATTAAATGGGCTTTTGAAGAGTGGCGTCACTTCCTGGAGGGGGCCAGACACCAGGTAACGGTCCTTACTGACAACAAGAATCTGGTTTTCCTAGAATCTGCCCGGAGGCTTAATCCTAGACAAGCTCGATGGGCGCTATTCTTTACCAGATTTAACTTCTTGGTTACCTATAGGGCTGGGTCCAAAAATATTAAGGCTGATGCACTGTCACGTAGTTTCATGGCCAATCCTCCTTCTGAGGAGGATCCTGCTTGTATTTTACCCCCTGGTATAATCGTTTCTGCCACTGATTCTGATCTAGCCTCTGACATTGCGGCTGAGCAAGGTTCAGCTCCCGGGAACCTCCCTGGGGACAAGCTGTTTGTCCCCCTGCAATACCGGCTAAGGGTACTCAGGGAGAACCATGACTCCGCAATATCTGGTCATCCTGGCATCTTGGGTACCAAACACCTCATTACCAGAAACTATTGGTGGCCGGGGTTGCCTAAAGACGTTAGGGCTTACGTCGCCGCTTGTGAGGTTTGTGCTAGGTCCAAGACCCCTAGGTCCCGCCCTGCGGGCTTACTACGCTCTTTGCCCATTCCCCAGAGACCTTGGACCCATATCTCCATGGATTTTATCACCGATTTGCCTCCATCTCAAGGCAAGTCGGTGGTGTGGGTTGTAGTAGACCGCTTCAGCAAGATGTGCCACTTTGTGCCCCTTAAGAAACTGCCTAACGCCAAGACGTTAGCTTCTTTGTTTGTTAAACACATTTTGCGTCTCCATGGGGCACCAGTCAATATCGTTTCTGACAGAGGGGTACAATTTGTTTCCTTATTTTAGAGAGCTTTTTGTAAAAAGTTGGAGATTGATCTGTCCTTCTCCTCCGCCTTCCATCCCGAAACTAATGGCCAAACGGAAAGGACTAATCAATCCCTGGAACAATATTTAAGGTGTTTCATCTCTGACTGTCAATTTGATTGGGTCTCATTCCTTCCCCTCGCCGAATTTTCCCTGAATAACCGGGTCAGTAACTCGTCAGGGGTCTCCCCGTTTTTCTGTAATTTCGGGTTTAATCCAAGGTTCTCCTCCGTTTCTCCTGGTTGTTCCAATAATCCCGAGGTAGAGGACGTTCATCGGGAACTGTGCACAGTCTGGGCCCAGGTTCAGAAGAACCTAGAGGCGTCCCAGAGCGTACAAAAGATTCAGGCTGATAGAAGACGTTCTGCTAACCCCCGGTTTGTCGTCGGGGATCTGGTGTGGTTGTCGTCTAGGAACTTGCGCCTTAAGGTCCCGTCCAGGAAGTTTGCTCCCCGATTTATTGGGCCTTATAAGGTCATTGAAGTCCTCAACCCTGTATCCTTCCGTCTGGAGCTGCCCCCATCCTTTCGCATACACGTCGTCTTTCATGCCTCCCTCCTTAAACGCTGCTCCCCGTCCTGGTCCCCCTCGAGGAAACCTCCTGTTCCCGTTCTCACCCCTGAGGGGGTGGAATTCGAGGTGGCCAAGATTGTGGACAGTAGGATGATCCAGGGCTCCCTCCGGTACCTGGTCCATTGGAGAGGATACGGGCCGGAGGAGAGGACTTGGGTACCTGCTCGAGATGTTCACGCTGGGGTATTGGTCAGGAGGTTCCACCTTCTCTTCCCCACTAAACCGGGTCCTCTTAGTAAGGGTCCGGTGGCCCCTCATAAAAGGGGGAGTACTGTAAAGGATCTGCCAGGCACTACGTCTGTGGATACTCCCAGGATTAATCAGTCGACACCTGAGGCCAGACCTCTTAGACTGACACCGGCTCCCACCAATCAGGGTGGCAGGCTCAGGAGTGGGAGAGCCTATCGCGGCCTGGTCAGTCGGAGTTAGCTCCGCCCCCTGTCCATTTATACCTGCCGTTTTCTCTTCCTCATTGCTTGTTATTCTTCTTGGATTCCTGGCCCCACTGCTGCCTTGCTCCAGCCTGCTTCTGCCGTACTTCTGCCTTGCTTCAGTTCCCGCTTATCCTGCTTCGCTCTGCCCCTGGCTTGCTTCCTGCTCCGTGCTCTGCGTTTGTATACTCCACTACATCCTGATCCTGACTGGCTTGTTCACCACTCCATTTCCTCACGGTGTTCCGTGGGCTACTGCCCCTTCCCTTGCTTGTTCCCTGTTTGTATCCCCTTGCACTTAGTCAGCGTAGGGACCGCCGCCAAGTTGTACCCCGTCGCCTAGGGCGGGTCGTTGCAAGTAGGCAGGGACAGGGCGGTGGGTAGATTAGGGCTCACTTGTTCCCTTCACCTCCTTCCTGCCATAACAGGAAGCATCTAGAAGTAACAGAGTGGGGCTACCAAGTGCTGAAGCATGTGTTGTGTAAAAACCACCTATTCTCTGTTGTATCACTCACTACAGAGTTCCAAAGATATTCTCTGGAGTGATTAATCACTATCTGGCAGTCTGATGGGTGAATTTGGGTTTGATGGATTCCAGGAGAACGCTACCTACCGGAATACATGGTGCCAACTGTAAAATTTGGTGGATACTGGTGTGGGGCTGTTTTTAAAAATACTACAGCAAACAAAAACATTTTGTACAATTCTATGCTTCCAACTTTTTGGCAACAGTTTAGGGAAGGCCCTTTCCTGTTCTAGCATGACTCTGCCTAGGTGCACAAAGTGAGGTCCATAAAGACATGATGTGATGAATTTGGTAAGGAGAACTCTAGTGAACTGCAGATCTCTGACCACAACTCCATCAAGCACATTTGAGAAAAATTGCAAGCCAGACCTTCTAGTCCGATATCAGTGTCTGACCTCACAAATGCTCTTTTGGCTAAATGGGCACAGATTCCACCCAGACACAGTCAAAAATCTTGTGAAAAGCCCTCAAAATGGAGGCTGTTGTAGCCGTAAATGGGGGCCAACTCCATGGTTTTGAAATGGGATGTCTGACAAATTCATAGATACTATGTGGCCAAAAGTATGTGGATACCTGACCATCACGTGAGCTTGGGAACAGCGGGGCCGCAGTGGTCAGGCCCCACTGATCTTAATGTTATGGCATACTAAATATATACATAGTGATACGTCATAACATTATGTTATGGGATTATCACTTTAAACTAGCTATATATTCTAGATTGTTATTTCATCAGACTGATTGGTAAACATGGACACTTGAATCATTAGAGTATGCATGTTTATTGCCACAGGTAGTGGAGGATAAGCTGCTGTAATACACCTAAGCTGGCACTTCTCTCACAGGGAACAAAGGATCATGCTGTTTAAAATCCAATATCTCCGATCCTTGTTTGTTGGGAGAAAGTCAGGCTGACAAAAGTCAGGATGACTAATATGTGTGGCCAGCTTTCAACAGTAACAAACAGTAGGGGAGAAAAAACAACACAAAGCTCACATAGTGCATCAAATGATATAGTAAAAAAGCCACAGATAGGTGATCAGTTCTACTGACCTAGTTGGTTGTGCTAGGAGCACAACATCCTTGAAAGCGTGTTTTAAAATATTGCTGCAGCCTTGGTTCCGATCCGGATCCAAAGGGTCCAATGGTAAATGGTAGTTTGAGAAGTTTGGGGAAAAAACTGTAAAATACAAATGCATTTGTATTGTACCTGATGAAGAGGCCGGTGCGGCCTCGAAACGCGTTGTAAATAAAACAATATCTGATATTACATTTGCTTGTTTTAAATCCTCACTACTCAAGAAGGGTTTTACCAGTTAGCAGCACCAGGGAAAATCCGTTTTTTCCTCAAACTTCTCAAGCTTTCAACAGTAGTTAACCCAGGGTAGATATCCCACAGACTTTTTTGTAGAATCAAGATGTTAGCAACAGATACTTTAAGTCCAGTAAGTTGCGAGATGGGGCCTCCATGGATTTGTTTTTTCAGCACATCCCACAGATTCTCATGCAGATTGAGATATGGGGAATTTGGAGGTCAAATCAACATCTTGAACGCTTTGTCATGTTCCTCAAACCATTCCTGGACAATTTTTGCAGTGTGGCAGGATGCATTATCCTGCTGAAAGAGGCCACTGCCATTAGAGAATACTGTTGCCATGAAGGGTTGTACTTGGTCTGCAACAATTTTTAGGTACGTGTCAAAGCAACAATCCCATAAATGCCAGCACCAAAGGTTTCTCAGCAGTACATTGCTCAGAGCATCACAATTATTCCGCCTGCTTGCATTTTTCTCATAGTGCATCCTCGTGCCATCTCTTTCCCAGGAAGACGAAGTACATGCACCCAGCTGCTCTGTGGTCCAGTTTTGATGCTTACGTGCCCATTGTAGGAGCTTTCAGCGGTGCACAGGGGTCAGCATCCCTGACTGATCTACGGCTAGGTAGCCCCAAATGTAGTGAGCTGCGATGCCCTGTGTATTCTCACACTTTTCTATCATAGCCAGAATTAAAGGCTATTCACACCATTGGGATTTTTTTTTTTTTTTTAAATAAAAGTATTTAAATGCATTTATTTGGAGATAAAAACAACTTTCGTAATTGACTTTTATTTTTTTTAAAAATGCACTATTTCACTTCTGCAGCTTTTATGTATCACAGTACATAGAAGCTGCAGAAAGCCGTTCTAAGCCAAATCCATCAGTGAGCTGCTCACAATCCACTTTCACTTATAGCAGAACTGCGCTTAGAAAATCGTTCAGGAGCAAACAGGACCATCAGTGATTTTTGGGAATCCATTAGCCTATCACTGGTTCACCGGTTGTCTATCCTTGGACCACTTTTAATTAGGTAATAACCACTGCATTCCTGGAATACCCCACAAGACCTGCTGTTTTGGAGATTCTCTAGCCATCACAATTTGGCCCGTGTCTTAGCTGCTCAGAGCCTTACACTTGCCAATACTTCCTGCTTTCGACACATCAACTTCAAGAACTGACTGGTCACTTTCTGCCTAATATATCCCACCCCTTGACAGGCGCAATTGTAATGATGATCTATGTTATTCACTTCACCTGTCAGTGATTTTAATGTTACGGCTGACTAGTGTT
This sequence comes from Rhinoderma darwinii, assembly GCF_050947455.1. NCBI lineage: Eukaryota > Metazoa > Chordata > Amphibia > Anura > Rhinodermatidae > Rhinoderma > Rhinoderma darwinii. Next base: position 331,325,907 of record NC_134687.1, on the reverse strand, counting down.
TGTGTGTGTTTTTGTATTTATGTATATATGTATTTATGTATATATCTATATATATACAATGAAGGAAATAATTATTTGATCCCTTACTGATTTTGTAAGTTTGCCCACTGTCAAAGACATGAACAGTCTAGAATTTTTAGGCTAGGTTAATTTTACCAGTGAGAGATAGATTATATTAAAAAAAACAACAGAAAATCACATTGTCAAAATTATATATATTTATTTGCATTGTGCACAGAGAAATAAGTATTTGATCCCTTTGGCAAACAAGACTTAATACTTGGTGGTAAAACCCTTGCTGGCAAGCACAGCAGTCAGACGTTTTTTGTAGTTGATGATGAGGTTTGCACACAAGTTAGATGGAATTTTGGCCCACTCCTCTTTGCAGATCATCTGTAAATCATTAAGATTTCGAGGCTGTCGCTTGGCAACTCGGATCTTAAGCTCCCTCCATAAGTTTTCGATGGGATTAAGGTCTGGAGACTGGCTAGGCCACTCCATGACCTTAATGTGCTTCTTTTTGAGCCACTCCTTTGTTGCCTTGTCTGTATGTTTCGGGTCATTGTCGTGCTGGAAGACCCAGCCACGAGCCATTTTTAATGTCCTGGTGGAGGGAAGGAGGTTGTCACTCAGGATTTGACGGTACATGGCTCCATCCATTCTCCCATTGATGCGGTGAAGTAGTCCTGTGTCCTTAGCAGAGAAACACCCCCAAAACATAATGTTTCCACCTCCATGCTTGACAGTGGGGACGGAGTTCTTTGGGTCATAGGCAGCATTTCTCTTCCTCCAAACACGGAGTTGAGTTAATGCCAAGAGCTCAATTTTAGTCTCATCTGACCACAGCACCTACTCCCAATCACTCTCAGAATCATCCAGATGTTCATTTGCAAACTTCAGACGGGCCTGTACATGTGCCTTCTTGAGCAGGGGGACCTTGCGGGCACTGCAGGATTTTAATCCATTATGGCGTAATGTGTTACCAATGGTTTTCTTGGTGACTGTGGTCCCAGCTGCCTTGAGATCATTAACAAGTTCCCCCCGTGTAGTTTTCTGCTGAGCTCTCACCTTCCTCAGGATCAATGATACCCCACGAGGTGAGATTTTGCATGGAGCCCCAGATCGATGTCGATTGACAGTCATTTTGTATGTCTTCCATTTTCTTACTATTGCACCAACAGTTGTCTCCTTCTCACCCAGCGTCTTACTTATGGTTTTGTAGCCCATTCCAGCCTTGTGCAGGTCTATGATCTTGTCCCTGACATCCTTAGAAAGCTCTTTGGTCTTGCCCATGTTGTAGAGGTTAGAGTCAGACTGATTAATTGAGTCTGTGGACAGGAGTCTTTTATACAGGTGACCATTTAAGACAGCTGTCTTTAATGCAGGCACCAAGTTTATTTGGAGCATGTAACTGGTCTGGAGGAGGCTGAACTCTTAATGGTTGACAGCGGATCAAATACTTATTTCTCTGTGCACAATGCAAATAAATATATATAATTTTAACTATGTAATTTTCAGTTATTTTTTTAATATAATCTATCTCTCACTGGTAAAATTAACCTAGCCTAAAAATTCTAGACTGTTCATGTCTTTGACAGTGGGCAAACTTACAAAATCAGCAAGGGATCAAATACTTATTTCCTTCACTGTGTATATATATATATATATATATATATATATATATATATATATATATACATATACATATCTAGTATATTTACACACTGGTGTTAAAAGATTAGCACGGGTGGATTATTTATGCATATGTACCCAAATTGACCTCTAAAATCATCTGGAACCTTGAAAAGGCTATATAAAAAGGCCTTATACAGATATAATACATACATAAATAAATATAGATATATTCTTTTTTTATCTATATGTCCAACAATCCAGAAAGTGACATTTTCTCATATTCACTTTTGACTATTTTTTATATTCTACGCATTTTAATTCTTGTTGTAATTAATAATTTTACAGATTTAAATAAATAATAAGGTTAAAATAAACTAAAAATTAGATTTTGGTTGATCTTTAAGATTCTTTCTTCTATGTGCAGCTGAAAGGCAATGAATATTCTAATTTTTGTGATTTATTAAAGGTTGTTTATAAGCTTTGCACGTTGTTCCAAGTTTTAAGCAATTCATTTTAACATTATGTATTTACATTTAAGTTCCATGCCACGCCGGTGAGTTTTCACGGTCTGGATTGGTGCCATGCTTTCCTTGTCCAAGGGACTACTATCAGCCGGAACCGGGGAAATCTTATTGCCTGTCATGTCCATTTTACGGAACGACGACTATGACTGGAGCCAGGTCGATAACAGACTGTTCAAGTAAGCTGCCTTTTGTGCTCATTGGAATTCTGAGTCAGTATTAGGAGAGCTTGTTAACCTGCTTTGTATGGAACTGAGCTATACACATGGCACATAATTCTGCTACAAAGTAATATCAGCTCTTTAACTATATTATAGTATGAACTAGTAAATGTATTGCATTTCTGCAAAAATATGACTGAACCTGTAGGTGGGGTTATGCCGGTAATGAAACAAAATTATAAATTTAATCTTAATTGTTTTATAAATTGTGAATGATCTCCATGCAGTTCATTCAAAAGTGGTTAAGATAAAATAGCAGACTCCGATATTTAAACATTGTATGTCTGCTAATACAGATGTAGCAGAGCTGGATAATGTACTTGAACCTTTATTTTTGTGTGCTTCATGATTATTCACTTAGTGCGTTCTAAGTGTGTTGGTGCCCACAACAGAGAAATAAAAATTCCCTTTAGCGACGTACACAAAAATTAAAGGGCCGCATAGCAAAGCTTAGTATGCCCCCCCCCCCCCACTGAGAGATCTGATAGATATACACTTTTTTTCTTAATTAATTTTCACCATAATTTAATATCAGATCTTTTCAGGGGGATCAGTTATTACCGATGCAGTGTGTGAGTAGCGTACCAGTATCTCTCCCCTGTTCAGCATGTAACAGATTGGAGTGCACTCCCTGTTAATAAATCTAGCTTAGGCTAAAAATACCAGGTCGTACCTTTTTCCACACTTTTCTAAGTAGAAAAAATAGACAAGTTGCACTCTGCACGACTCTAAAGTTTCGCCAACTTTACCTGACCCGTATGTCGGAAAAGGCGGAATAGGTGCTTCATAAACATTGCACTCAGTCTAAAAACAAGATATTTTTCATTGTATTTACCCGAGGCAGCTGGCATAAATACATTGATAAATCTCCACCATACAGTTCTAAATCCCTTGCTTCCCTTCACACAGTGCCCCCAAACAAAAATTTTTGACTCACCTAGGCCCCGTTCCCACAACGAACTGAGCTGCTCCACAATGCCGATGACTGGATCCTTGCGTAGTCCGGCGTTATCCTGTAGCCTAGTACACAGTTTCCCAACCTTTTCGGTCTCGAGGCACCCCTGGAAAACTGGTAAAAAACTCACAGTAATATGACCATCAGCCCGCCACTCACAGTAAAATGACCATCAGCCCCCCATTCACAGATGCCCCCTGTAGATAGTGCCACACAGCTGTTTGTAGGTAGTGCCAAACAACACCTTGTAGGTAGTGCCACACAGTCCCTTGTAGGTAGTGCCACACAGCCCCCTTGTAGGTAGTACCACACAGCTCCCTTGTAGGTAGTGCCACACAGCCCCCTGTAGATATCATCCCCCCTTTCTGTAGTTAGCGCCACTGTAGCTCCCTGAAGGAGCGGGATCCCCCTGTGGCCGGGGACTCCGCTACTGAACGGAGCACTTGATGTCTCTGTCCATATATGGACAGTGACATCAGGGGCAACTCCTGAAGCGGAATTCCCATCCACAGCGTCGGCAACGCAATTGTGCACTGGAGGAATTGTTTGGGCATTTCACCCAATTTGCCAATAATACCAACAATTTTGGTGCCCAAAAGTAAGATAAATAATCTAAAATGCAGGTTTTTGTTTTTTTTATTATTGAATTTATATTCAAATTGTAAAACACACTTGCTGGCTCGAAAGAATGAGATTTGTGTACACTTAGGATACGAAGTGGTGCATAGTTGAAAGGAAGTTAGTATTGAGCCGATGAAGTGCTACTGCAAGTATGCATGTCCCTTGAAAATACCAGTTCATGATATTTTTATAAAGAAAACCAACAAATTAGTAACCAGTGAGCAACTATACACCTAAGATATAAACAGCGCATGATCTCAGTTAATTTAGGAAAGAACATCATGAAAAAGGTATGAATGAATCTCAAACTTTCTGGTGCTGAAGGCTCGGTTCTAATATTCTGTTTTATCTAAGCAATTACTAGCAGAGCATTGTGTGTGTGTGTGATGATTCATTATATAATATTCATATCATATATTAAAGTTAATTACTTATTATTTCATTCAACTGCTGGACATCTATACATATTTATATATACATCTATTCAAGATTAAAGGTTAAGAACAAACAAACGAAATACAAAATAATAATGCATATGCTATTAATGCCCGTTCTATGAATACCCACAGCAGGCACACAAAATCCTGATGGGCCTCTATTACTGATCACTATATGGTGCAATACTTCTAATGGAGAATATTGCTGCAATAAAGCATGTAATAGAGCAATTTATTTCTCGTGGGTTCTCACGGGATCCATAGAGAAAAAAAAACTTTGGGTCTGTACATTATCCGTCTCATTCTAAAAAAAAAAAAAGACCTAAGATAGAACCAGGCTGAAAGTTCATTACACTACTGGCTGGAGGATTAGTCAAGATTTTCCAAAATCACGCGAGATGTAGGCCATCTTTACAAGTACAAATAACTCATTGTTTATTCTGCATACTATTCAGAATTAGTTTTTACATATATTATACATGGTTAACTTCCTCAGTATGATGCTACATACTGTATATAATAAGAGACATACATAGTTACATAGTTAATCAGGTTGAAAAAAGACTCGGGTCCATAAAGTCTAACCTATAATCCTACCATGTTAATCCAGAGGAAGGCAAAACCCCCATGAGGTTGACGCCAATTATGACAATAAGAATAAATCCCTGGGCCAAAGTCCCATCTCCAGAATCTAGTACTCATAACTTGTAATATTATATTTTATAAGAAAGGCTTCAAGGCTCTCTTTGAACAGTAAGTAATTTTACTTGATATGGGGGTGACAATTCCTCTCACAATAATACCACAATAAAGGATGCTAATTTCTTTAATCGCAGTTGATTTTTTTTTTAAATCTTTATTAACAATGTTGCAGTTTACAGGTTACAAAGTTTCCGCAGTGCTATCTATACCCTTATCAACCCACCCTCTCCTACCCCAACCCCCTTTATTGATACCTTAATTAAAGAAAAACTTGAGCCATTTTATTTACTGTTACAGTACAGATGTATGTTAATTTAATTTTACTACATAGGTGTAAAGTGCACACAATCATGTGACAGTTAAGCTTCACCCACGATAGGAAAGATTTAAAATGGGTCTGTTGGAAATTATGCATTATGTGAATTAGTAACCTCCCCTCCCCCCAAGAAAAGAAAATGAGGAATTTAAACATTTCCATCATACAGCCCTATCATCACTGGTGTCATCTAGGAATTTCATCTAACATATGTAAAATGATGAAATAATTGGAGCTTTCTTATAATTCATGAACTGAACTAATATAAGTAAATGTATCTATACACACATGCAGTGAAAATCATACCTCATAAAAACAGACTATACCATTAAAAATAGGCTTATAGCTGTCATCAGAGAAGGCCCGTATTTGTTACAATGGCATAAAATGCTTTCACATGCCATATCTTTTTATAACCATGGAAAGTGGCTATTCACTGAAGCAGAATGAGGTTTATAAATGTTTATTATTTGCTTTTATTATGGTTATTAAAGTAGTGACTGACATAACTGGTATGTAGGAGAAGACAATATGGCTGCCAGTTCTCTGCAGGCGCACACAAATTTGCAGCACACTGGGTTAAGTGTTTTGGCTATTAAACATGTGTTACTAAAGAAAAGTTAAATATAGTAATGTGGCAAAAGAGCCAACTGGCAATGATATAGCGGTCGTGAATATCACCCTTTTTTTCGTAGCTAAAAAGGGAGAGTTGGTATTTGCTTTAATCACAGATGTTATAACGAATCACAAGATTGATAACATGTGTTTCTTATAATGTTATTTTGTAGGTTTTGGCTCCAGCTTCTCGGCAGCAGAGGAAAGCGTAATGATTCCCATTTCTCCACAAAATGTCAACAGCAAATACAAAGTCAGCAGTCAGGCAAGGATACGATTTGTTTCATTGTGCTACCTCTAATGGCCTCGCCATAAAGTCAGATAAAGGAAGTCTATTGAATGCATTAGCAAAAATAAGCAACTAATGCATAACGTTAATGTAACTGTAACCTCTTTACCTGAATCAATGCTTTAATATTAAAGTCAAAGCTTCCAGATTTAATTCCAGTGATAAGTAGTGTGCAGCTCAATAAAACAATAGTCTACTGCCTTACTGAGAATGCGTTCAGACACATTGTACATCATGTACGTACACTATATGTGACAAGAAGCAATAACCTAGAAAGCCAAATTATAATTCCACAAGATTAAGCTATAAAGAAAGCTCTTACGCTAAACATAATCCAGAAATATGTTTTGGATTCATTTAAAAGAAACATATTTTCTCCATCACCAAAAAAAATTCAATCAAATCAACATTTTGCTGAGGTTTCTGGCTTCAATTTTCTTGACTAGTTCTGTAAGGGAAGAAAATCCAAGGTTGGTAAATAGGAAATAAAATAAATATATAAATATATATATATATATATATATATACATGTATAAATATATATATATATACATATATATATATGTAAAGAGGAAATAATATATTTATATATACATGCATATATATATATGTGTATATATATATATATATATATATATATATATATACATATATAATTTATAAATGTTTGTATACATTCAGTATCTATAAGTATCAGTGGCCCTTGCAGTTATAGAGAACCTATAACATTCAACATGTTGTCTATTATTTTGGCAGCATGTTATAAAACAGTAGGAGCTGGGCAGATTGATATATATACATTTCTGGGAAAAGATTCAGTACAACCTGTAATTTATTTATTTAAATCTCTGCTCTTTCTGGGCTTAATAGTCCAGTGGGCGGTCCTACTCAGTGATTGACAGATGTCTATGTGTGCACACTAATGCAGGGAAGGCGGTCAATCATTGTGTCAGACCGCCTACTGGACTACTAAGCCTAGAAAGAGCAGCAGGTTATACTGAATCTTTTTCCACTAAACTATATATCAATAATACGTAATGGATAAACCTCCCACAACCAAATAGCTTAAAATATAATTGTAATAATTATATTTTATGCTAAAAACAAAACGTTTATTACACTATTATTAATTATACAAAACAAATATGAACGCTTAAATCATATTTAGGCTGCTTACCTGGAAGGGTAGCTGAAGAAATCATAAATAATTAATGTCTATATACTTTTTCACCATATGAGTTTTATTGTTTTGGTCATTTAAACACATCCAGAACCCACTTTTTTTGCGTTCTTAAAGCAAAGGTCAGGTGTGACAGTAGATATCATGTAAGGGCTGAATAGTTATGTTTAGCCCTGACATCCTTCTTTTACTAGGATTCTGTAGCATCTTTGAGCCGCTAACTTAATCTTGTAACTTTCAGGTTAATGCTTCCATTCAGTGACGGTATATGTAAGACATCAGCACAGTGAAGTGAATGGAGCTGGCGGACAGAGTTTGTGATTTCTGCCCACACACTCTATTCTGATGCAACAGCCAAGAAGAGAAACAGTGGGGGAACAGATGTTTAAATTAATGGGGGAGGGGACATAATGACTGGCAGTTGCTTTTAAGATGCATAGTCTCTATAATAATCCTGAACTTTTCAGCATCCATTTTTTATCAAAGGGAACAGGGTTGAAAGAAAAAAAGCTACTCTCATATATTGAGGTCATCTTTATCTCTCTTCCACCAACTGCATGTCTCCCTCACATGACCAGGACCATTTTTATTCCCTAGAAGTAAACAATGATTCCTTTAAAATGACTGCAAGCAGAAATCCTTAAAGCCATGATGAATTGATACAGAAAGTATATGGGCAAATTGTAAACATTTTCATTATACAAAGAATAACATTAATTTGCTGAAGCTGAAATACCCCTTTAAATTTCATAGCAATCTCGGTTTCGAATACTATATTAGGGAATTGAGAGTTTGTAGAATGGGGTCCCCCATTCAGGATCTTCATCTATAAGTGAGAGCGAAGAGCAGTTATAACGGGCATCTACACCTCTGGAGGACCCAACATGTCCATTTATTACATGGACAGCCCATTGATTTCAATGGTAACTTTGTAATGTTTCATTTTATCTCTGTTGGCACTGTAGGGAAATTAAACACTTGCTGACAGTTTCACCTACTCATCACAGCTGGTCCCTGGGGGTATGAAAAGCAGGATTCCCTAAGATCAGCTTTATGTTGTCTACAGTCGTCTAAGGTATTGTCTACAGTGGACAACAGTGGATATGCTTTACCACAGCCACATGGACTAGGAACCCACCGACTTCTATGGAGTTTTCTAGGCATGCTCTGTGACCTGTGCAAAGGTTATTGTGCAGGAAGGCATAGGTGGTGGGCTATGTCTATCACCTATTGTCAATGGTGGATCCTGTGTTATCTATATATAAGTGTTACCTTTTATTGTAATGCTGCCTGTGATGATAATGAGATGATGCTGAGAAGCAATCTGTACAGAACAGGAAGGGTCAGTCTATTATGAATGGTGGATCCAGAGTTTTCTATATATAAAGGTGTTAGCTGTCAGTGTAATCTTGCCTGTGATGATAATGAGATGATACTCAGAAGTGAACTCTACAGAACAGGAAGGGTCAGTCTATTAGCAATGATGGATCCTGTATTATTTATATATAGGTGTTACATTTCATTGTAATGACTGCTGAGAAGTGATCTCTACATAACAGTAAGGGTATGTGCACACGACCTCTTTTCAGACATAATGGAGGCGTATTACGCCTCGAATTACGCCTGAAAAGACGGCTCCAATACGTCGGCAAACATCTGCCCATTGCTTGCAATGGGTCTTACGATGTTCTGTGCAGACGAGGTGTCATTTTACGCGTTGCTGTCAAAATACGGCGCGTAAAATGACGGCTCGTCAAAAGAAGTGCAAGACACTTCTTGGGACGTTTTTGGAGCCGTTTTCTCATAGACTCCCTTAAAAACAGCTCCAAAAACGGCCATAAAAACTGCCGCAAAAACGCTGCGAAAACCGCGAGTTGCTCAAAAAACGTCTGAAAATCAGGAGCTGTTTTCCCTTGAAAACAGCTCCGTATTTTCAGATGTTCTTTGTTAAGCGTGTGAAAATACCCTAAGTGTCAGTCTATTATAAATGGGGGATTCTTTGTTATATGTATGTAGGTATCATTGCAATCCAGCCTGTGATGATAATGAGATGACTGCTGAGAAGTGATCTCTACAGAACAGGAAGGGTCAGTCTATTATGAATGGTGGATCCTGTATTATTTATATATAGTTGTTACATTTCATTGTAAACCTGACTGTGATGATAATGAGATGACTACTGCTGAGAAGTGATCTCTACAGAACAGGAAGTGTCAGTCTATTGTGAGGCTCAGTGCCCAGAGTGAACACAGCAAATTTTAAGATAATTTTTTTAATATAGAGCATGACCTAGAACAGGGGCGTAGCTAAAGGCTCATGGGCCCCGATGCAAAAGTTCTTATTGGCCCCCCCCGCAAACTTCTCATGGCCGACGGTCCGCAGCTTTCAGCTGCATCGCTGGGTCTAAGTGACCCAACAATGCAGCACTAGCAGCCGGGGCGTCACTAAGGGCTTAAAATCTCAGGGGAAATAGCCCTAATACATATGTGTCTGCCCAAAAAAATGTGTGTATAGGAGACCGCATATCTATAGCACTACGACCCTATAAACTATGGATAGGATTAGATACAGTGGCTCAGCAGACAGTATCACACATGATAGGATTAGATACAATGACTCAGCAGACAGTATCACACATGATAGGATTAGAGATAGGGCCCAGCAGACAGTATCACACATGATAGGATTAGATACAGTGGCTCAGCAGACAGTATCACACATGATAGGATTAGATACAGTGGCTGAGCAGACAGTATCACACATGATAGGATTAGATACAGTGGCTCAGCAGACAGTATCACACATGATTGGATTAGATACACAGCTCAGCAGACAGTATCACACATGATAGGAGTAGATACAGTGGCTCAGAAGGAAGTATCACACATGATAGGATTAGAGACACAGCTCAGCAGACAGTATCACACATGAGAGGATTAGATACACAGCTCATCAGACAGTATCACACGTGATAGGATTAGATACACAGCTCAGCAGACAGTATCACACATGATAGGATTAGATACAGAGCTCAGCAGACAGTATCACACATGATAGGATTAGATACAGTGGCTCAGCAGACAGTATCACACATGATTGGATTAGATACACAGCTCAGCAGACAGTATCACACATGACAGGATTAGATACACAGCTCAGCAGACAGTATCACACATGATAGGATTAGATACAGTGGCTCAGCAGACAGTATCACACATGATTGGATTAGATACACAGCTCAGCAGACAGTATCACACATAATAGGATTAGATACACAGCTCAGCAGACAGTATCACACATGATAGGATTAGATACAGTGGCTCAGCAGACAGTATCACACATGATTGGATTAGATATAGGGCCCAGCAGACAGTATCACACATGATCGGATTAGATACAGGACTCAGCAGACAGTATCACACATGATAGGATTAGATACAGGGCTCAGTTCGCTGACATTGCGGCTCCAGCGCTGGACCCAGGAAAGGTAAGAATAATAATTTTGCTTCTTTATGTGTTACTGATTATTTTTGTGTGTTTGTGTTTTTTTACAGGTTCGGTTGTTGGACTTCGGATACGAGGACTTCAATAACGGCGTTTTTTATTCTCAATAAAATGGTTAATGAGGGTTGTGTTTTTTTATTTCAATAAAATATTTTTTCTATGTGCTTGTATCTTTTTAAACTTTATTATCACCGCCTTAGTAATGGCCGCTGGCTGATTGACAACCTCCATTACTAAGGCGGAGCTTAATGTTAGCAGGTGCAGAGGCTACACTAACCCCCATTATTATCCCGGTACCCACCGCCACCAGGGGTACTGGGAAGAGCCGGGTACGAACCAGTACACGACCATCTGCAGTGACGGTGAGGCACCGGGGTGGCCGCAGGCTGGTAGTATTAGGCTGGGGAAGGCCAAAAACAGTGGCCCTTCCCACCCTGGTAATGCTGCCTGCTGCTGCTGTGTTGTATCTGGCTGGTTATGAAAATTGGGGGGGGGACCCCACATCGTTCTTTGCAATTATTATTTTTTTTTTAAATGACGTGAGTTCCCCCCCAATTTTCATAACCAGCCAGATACAATAAAGCAGCAGCAGCCTAGCATTACCAGGATGGGAAGGGCCACTGTTTTTGGCCTTTCCCCTCCTCATAATACCAGCCTGCGGCCACCCCAGTGGCCGTCCATCACTACAGATGGTCAGGTACTGGATCGTACCCGGCTCTTCCCAGCAGTGGCGGTGGGTAACGGGGTAATAATGGGGGTTAGTGATAGCCTCTGCACCGGCTAACACTAAGCCCCACCTTAGCAATGGATTCTGTCAATCAGCCGACGGCCATTACTAAGGCGGTAGTAATATAGTTTAAAAAAAAACACAAAGGCATAGAAAAAATATTTTATTGAAATAAAAAAAAAAAACACCTAACCCTCATTAACCATTTTATTGATAATATAAAAAGCCGTCATCGAAGTAGTCCTGGAATCCGACGTAGTCCAACGACCGAACCTGTAAGAAAACACACAAAAAACTATTCGTAACACATGTGTTAGGCTTAGATACAGGGCCCATGTGTGATACTGTCTGTGGGACCCTGTATCTAAGCCTACCACAAGGTAGGCTTAGATACAGGGTCCAGCAGACAGTAATCTTATACAGTATAAGATTACTGTGTGCTGGGGCCCTGTATCTAAACCGACAGTGTGGTAGGCTTAGATACAGGGTCCCACAGACAGAATCACACATGGGCCATGTATCTAAGCCTACCATGTGATTGTTTTAGATACAGGGCCCAGCAGACAGGATCACAATCTGTGATCCTGTCTCATGGGCCCTCTAAGCCTGATACATCGTAGGCTTAAAGGGGTTGTGCAGTCCCTAAACATTGATGGCCTGTCCTCAGGATAAGCCATCAATAGCTGATGGGCCAGGGTCCGACTCCCAGGACCTTCCTGGTTCCAGATTGCAGCGGAGGTCCTGACGTCACAGCGCTATGCGCCGCGCACAACATCGAGAGGACAGAACTTCCGCCGCGGCTGAAGAGGAGGGTAAGATTAGTTGCCCTGACTGGTGGAGTCCGACTCCCGGGACCCGCCAATCAGCTGTTTTGAAGGGGCCGCAGCACTCGTACGAGAGCTGCTTCCCCTTCATTTCACTACTCGCTCACACTGTTAATCGCCGACACCGATACACAGTGTGACCGGAATGAAGGGGAGCAGCTCTCGTACGAGTGCTGCGGCCCCTTCAAAACAGCTGATTGGCGGGTCCCGGGAGTCGGACCCCGCCAGTCAGGGCAACTAATCTTACCTTCCTCTTCAGCTGCGGCGGAAGTTCTGTCCTCTCGATGTTGTGCGCGGCGCATAGCGCTGTGACGTCAGGACCTCCGCTGCGATCCGGAACCAGGAAGGTAAGGTCAGTCTGTTACTATAGTAACAGGGGCCCGCGGCCCAAGTTATATAGTAACTTTTTATTGATGTGGTGCGGGGGGCTGTGGGCCCCCCTGACTTCGGGGCCCGGTCGCAATTGGGACCGCTGCGACCCCTATAGCTACGCCAGTGTAGATATGAGATAGATAGATAGATAGATAGATAGATAGATAGATAGATAGATAGATAGATAGATAGATAGATAGATAGATAGATAGATAGATAGATAGATAGATAGATAGATAGATAGATATTAGAAAGATAGATATTAGAAAGATAGATATTAGATAGATAGATAGATAGATAGGTATGAGATAGATAGATAGATAGATAGATAGATAGATAGATAGATAGATAGATAGATAGATAGATAGATAGATAGATAGATAGATAGATAGATAGATAGATAGATAGATAGATAGATAGATAGATATGAGATAGATAGATAGATATTAGATAGATATGAGATAGATAGATAGATAGATAGATAGATAGATAGATAGATAGATAGATAGATAGATAGATAGATAGATAGATAGATAGATAGATAGATAGATATGAGATAGATAGATAGATAGATATTAGATAGATATGAGATAGATAGATAGATAGATAGATAGATAGATAGATAGATAGATAGATAGATAGATAGATAGATAGATAGATAGATAGATAGATAGATAGATACTTTGTCTGTTATGCTAAACTGTCAGCCCTGAGGTGTGACTGCTCAGCATGACAGACATACATACACACAGTGAAGGGGTTAAGAGCTGGATTACAAGTTGCTACTTACATCTGCTGTGGGGTCAGAGAGCAGCTCGTACTGCAGGGGAGCAGCACACCATCTTCTTGCTGTAGCCATTCCTTTCCCTCTGAACAGGTCACGAGGAAGAGGGAAACAGCAAGAAGTGAGCTGATTGGGTAGACAGTACAGTGGGCGGGCCTCGGTCTCTTAAAATGAGTGGATTCATCTATTAATCATTTTCCACCCTCTTGTTCCCCCTCCACACAATGACTCTCTGACAGCTGAGCTGCCACCAATGCTTTAAGCTACATTACTGGGTCTCTTTTGTACCACAGCAGGGACCCAGCAATGTAGAGCAATCATTGCAGCGCTAGTGTGGTGAGGGGGGCCTGCGGGCCCCCCTAGCTACGGGGCCCGGTCGCAGTTGCGACCGCTGCGACCCCTATAGCTACGCCACTGACCTAGAAAATGTAAAAAGAAAATCACCGAAAATTATTAAAAAATATGTAACACAAAAACTTGATTTAAACAATAAGTCATTTTCTGATGACACATTCTCTCTAATGTTAATACATTAAATCCCAAAAGTATTTACCCAAAAGGAAAGTCAGTATTTACTCTATACATTCTATTTTAGTTTCTAGTCAATTATTTTTCATTGTTGGCATTACACCATTATTTATGCCAACAAATAATTGCCATTATGATGTTGGACTGGATTGTGACTTTATTGCCAAAAGAAATAAAGCCTATCCCATTCTTTGGATAAGACGTGCATTTTATCAAGGAGCACCCTAATAAAAAGTTATTTTCTCACACATATTGTGTATAACTTGGCTAGAGACTATTCTGAAGGAAAGTTTGGATGTTCCACAATACACTACATTAAACGTAAACAGGAAAAGCCCGCCCCTTTAAGATTACCATGACTGCTAGTCTAGCTTCAGGGCGGTTCTGGTTTTAATTGTTGAGCCTATCCCACTTCTCTGTCTTTCTTCCTATCTGATTGAATGTTGGAATATTTAAATCTGGATTGGTTTTGTTTTCGTTGCTTGTGAATTTCCTTGATGCATGTGTTTGATCAAGCTTCTGACTATTTTCTGTACCTTTGACTACTTGGACTTATTGGTACTGGACCCTGGCTTGTCTCTGCATTACCCTTTGCTTACTGATTTGGACTTTCTGTTCCTGGCTGGTTTTGACCTCTGAAATTCCTGATATCCCCTAGCTTTGCTATTTGGACTTTCTGTTTACCCTCTGACTGTCTTGTTATATGTTCTGGTTTTTCCTGCACTGCACCTCTTATCCAACACGAACTCTGTTAACGCAACCTGGGTTCTATGCAAAATCCAAACTGCCTTGTGGTTGGTCTCTGGCGAAAATCATACAGTACCCTTAGACTCTGTTGATCAGAGTTGTGACGGATTTTGGGTTGCGGATTTACTTGCACGCTCATTCCTGACAGTCTCCAGCAGCCTTTGGGGAATAGCTCACATAGCAATTCCATAAACGTCCACCCTGAGAATTGCTCAACGAGTGATTCCATAACAAATATATAACTTAAAGCATCACATGAAAATAAAGTGTCCTGAGATCATTCTCTACCTTTCTATGCCACATCTTAAAGAGTAATTTCAGGCAAAAATTTAATATTCAGTGCATGACCACAATCTTTCTACAAGCCCCCAAAGTTATGTTTATCTGAATGGTGCCTTTATAAAGATCCCCTGCTTTCCCCTACTAGGCTGGAGCTGGAGCCTGTACTGGATATAACAGAGTGGTGCTGGGATCAGCAACTTGGGATTTAGTATATGAAATATAACCAAATGGAATCACATTATTTTATAGAGATGACTACCCCTCTGCAGTACTCTATTAGGACATCAGTGATGATGGGACTTGGAAAATGTTGAGATGTACAAATACCTAATTTTTATGTTAATTTGGCCTATGAAATATCCTTTTTAACTTAGTTGTGTTCACCCGCCCACTAATATCTATTTAGGGAGAGGTAACTGATATTTGACTTATATATATAAATTGAGTCATTGAGTCTATTATAAAAATAAGCTGTGTACAGGTTGTACTGCTGCTCGTCAGGTGAAAGCGGAGAGGGGACCTGAAAATATGTGTTCAATATCCCTGCAGTGTCACCACAGGTGAAATAAAGCTTTATATGGTACTCATTGGTTTCAATGGGCTTTCTCTGTTTTTCAAGGAAAAGGTTAATCCTCCAGAGAGAGTTTTTTTGTAGCCACTAATGGATGAAGTTCCTAAATTTAAGCGTTCCCCTCTACTAAATCAGAAAGCCTTGATCTATTTTCAGACATCTAAACCAGAAGATAACTGTAGTTGAGAAAATAGTTTGTTAAACTGTAACTTCAATTTTAGAGCCATTTACAGACATTTTTCATAGTTAAAACCTGATTATGTGAGCAAAGTATGTTAAAGAAGGGGCTGTTGACCCAAATATAGGAATGCGGGACGAAACATGGAGTTAGGGAGTTGTATAGAAATCTGGTGGTCAGTCTACTTTTGCTGCATTGCATGTCATAAAGAAGTTGTCTTAGAAAGCGATACAGTCCTTTGTTTACAAGGCACTATGCATAACAAAAAGGTGTTAAACCTTTATTGGATTTGTTTCCAGGACCTTCTGACAAGTTCGCTTTAACTTAAAAGTAGTGAAAAGACAGTTTTCAGTAAGGTTGGATCTTTCGTGGCAGACACTATACCCTTTATTTCCTCCATCAAACTGAAACATACTTACTGTGAGATTTAACAGCTCTATTATAAAAATGCAAATTTTCCTGAAATTGTTCTGTCATATTGCTATGTCAAATTTACAGTAATGGAATAAAAGTTTGCTTCTTCTAACAGAATTTACTTCTGATAGAAAAAGGTGGCAAAGAGAAGAAAGAAGTAGAGCAGTTCTAAACATAAGAAAAAGATTTTGCTTTTGCTTGAACAAAACATAAAAACATGATTAGATTTTACCCTAAAATGGACCTTATTTTGTTTTGCAGTGTTGCAGAGAGAGCAATACTGACCAATTCAATAGCTACCTTCTCTATGTGGCCAAATGGTGTGGCCTATTGCCATGTACATGTCAATAGGGCTGCAGGACAAATTGGGGTCGTCTGCAAAATTTTGAGTTGCCTACAGACGCTTGAGCGCATATTATTTTTAGTACTATGACAAAAGGCTATAAAATATCTAACGTAAATGGCCAAACCACAAATGAATCTGACAGACACATGCATCACCAGTCTGAATCAGGCTATACACATGACATAGCTGTTGGCCCCAAGCTCATTCGGCAGACAACTATTTGTTACCATAAACATGCCACAAGCATCCTCAGCATGTTTTTTTTTAATAGGGTGAGGGGTAGGGACAACTCTGGCAGTGGCTTATTTCACATGAGAACAAAGGATCGGGCATGTTTCAACATGCCCAATTCCACCATCGCCTGCCATCTGCCATCATGGACAGTCGGTAGGCCCCCTTACACATAAGATCGTTGGCCAATCCTGGTAATATCAGGGGGTTCAGCAGACTTTTCTCAAGTGTATAGCCAGCTTTAGACGAATGAATGCTGTGATGGTTTCCCTTTTCTTACAGCACATTTGTGCTACTTAGCATACATAGTAGCCTAGAATTTTAGCCTCAGCTTAAACTGGTATGATGGGGTCAGTTCTTTTAGAATTCATAATAAAATTAATACAATCAGCAAGCGATGGCATATCCTAGTGATAGGGTGGGAAACCCCTTTTAACTACACTGCAAGTCTTTCTAAGGTCTAGATGTGAAGGTTGTCCCATGTCAGATGTTACGTTTCAGGTTACTTATCAATGATAACTGTTTGATGAATTTCGCAATTTAACAAATTTAAACATTAAAATTAAATCAGCAATGAATTTTTGAATTGCGGCTAATACTACATTTGTACATGGATGATGATTGCATCCGGGGTAATACTCTTTTTAAGGCTTTGGAACTATATCACACTGCCCATGTTACAGTATAGTTTCTAACCTTCTTAGAGCGTCAATAAATAATTCATACATTGTAGTCCGGGATACTGTGAAAATATTCAATCTGTATTTTGAAATGATGAATTTAACATAAACCTTGAAAGGATCTTATACTGTATATTGTTTCTACTGTTACAATAAAAGTAAGCATGCGTGATTGCATTTCGCAAATTAGGTTGTCCTGCAGGTATCTGACTTATGCAGAAACGGTGCAGCATCAGGGTGGGCAGAGATGTTAGTGATAAGAAATGGTTCTTCATAGCGGGTTCTCTACCACTGGGGAATAGAAAATAGGAAATAGGATTCAAATGTGAAGCCTTGTGTGGATAATACAAACTCTCCATCCTGCAGTATTGCTTTTTTATGTTAATATCATTGTGATACGTTTTAATACATATTTTTTCATGTTTTTTTCTGTTAATGTTTTTTTAATATAACCTTGTTTTATTATGTTCCTCTTTTTAATATAGTTTCCAATACCCATTCGTTTTACTTGACAGGTTTTTCATGAGTGCTTTTTAAATCCATGCCAGAATAGTGGATCGTGCAAACAGGTTGGAAGTGGATATACTTGCACATGTCTCAAGGGCTATACAGGTAATTAAACATTGTGCTTGTGAGTTACTAGTGGACAAGATTTCTCTAACATGTCTTACATTTAATCTATATAATGTACACAGCTTTTATGCTTTGGGAATTGAGGAATTGAAAACAAGAGTACAGTTTTTATATAACGGGTGTTTTATTTGAAATACTTAGGTTTTATTTCCCAGCAGAGACCCTCATTGTGTCATTTACAGCAGCATGCTTCACATATACAGTAAAATTCTTTTAATCTGGGACATGGTGTGTGCCGTCTGGATTATTCAATATTCAGGATTGTCAAATTATTGTAGAGAACCTTAAAGAACAAAGCCCAACATAAAGTGTTAAATGGGGTATTTCCATCTGAGACATTTATAGCAAATCCACAGGGTATGCACTAAATGTCTCATAGATGCAGGTCCCAGACCTGGGCCAAGCACTTATGTCCATAATTGGGGGTCACCTAACACCCGTCTGGCCTGATAAGGCAGCTGCCAGGTGGAGAATAAAATAATAGTTATTCTGCGGCACTCTCTATTCTGTTCTGAGAGTTATGAAAACAACCGAGCAAGCGTGCATATGCCCTTAATGTGTAAAATGGGAATAACCCTTTAACATAAAATGAAGTACTATACTGTAACCTTTTTTAAAAAAAAAAAAAAAAATCTAAGGAATTTCCTATTTGGGTATCTCTGCTTAGTAGTCTGCTTATATTCGTGTAAAAATGTATATTATGTTTAGTTTTGTGCTGTAAAGAAGTAGCAGATTATCATAATTTCTGGATTATTGAATGCCAGAGTAAAGGTATTTCTCCTAACATTGGCTAAAAATAGTGACAGTAACCTTCTCTCCAAATATAATTGGGAGAAAGAGTTGTAAAACAGGAGGAGGTTTGGGGGTGTGAACCAGCACCAGAACTTATTTTGATTGTTGCTATGGGGTCTTTATGTACGCTCTATGTACTAGCAGTAAAATTACATGCTATCTAAACACTAGTGTGAACGTGGCCTTAGATTAAATATATATTGATTTTCTCTCCACAATTCATGTAACCTAGAAATACCTTATACCCCTCCCCTGTCTTTTAATCACATCATACATTGGCAGGCATGCAAAATTCTGTTCCTTTCTTTTTTCATTGGTCAATTTTTTTTTATTGCAGATAAGTCTTATTTTAAAGTGTATGTGCACCTTAGTGCACATTTCTCTATCTTTGGACATGTCAGCTGACTGCGGGAGCTCCTATTGATCTCTTAGGGCCACGGCTCTTTTGTTTTAGTGATGTTCATGTTTCTGAGCTATGCTATCGGGCTCTCCATCTCAGTGGAACTCTCCCAGAGTTATAGAATATGTACAAAGATAGGAAAATTTTAAAAAATATAAGGAAAGTTAAAGGACATTCCCATCCCAGACAGTTATGTCATATCCACAGGAAATCTACAGAAAGAGCAAAATGGCAACCTTCAGTCTACGTCTGGATGCCATTGCCTCCCCTGGTGAAACAGGGATTAGGGGTCCATCATGCTCCCAATAGGTAGCGTCCCCTTGGATTGGACTTCCCCCTCTGAGACATTAATGTCATTTTCAATAGATATGCTCGAAGTGTCTGAGATGGGAGTACTCCTTTAGAAACATGTTGGCAAACCAAAAGCTGTAGATGGTAAAAAATAGTTAGACTTCTTTAATGAGGTTGTCTAATGAATACAACCCCTGTCCATATGACCTATTCCCGCTTGGGAGCCCCCTCTATGAGCCAGAACGGAGAGCTGCTCTGTAAGAACGGCTCCTGTTCTGGCAGACTTGGCATGTCCATGTATTACATGGACAGCAGTCAATTTGAATGGCCACCATGTATTACTACATTTCGCCTGCAGCGGCCTGCAGCTTTCCTCTGTAAAATCAACTGATGAGACAACCCCTATAAGTGTCTCAGCTTTATATTGTCACAGGCACCACATGTGCAGGGTACCTGCCCTATTGAAAGTAATTACAGCCATCTCCGACAAGAAACAAACCATGTCTGGAACTCTTTTAGGACACTGCAGTGATGATCATCATCAAAATGAACATTATTCTTTAAATACATTGTTATGTGAGGAACAGATGGTAGAAAGAAATTTTCAGTGATGTCACCATTAGTATTTTGCCTCCAGAGATGATGACTGGCAGATTGATTACATCCTTATAATAAAATAATACCTTCGTTTTCTTCCACTTCTCCTATCTCAGTTTACATCTATTTTCATTTAAATAAATGATAAATAACAATTGCTGAAATTACAATGGGCCAAGGATAAATAACTTGTTTAGCATTTATTAACTTCCAGCAAATGAGTATTGTTCCCTAGCTGCTAAATTAAGTTTCTATTAAGCCAGAATGTGACATTTGTTCGGAACATTTATTTGAAATATACACCCTCTTATAGCAGCATAATATGCATCTGCTTTTGTAATTTATTAATATGCTTTCAGGTACAAAGTGTGAAATTAACATTGATGACTGCAAATCCATGCCATGCAGAAACAATGGAATTTGCAACGATGGGGTTGGCAAATTTGAATGCCATTGTCCCGCTGGCTTCAAAGGTAAAAAAGAACCATTTCTGTGATGATTAAAAAGCAATGGCCCACATTTACTGAAACTGGCATTATTTTTAAGCAAAAAACATCTTTGTACAACAAGATACAGAGCCTTGCTAACGTAATAACCCCCTTGGATTTATTTTTTCTGGTTTTATGCATTAAAACCTTGAATTGAAATGGATTTCAAATTAGATTTTATGTAATGGACCTGACAAAATAGTCCAAATTGTTATAGTGGAATGAAAAAAAAAATTGCGTTAAAAAAAAGTGCATATGTATTCACCCCCTTTGCTATGAAACCCCTAAATAAGGTCTAGTCATTTAAATTAACTTCAGAAGTCACATAATTAGTTGAATAAGGTCCCCTGTGTATAATCAAAGTGTCACATGATCTGTCACATGACGTCAGTATAAATACACCTGTTCTGAAAGGAACCTGAGTCTATAACACCACTGAGCAAGCAACCTGAAGACCAGGGAGCTCTCCAAACAGGTCAGAGACAAAGTTGTGAAGAAGTATAGATCAGGTTGAGTTGTAAAAAATTATTCCAAACCCTGAACATCCTACGGAGCACAATTAAATCCATTATAGCAAAATGGAAAGAATATTGCACAACTATAAACCTGACAAGAGAAGGCCGACCACCAAAACTCACATACCGGGCAAGGAGGGCATCAGAGATTCAACAAAGACACCAACGATAACACTGAAGGAGGTCCAAAGATCCACAGCGGAGATGGAAGTATCTGTATAAAGGCCCAATTTAAGCCGTACACTCCACAGAGTGGGGCTTTATGGATGTGTGGCCAGAAAAAAAGCCATTGATTAACCCTTTAAGGACGCAGCCTTGTTTTGGCCTTAAGGCTCAGAGCCCGTTTTTGAAATCTGACATATTTTAGTTTATGTGTTAATAGCTTCGGAGTGCTTAAACCTATCGAAGCGATTCTGAGATTGTTTTCTTGTGAGACATTGGACTTTATGTTAGTGGTAAAATTTGGTCGATATATTCAGTGTTTATTTTTTAAAAATTGCAATATTTTGAGAAAATTTAGAAAAAAAAGCATTTTTCTGAATTTAAATGCATCTGCTTGTAAAACAGATGGTCATTCAACC
Organism: Rhinoderma darwinii; assembly: GCF_050947455.1. Lineage (NCBI taxonomy): Eukaryota > Metazoa > Chordata > Amphibia > Anura > Rhinodermatidae > Rhinoderma > Rhinoderma darwinii. Next base: position 331,303,930 of record NC_134687.1, on the reverse strand, counting down.
CAAAATAGTTACTAGTTCACATTTCCCATATGTCTACTGTTAGATTGGCATGGTTTTTTGAACATTGTTTTATTTTTCTTGGACGTTACAAGGCTTAGAACATAAATAGCAATTTCTCATATTTTTAAGAAAATTTCAAAAGCCTTTTTTTTAAGGTACCTGTTCAGTTCTGAAGTGGCTTTGAGGGGCCTATGTATTAGAAACCCACCATGAAACACCCCATTTCAAAAACTAGACCCCTCAAAGTATTCAAAACAGCATTTAGAAAGTTTTTTTTAACCCTTTAGGCATTTCACAGGAACTAAAGCAAAGTGGAGGTGAAATTTGCAAATGTCATTTTTCTTGCTGAATTTTAATTTTATTCAATTTTTTTCTGTAACAAAGAAGGTTTTACCAGAGAAACACTACTAAATATGTATTGTCCATATTCTGCAGTTTTTCCACATGTGGCTCTAGTGTGCTCGTGAACTAAAACACAAGCCCCAGCCGCAAAGAAGCACCTAGTGCATTTTGGGGCCTCTTTTTTTTTTTTTTTTAAGAATATATTTTAGACAGTATGCCAGGTTTGAAGAGGTGTCAAAACATTAGGAATCCCCCAAAAGTGACCCCCTTTTGGAAACTACACCCCTCAAGGAATTAATTTATGGTTGTTGTTATCATTTTGACCCCACAGCACGTATTTGAATTGGTCTGTGAAATTAAAAAAATGACATTTTTTCCAATAAGATGTCATTTTTGATCAAAATTTGTGGTGATAAACTGAGTGTTCGGGCCCATGGGAGGTCTCAGAAGGGAAGGAGTGCTTTGTGTTCTTTGGAGTCCAGATTTTGCTGGATTGGTTTTCGGGTGCCATGTCGCATTTGCAGAGCCTCAGAGGTATCAAAGCAATGGAAACCCACCAGAAGTGACCCAATTTTGGAAACTACACCCCTCAAGGAATTCATTTATGGGTGTTGTGACCATTTACACCCCACAGTTTTTTCACAGAATTTATTTGAATTGGGCTGTGAATTAAAAAAAATATTTTTTTTTTCCAATAAGATGTAGTTTTGGCTCAAAATTTCTTATTTTCGCAATGAATAAAATACCATATTTTGTTGCCCAATTTGTCCCGAGTACGGCAATACACCATTTGTGGTGATAAACTTCCGTTTAGGCCCATGGGAGGGCTCAGAAGTAAAGGACCACCATTTGGCCTAATGGGGATTTTCTGGTGCAAAGTCATGTATGCAGAAGCCCCTGAGGTACCAGTACAGTTGAAACCCCCGAGAAGTGACCCCATTTAAAAAATGACACCCCTTAAGGCATTTATCTAGAGGTGTAGTGAGCATTTTGACCCCACAGGTATTGTGTAGAAGATAATGCGCAGCAGATGGTGCAGAGTGAGATTTGCAATTTTCTATACATATATGCCAATTCAGTGTCCGATATATTGTGCACAGCATGTGCCGCCAGAGACATACACCCCATAAACTGTAATGTGAGTTCTCCCAGGTATGGAAATACCCTACATGTGGCTGTTAACAGCTGCCTGGGCACACAGCAGGGCTCAGAAGGGAAAGATGAGGGGGATAAGCTGTGCGGAGTGCATCAGGGTAAGTAAAACTGGGGTAGATTAAAAATCAAGGGATGTATGATAAATTTTAAAACACTCTTTCATACAAAGCCCTGTTTTTTTTGGGACACGTGCGACATTGATATATTGTATCCTTCCTTATCCCCAGCTTACATCAGACTTTGCACCTCTTTTGACTTTTTCCCTTCTTGCCAGTTTGAGGAACTTCTCCTGGAAAGTGTTGCCCTGGTACGATGCGTGTGGCCTTGCTTCCAGAAGTTCTGGGTGTCCCCCCTTCTTGGTCCCTAAAGATTAGGTTCTTGATAACCACCTCTTGAAATTCCAGGAAAGTTCCCCTCTGGCCTGCACATCGATGTAGCACGTATGCATTGTACAATGCCATTTGCATGATGTGCACGGCCAGCTTCTTATACCACACCGCATGGTGCTGTAGGGCTTCAGGACTTGATCTGACAAGTCCACCCCTCCCATGTACCTATTGTAGTCCAGGATGCAGTCTGGTTTGGGGGTCTCTGTACTGGTACCTCATACTGGTACATGGGTACTGGTGTGGCCATGTATTGTTGTCAATACAAGGACATCTCTCTTGTCCTTGTTCTTGACACACAATATGTTGCTGCTAGAATGTGCCCTGCTCTCACCCCTTCTTAGTATTTGCCCAAGCAGTGTCTTAGGGAGGCCTCTCAGATTTCTTCTAGCAGTGCCGTATGCCGCAGTACTTCTGGAAGCGAGGCACTTGAAGAGTGAGACGCTGGTATAAAAATTATCCAGGTAGAGGTGGTAACCCTGGTCCAGCAGTGGGTGCACCAAATCCCACACAATTTTTGCAATAACTCCCAGTAAGGAGGGGCATTCTGGGGGCTGAATACTGGTGTCCTTCCCTTCATATACCCTAAATTTATAGGTATACCCTGATGCACTCTCGCACAGCTTATACATATTCACGCCATATCTTGCCCTCTTACTCGGCAGGTACTGGCGGAATTGAAGCCTCCCTTTAAAATGTACCAAGGACTCATCAATAGAAATACACTTCTCGGGGGTGTATGCTTGGGAAAACCGGGCACTGAAATGGTCTAATAGGGGTCTCTGTCTATACAAACGGTCAAAACTGGGGTCATCTCGGGGTGGGTACTGCTCATTATTAGTAAAATGTAAGAAGCGAAGTATTGCCTAAGTTTTTTTTTTTTTTTTAGGTTCCAGTTCAGTTCTGAAGTTGCTTTGAGGGGCCTATATATTAGAAACCCCTATCAAACACCCCATTTTAAAAACTAGGCCCCTCAAAGTATTCACAAGAGCATTTAGAAAGTTTATTAACCCTTTAGGTGTTTCACAGGAATTTAAATTAAAGTAGCGGTGAAATTTACATTTTATTTTTTTTTGTCAGAAAATCCTTTTTATTCAATTTTTTTCTGTAAAACAGAAGGTTTTAACAGAGAAACACAACTCAATACTTATTGGCCATATTCTTCAGTTTTGAGAAATATCCCACATGGACTGAAGCACCGGCCTCTGAAGCAAAGGAGCACCTAGTGGATTTTGAGGCCTCCTTTTTATTAGGCACCATGTCCGGTTTGAAGAGGTCTTGTGGTGCCAAAACAGTGGAAACCCCCCCAAATGTGACACTATTTTGCAAACTAGACCCTTTGAGGAATTAATTGTACTGTAGTTTTCATGGGGTGCATGCGACTTTTTGATCAGTTTTTATTCTATTTTTAAGTGGCATGGTGACTAAAAAACAGCAATTCTACTATTGTTTTTTATAAAAAAATTTTTTACAGCGTTCACCGTGCGCTATAAATGACATATTCACTTTATTTTGTGGGTCGATATGATTACGGCGATACCATATGTTTCTAGTTTTTTTTTATGTCTTATGGCATTTGCACAATAAAATACTTTTTGTAAAAAATCATTTACTTTTTGTGTTACCTTATTCTAAGAGCCGTTTGAGGAGATGTTTTTTTGCGTAACGAACTGTAGTTTCGATCAGATCAATTTTTAGGTACATGCAACTTTTTGATCTCTTTTTATTCCATTTTTTGAGAGGTGAAGTGACCAAACAATTGTGATTCTGGTATGGTTTATTATTATTTTCTTTTATGGCGTTCACCACGTGGGATAAGTAATGAAATAATTTTGTAGTTCAGGCCCTTACGGATGCGGCGATACCAATTATGTATAGTTTATTTGTTTATTTATTTTTATTAATAATAAAGGACTGATAAACTTTTATCTTTTACTTTTAAAACTTTTATTTTCTTATTTTTACACAACTTTTTTAACTTTTTTTAACTTTATTAGGTCGTCCCACTAGGGGACTTGACGGCAGAAGGCCCTGATCGCAATATTAATACACTGCACTACATGCGTAGTGCAGTGTATTAGAGCTGTCAGCTACTCGCTGACAGCAAGCATAGTGGGTCCTGACTTTGTCAGGACTCACTAGGCTTCCGTAGATGGCATAGCCGGACGCCATTATTAGGCGTCTGGTTGCCATAGCAACCATCGCTGCCCGCTATCATGTAGCGGGCCGTCGATGGTGGTTTAACTCCTAAGATGCCGCAATCGCTATTGTAAGGAGTTACTCAGCGGGGAAACAGCGATCGGTCCCCGTTATAGGAGCTGTGGCAACTGCTGTACGAGACAGCAGCTGTCACAGCTCCTGTATGTGTTGGGAAGATGGCCGAAATGGCCGTTCGTCCCGTGACAAATTATTCCATCATGGAGCGCCAACGATGTGGTTACCATGACGGAATAGTACGTCACAGAGTGCGAAGGGGTTAAAGAAAACCATAATAAAATACTCTTCTATTGTGTATGTCCCATGTATTCCTGCATGACGAGGCAAAAATAAAGGGAAACTACTACTTTTGAAAATGTGAGTGCCGTGGATCTTTTCTTCCTATTCAGACACAAATTGAATTTGATAAACAGCATGTGGCAGACACCCCAAACACCTGGAAGAATGGTCAGATGAGTCAGATTGAACTTTTTGGCCATCATGGGAAACACTATGTGTGGCGCAAGCCCAACTAAAGCATAGTGGAGACAGCATCATTCTCTGGGGATGCTTTCAATGACAGGGACTGGAAAACTTGCCAGGATTGAAGGAAAGTTGGATGATAGTAAATGCATAGCAATTCTTGAGGAAAACCTGTTTCATTCTGCCAGAGATTTGAGGCTGGGACGGAGGTTCACCTACAAGCAGGACGATGACCTTAAAAATACTGCTAAAGCTATACTGGAGAGGTTTAAGAAGAAACATTTAAATGTCTTGACATGGCCTAGTGAAAGCTCAGACCTCAATCTAATAGAGATTCTGTGGCATGAAGACTTCTGGACAAAAACACAATCCATCTAACTTGAGGAAGTTAGAGCAAATTTTCCTAGAAGAATGGTCAAAAATCCAATTATCTAGAAGTGCTAAGTTTATATAGACATACCCCAGTTAACTTGCATCTGTAATTGCTGCAAAAGGTGGCTCTACAAAGTATTGACTTTCACGGGGTGAATACTAATGTAAATTAAAGTTCTCCGATTTTTGTGCCAATAATTCGACATGTCACAATAAAAAATATTTTACACCTTCAAAGTGGTAGGCATGTTGTGTAAATCAAATGATACAAGGTTGTAATACAATGAAACAGGAAAAACACCAAGGGACTGTATGTACATATCAGTGATGAGTAGTTGAGTAGTTGCAGTGTGGTCCAAATATGGTTGTTGTTTTTTTTATATACTTTATTACTTTTTTTTTAAGGTACTTAAAACCACAGAGTCCTGTGTCCCTTAAAGAGAACATTTCCCCTGCCCATATATGTGCAACTGAGTGCACCATGTAATAAGCACTGTGGCACAAACGTCTCTAAAAATTCTATCTTCCTCCGTTATTTAGATATCGGTGCCATTATATTTGTCGCCTGATATGTAAATAACCCCTTGAACTGTCAATGGGACATTTCTTTATTTCTAAATGGCAGGTGGGCATGTTACTTATTGCTCTGACACTGTCCAATACAGACAGTGTCACAGCGGCTTGTGCTGTGTGATCTCTCTCGCCAGATCACACTGTCTCTTTTCTTCACTGTCTGACAAGAGCTGGAAAGGAGAGCGTGCACGTGCACGCACGCACAGCTCCACCGCTGCCGACACGGAACAGAAGAGGAGAAGACCGTGAATTCTTCTTCTCTTCTGTTCCATGGCGGCGGGAGTATCGTCGGCAGTAGGGACGTCGGAGCTATGCGCGTGTACGGGCGCGCACGCACGCTCTCACTCTTCAGCTCTCGGCAGACAAGGACGACAAGACTGTGTGATCTCACGAGAGAGATCAGACAGCACAAGCCACTGTGACAATGTTCATAGATGATTGGACAGATAGGCGGAGGAAAAGCCCAATCTCACATCCAGGAGTTTACAGAGGGCTCTAGAGAACTTAGAAGTAAACTGAACCCCCCGATCGGACACGATGTGAAGGGGCAAGCCATGCAAGTGGAAGATGTGCTCAATGAATGAGGTCATCGGGATAAAATGTGCCATCTTCGAGAACTAGTGCATCACCACCCAGACAGTGTTGCATCCTGCTGAGGGAAGAAGGTCTGTGACAAAGTCCATCGCAATGTGCTGCCAGGGGGCATTGGCTACAGGCAGAGGTTGGAGCCGGCCAGCAGGCTTGGAGTTAGCAACCTTGTTAGAAACACACACAGTGCAGGAAGAGACAAAGTCTACAACATCTTTGGGCCACCAGAAGTGATGAGCAATCATGTCTCGGGTCTTATGAGCACCAGCATGCTCAGCCAGTTAAGAGCTGTGTCCCCAGCGGAGAATTCTTCTCCTGTCTGCCAACCTAACAAAAGTCCTCCCCGGAGGGATGTCTCTAACCTGCAAAGGATTGGCAGTGACAATGCAGGACGGGTCTATGATACTTTGAAGGGACTCCACCGTGTCATCCGTCTCAAATGACGTGGACAGGGCATCGGCCCTCACATTCTTGTCAGCGGGGCGGTAGTGGAGCACAAATTGGAAACGGGTGAAGAACAGCGAACACCTGTCTTGACGGGGACTTAGTCATTGTGCGGACTGGAGATAGGTGAGGTTCTTGTGGTCGTTGTAGATCAGGATGGGGTGAGCTGCGCCCTCTAGCAGATGTTTCCACTCCTCCAGAGCCAATTTGATGGCCAGTAGCTCCCGATACCCAATAGAGTATTTGCGCTCTGCAGAAGAAAAAAGTCTTGAATAATAGCCACATACTACTGCCTTTCCTTTGGAGCTCCTCTGGAACAGAAGTGCACTTTCACCAACAGAAGAAGCGTCCACCTCCAATGAAAACTGCCGAGACACGTCAGGATGATGGAGGATCGAGGCTGAAGTGAAGGCTCTCTTGAGGCTAATAAATGCGGATTCTGCCTCTGGAGTACACACCCTTCTTGGTAAGGATAGAGATGGGAGCCGCCAGTGATGAGAAGTTTGGGATAAACTGCCGGTAGAAATTGGCGAATCCCAGGAAACGCTGTATGGACCTCAGGCCCTGTGGATGTGGCCACTCTGGAACGGACTTTACTTTCTCAGGATCCATCTTGAGACCTTGAGCTGAGATAATGTAGCCCAGGAAGGGCAGAGAGTTATTTTCAAAGACACACTTTTTTAGCTTGGCATATAAGCGATTCTCCCTCAATCGCAGTAGAACTTGACGGATGTGCCTCCGATGAGTCGTCGGATCTGGGGAGAAAATCAAAATATCATTGAGATAAACTACAACACAGACATAGAGGAAATCTTGAAAGATATCATTGACGAATTTCTGGAAGACCATGGGAGCGTTACAAAGTCCGAATGGCATCACCAGGTATACATAGTGCCAGTCTCAGGTATTGAACGCCGTCCTCCACTCGTCCCCTTGATGGATTCAGAGCAAATTATAAGCCCCACGCAAAAAAAAATTCTGGCTCCTCGTATATGGTCAAACAGTTCGGATATAAGTGGCAACGGGTATTTGTTCCTGACCGTGATCTGGTTGAGACCATGGTAGTCAATGCAGGGTCGAAGAGATCCGTCTTTATTTTTAACGAAGAGGAAGACTTTCGTATAAAACCCTTCTCCAAATTCTACTTGATATAGGCCGACATGGATAGAGTCTCTGGCAAGGAGAGAGGATATACCCGTCCACGGGGGAGAGAGGCACTTGGAACCAATTCAATGGGGCAGTCATAAGTCCGATGTGGAGGCAGCGTCTGAGCCTCCCTCTTGCTTAAGACATCCGCAAACTGAGTGAAATGGGGGGCAGTCCCGCCAATGACTGAGGCAGAGAAGGCTGGACAGGATGAATCTGCAACAGACAGCGACCAAGGCACTTGGAGCCCCATTGGAGAACCTCTCCGGAACTGAAGTCCAGGGCTGGGGCATGCAGTTGAAGCCAAGGCAGGCCCAGCAGAACAGGATTGATGGCTTTGGGCAAAACAAGAAATTAAATTAGTTCAGAATGAAGGGAGCCAACTTGGAGCTTCAGCGGCTTGGTCTTAGATACGATCGGATCGGGCAGAGGCAGTCCGTTCACCGAGGCAACAGCCAAAGATCTCTCCAGGGGAACTGTGGGCAACTGGAGATGATCCACTAGCTCCTTTTGGATGAAGTTTTCCGTTGACCCGGAGTCCATATAGGCAGAAACCCGATGCGTCCTCTCGCCGGATACTATGGTCACAGGAATTGTCAACTTGGAACAGAATACTTTATTAGGTACCATCCCTCCTAGGGTTGTCTCTCCAACCAATCCTAGGCACTGGGGTCTCTCTGGCCTCTGGGGACACAAACGCACAATATGGCCTCCGAGGCCGCAATACAGACAAAGTCCAGAAGTGCGTCTGCGTTGTCTCTCCTGGGTAGACAATTTGATTCGGTCCATCTGCATAGGATCCTCTAGTAGGACGACTGAGGAGGACAGTAGGGATTGCTGAAAAAGTAGAATCCAGCCTAGGAAATGCTCTCTCCCGGAAAACTTCTTTGGAACACTCCCGGTTCCTCATGTCAAGCCGGGTGGCTAGTAGGATGAGATCGTCCAGGGTAGATGGCAGATCACGAGCGGTCAGCTCGTCTTTAATTCCAGACGACAGTCCCTGCCATAATTTGGCCAACAAAGCCTCGTTGTTCCAAGTTAATTCAGCTGCCAGGGTACGAAACTGTGTGGTATACTCGCCCACGGAGAGGTCTCCCTGGTGTAGGGTCAGCAGGGATGCAGCAGCAAAAGAAACTCTCCCAGGATCCTCAAATATCGAACGGAAAGTCCGTAAAAAGCACTGTAAGTCATGGGTCTCTTATCCCTGATGTTCCCACAGAGGATTTGGTCATGCCAGGGCTTTGCCAGTAAGGAGAGCGATGATGAATGTGATCCTGGCGTCATCAGAAGAGAAGGACCTGGCATGTAGTCTGAAGTGGATCTGGCACTGATTCAGGAATCCCCGGCAGGCCCTCATGTCTCCGTCTTTGCGAGGAGGTAGGGGATCGGCACTGGTACAGACAGGAAGTGTAGGAGGAGGAACAGCAGGAATGGGTGTGGTGACGACTGTGGTTAGAGCAACCATCCGATGAGCAATGGCATTCACCGACAGGAGGAGTTGGTCTTGCCGTGGCTGGAGGTCTTGCATCTCGGCCAGCATGGCTTGTGTTGTCAAGGTTCCAGGTTGACCAGTGGGATCCATGGCCTGAGCGTACAGTTACGGTCTGTGGGTATGTGGCCCACTAGGCCGCACCGCCGTAGCGGGGAGGCAGCTGGCCAAACAGCAGAGCACCCAAGCAATACAAAGTCCCACACTAAGGTATCTGAATAGACCAGACAGTAGCCGAGGCTTTGGCACGGATGGAGGTAGGTGCAGCAGGTTATGCCAGACGTGGCGGATGACAGCAGGTGCCGCAGGTTGCGCCAGACTTTCTCGAACACACTGGACGTGGCAAATGACACTTGGAGATGGCAGATGACACAGGACGTGGCAGATGACACAGAACGAGGCAGATGACAGCAGATGCAGTGACACACGACTCCAACACTACATGCTCAGGAACATGAACACAGCCCAGGATACAGGAAACAGGGCACGGGTAACAACAGGAATGGGGTAACACTAAGGGACCATTTGCAAGACTGACATGGGATAAACTAACAACGCTCAGGCAAGGATCAGAAGGGCAGGGCCCTTTTTATAGTCCAGGGAATCATGGGCAGTTGATGAGAATGACTCACATTTGTGCGCGCGCTGGCCCTTTTAGACCGAGCATACGACCGCACCCTATGTCACACAGCGGACCTGAGCGGAAGTGAGCGCTGGCAGCTCCTATCAAGGATCCATGGCTGCGGCCGCCGGGGGGTGAGTAAGCGGACGGTCCGCGGCCAAAGACGCTACAAATAATACTACTCATATTTACCTTTATTCCTTTCTTTTCCTATTAAAGTGATAGACCGCAGATCCCCATTTCCCCCTCCCCCCAATCCCCTCTTACATATAAATTTTTGCCCTAACTACTTTAATCCTTTTTTTTAGCTCCTCCAAGGGCCCATGGCTCGTTCTAATCCCCATCTGGGGTAGGGGTGTATGGGAGTGGCTCCCGAAAATTATAAAAAATATTACTTGTATAATATGCTCTTTTCTTTTAAATTCAACTGTGGTGAGGTGCTGCGGGATGGGGGTGCATGTAAACACTTGTGACAGCAGTAATGGAGGCAGTGGTCATGTGATGTATCATGACCATTTCGTCCATAGCTTCCACTGCACATTTGCATACATACAAGAAGTGCTTGTAAGTAATTGTTTCTAACTGTCCAACCACTTTAAATGTTGGATTCTTGTGGATAGTTCATAAAGAGGTTTTGCCATCTAAGACATTTATAGCATATCCACAATATATCGGGAGCCCCCACCTTTCAAGAGAACTGGGTTTCCTAAACTCTATTCTACTATGGTGCCACATCAAGACAGAATATGAATGGGACCCATGTACTTCTAATAGGTGGTGGTCTCAGAGGTAGGACCCTCACCTATCAGTCATGTATGACATGTTCTGTGGATACAGTGGAAAAAAACATTTTTAATCTGTCAGGATTTTGTAGGTCTAGACTTTATACAGGTACAAAAATAGACAAAAAACATAAATATTGTATTCATTCTTTATAACTTATTGTATGATAACTTTGTTGTAAATATAGAACACTGGTTACCTATCTCACCAATGAACTAATATTTATCTTACATTATTCTTTTTTAAAGGTTCTTTGTGTGAAGAAAATATTAATGAATGTTCCTCTAGTCCATGTAAAAATGAGGGAACGTGCATAGACAGCATAAACATGTATCATTGTCGATGTGCAAATGGATTTCTTGGTAAGATTCAAAATGTTTTTCTTTCAATAAAGAATACAATTGATTTGTTATCCACAATTCAGAAACACATATTGACAACAAGCAGAGATGTCCGAGATATTTATATAAAGCATTATAGAAAAATTATTCAATATATTTGTATTAATCAGTGTTGTAAATAACTAATAAGTGCAACTAATAAATTAGTTTTCCATTGTGTAGCAAGTCTAAGACTCATACACAATGCAGTATTTCGGCTCCATATTAATGGGACATGTTTGACAAATTTTTTGTTTTTCGTTTTGCTAGTTTGTACCTAGTCCTCAAGCACCCAGCTGTATTATGGATCCGTGTTATACAGATCAGTAATATAGTGACCATTGCCTCCTCTGGGCCCATACTGTACCCCCAATTTTATACAGAAGCACAAATAGGTAGTGCAGAGAAAAAAAAAATGTATAATCTCTGAAGTAGACTGTATGGCCCTATTCACACTGACGCGGAAACCGAGTCGGAAAACGCGCCAAAGAACATTCGAAAATGCCTCCCATTGATTTCAATGGGAGGCAGAGGTGTTTTTCCCCACGAGCGGAAAAAACGCTCGCGGGAAAAAGAAGGGGCATGCCCTATCTTCGAGCGTTTACGTCTTTGACCTCCCATTGACATCAATGGGAGGCAGAGAAAGCATATTTCGTGTCGTATTTGCCCGGGTTGCTCAATGGGCACGAGCGAAAATGCAGTGAAAAACGCAGTGAAAAATGCTCCAAAAAAATGCTGCAAAAAAACTTCGTGTGAACAGGGCATAATACAGTGAGAATATTTTAAGCAAAATTGTTAATAAATAGGAGTAAAAACAAGAAGCACAAGCAGATGGAGAACTAATGATGCCAGGATGATATATTAGTGGGTTATGCGTATTTTTGGGAAAATACTTATCACACTGATACCATAGCTGGTTTAACTCATCTGTGCGGTTGGTATTCCTTGATCAATGATTTAGGTGGAGTTGTATCTACAGATAAGTCATAAGCACAAGATTCTGAGATGATTCCTTCTTTATAATAAGTCAGAAAAGCAACATTAATAATTTAAGATTTAATATCTAAAAGTCCTTTGGCTCAAAAGCTTTAATTTATAGATATACACAACTTGCCAGGCTCCAGAATAAATACTTTTTTTACATCTGGGAAGTCTTGTGTTTTTTTGTGTTTGTTTTTTTTAAATGTTTTTTGAACATTAAATTTATGAATGTATTTTTCGAATTCTCTTCTAAAGGACCTGCTTTTTTCATCATTTGTAGATTTGATAGGAATATAGAAACTGTTCTTGTGACCAAAATGTCATATCAATATCCACAAATTCACAAATATCTAATACAAATAAATGACCAGAATTTACAGAGGACATACAGCATACAATTGTACATACAAATCCAGCTATAGAAATAACATAGGTAATTTATTCACCATGACTTCATTCACTCTGCAGCAAAAGATACCATAAGGAGCATGCTGTGTTTTGGGGAAATATACCACAGGGGACAAAAACACACACAAAAAAACACAAACCAAATAGCAGTAGTAGAAATTTACTGGTGCACTGTACAAGTCATATCTCCCCAACATCTCCCTGCTCATACCATGTGGATTAGTTGTTGGCTCGAAAACGCGTAGCTCACATCAGACCTGGCATAGTGTTGCATCACTTTTCTTGTTGGTAAATAAGTTGCGCTTGGCACAACATAGAAACCCATCCGTCTTTCGTCACATACTTATGTGTTCGGAAAAAGTGCTACAGAGGCTTCATATATCTGGTTTTCAATCCAAACACCATATTTTTCAATGTATTATTGCAAAAACAAAACTGGTGTCAATACAATGATCAATCTGCCACAATTTATGTAGACAATTTACAGTACTTCCTATAATCTACCCATGACTACAAAACATCTGGCTGCTGCTGTTTTAGCAATTGAAAACATCCAAAATAAGCCAGTAGAAACGCTATTCAAACCTGTACTAGTCGGCATCCAGACTTGTAAAAGAAAAAAACAATAACTTGTTTCTTACAAGTTGAATCAAAGCTATAGACTGAAGATAAACGCATGCTCTGTTCTTGGTCACGTACCCTTTATATTGATAATATTCCCATTTTAGAGTTCATTTTCTCTTTCTCACAAGTGCATCCCATAGTGGTACAATGTCTACAGTTTATTGATCTACATTGATTGATATAAAGTCTAGTCGTATTGTACTTGACTGCCCTATGTATACTACATTCGTGAATAGGAAACGGTAATAGTGCAAACCTTTGTTTAACCCCTTCTTTGTATTCATTACAATGCTTCCAGCTCTGTTATTAAGAATCCTCTAGTGAGGTCTGTTTTTGCTGTGTTTTTTTCTCATACTTAATAGAATAAAACAATCTGTTATTACATCCCACAATGACAATGGGATTTTTTGCATATATCATTTATAAAACCCAAGACATCCAGGACATTAACCATATCACATAGGCTAATAACAGATTTATTTTATTCCCGGCGTTGTGCAGAAAGTATTTTCTTTTATACAATGCTGTCTTCACATCAGCACTGCTGTCAATGCATTCGACTTTTATAAACAATCATAAACGAGTTAATCTTTTTGATTTTCACAGAATAAAAAAAAAAGAATAACATCCTGCAGATCTAGCTGGTCTCAGCGTTCTGTCTTAGGCACCTGCAGAGAAAAGTAAATGCCAATTTTCTCAGCACCATGGCTCACTGCAGATGTCTATTGTCTGCTCTCAGCATTAATCCAACTCAGTATCAGAGGAGATAGTTATTATGATCCCATGGCATTCCCTGATAGAAGACTACTTATTAGATGATATTGCATGCTGCAAGTGACCTTGGATTACATTAAGTAGTCTTTATGTATTGTTATGATCAGCGCAAATGAAAAAAAAAAAACGCTTTATGTTTCTGCCTTGGTTTTCTACAGTCAGTTCTCAGGTCAAGGCAAGGTCCTTTTTATACAATACATGTACACAAATGTCAGTAAAACACGTGCTAAAACAGATCAGGCATGAAGCTGTAGCGCACACATGTAATATCATAGTTTAGAGTGTACTTATCATGACTTAGGTGCAGCTTATACAGGGGCATTTACAAGATGGCCATCAAGAGTTAAAGAGGATCTGTCACCAGTTTATTAATTCCCTATTTCCTAACTAATCTAATAGGGGCTTTGATGCTGATAACTACAGTATAATTTGTTTTAAAAAAACGTTTATTATTTTAAAAGTTATGTTCATTTTTATACATATGCTAATTTGGCTATACCTGCCAAATGGGAGGTTAAATGTTATTTTCACTCTGGGCGGTGTAAAGACAACTGTATGACGCTGTCCAATCCGTGTCATACAGGTATTCTCTTCACAGCCCAGCGTGATCTCCACTTCAATCGCGAGATCACGCTATGTTGTCACTTCTGGCCGCAGGTCCTTCACCACAGCGACTCAGCGGTACTCCAAGCAGACAGTCCCTACATCGCCTCCAGCCGTGACGGACGACTGTCATCGTCAGCAGCAGCACCACAACAACGTGCAGGTAAGTATAGCAAAACCCCTAGAGACCAGCACATTCATTTTTTAAAGGTCACCCTAAACGAAAAAGCATTGCATGTGTCCCACAAGCAGCCACTTACCCCATGGCAACAAGCATTTTAGAGGCATTTAAACCAGCAAACATCCCCCGATTGGCAGCGAACATTTTAGGTGCATTACAACCAGCAGACATCCCCCACGTTGGCAACAAGCATTTTAGGGGCATTACAACCAGCAGACATCCCCCTTGGCAATGAGCATTTTAGGTGCATTACAATCATTACCTATTCCCCCTTGGCAACGAGTATTTTAGGGGCATTACAACCAGCAGACATCTCCCTTGGCATTGAGCATTTTAAGGGCATTTGAATGGTCTCTAGGGGTTTTGCTATACTTACCTGCACGCTGTGGATGAGAGTCACCCGTCACAGGTGGAGGCGATGTAGGGACCGTCTTCTTGGAGTGCTGCTGAGTCACTGTGGTGAAGGACCTGCGACTGGAAGGGACAACACAGCGTGATTTTGCGATTGAAGCTGAGATTACGCTGGGCTGTGAAGAGGAGACCTGTATGACACTGATTGGACGGCGTCATACTGTTGTCTTTACACCAACCAGAGTGAAAATAAAATGTAACCTCCTAGTTGGCTATTAGAGCCAAATTAGCATATGTATAAAAATGAACATAACTTTTAACCCCTTCCCGACATTTGTCATATGGATACGTCATGGAAAGCTAGTGTTTCCCGCATTTTGCGGTATCCATACGACAAATGGTGGACACCAGCTCAGAAACTGAGTCGTTGCCACCATTGATGGATGTCAGCGGTATTTTACAGCTGACATCCGGCTGTAATGGCGGGGACCGAAATTAGCTTAGATCCCCGCCATTAACCCCTTAAATGCAGTGCTCAAACGCGATCGCTGCATTTAAGCTGTTTGCAGCTCATCGGAACTCCAGCAATGAAATTGCAGGGGTGCCGGTGGCTGCAATGGCAACCGGAGGCCTAATACTGGCCTCCCGGTCTGCCTAGCATAGAAGCAGTCCAGGACCTGCCCAGCGGTGGAGCCTGAAAGGCTTCCGTAGCTGACGGCAAGATGGCGCCGGCTCAGGGGCTGAGCCGGCATCATCAGCTGTTGATGTCAGCTGTATGTTACAGCTGACATCCACCTGTAATGGCAGGAACCAAAGCTAGCTCCGATCCCTGCCATTAACCCCTTCGATGCAGCGATCGCTGCATCTTAGAGGTTGCTAGCAGATCGCCAGCCCTGCCATGCAATCAGGGCTGGCGACTGCTGCTATGGCAACAGCAGACCTAACAATGGCCTCCTGCTCTGCCATTACGGAAGCCGATTAGGCCCCTCCGGGAGGCGAAGCCTAGTCGGCTTGCTGTCAGTGAATGACTGACAGATCTAATACACATCTAAAACATATAATAAAAGTAATAAAATAAAACACATTCGCCCTGTTCCCTTATCAAGTCCTTTATTATTGAAAATAAATAAACCATACATATTTGATATCACTGCGTCTGTAATCGCCTGATCTATAAAAATATTATGTCATTTATTCCACGTGGTTAACGGCGTAAAAAAAGGAAAAAAACTATACCAGAATTTCAGTTTTTTGGTCACTTTGCCCTACAAATATTGGAATAAAAAGTGATCAAAAAGTCGCATGTATCCAAAAATGCTACCTATAAAAACTATAGCTCGTCTCGCAAAAATCAAGCCCTCATACAGCTCCGTCGACTAAAAAATTAAAACGTTAGGGTTCTTACAACTTGGCAACAGAAAAAATACATTCTTTTTACAAAATAATTTTATTGTGCAAAAAGTTGTAAAACATAAAAAAGTGCTATAAATTTGGTATTTCCAGAATCGCACTGACCCGCAGAATAAAGCTAACATGTAGTTTATAACGCGTGGTGAACGCTGTATAAAAAAATCCTATGCCAGAATTGCCTTTCTTTTAGTCCCTTGACTCCCAAAAAATAGGATATAAAGTGATCAAAAAGTCGCATATACTCCAAAATGGTACCAATAATAACTACAGCTCGTCCCGCAGTTAAGGCATAAGTCAGGAAATAAAAAAATATGCAATTGTGCCGGCCCGAGGGGAACATTTCTTTTGTTTCAAGAGGCAAATTATCAAGGCCCTAAAATTAGGGAACCAGGAAGGGTAGAGCCCAAACATATCTGCTGGAAGCGAGGGCGCCCGTATTATACCAGGACAATACTTCCCAGCAAAATTCCCCACACTGCAAAGGTGCTGAGTGTGGACCAAAAGGGGGATAAGAAAGGACATTTATCAGTGTGACACCGGCCTGTGCAGAAAGGATTGCTTCACAGCGTAAGGGCGGATTTACACGAACGTGTGCGTTTTGCGCGCGTGGCAGGTACGTGAAAGCTCCGTGTGTCATGTTCATATGGATGCGCGGCTGCGTGCTTTTCGCGCAGCCGCCATCATTATGACACTCCGTTTGGATGTTTTTAAACAGAAAAGCATGTGGTGCTTTTCTGTTTACATTCATTCTTTTACTGCTGTTGCGCGAATAACGCGCGTCCCACGGAAGTGCTTCCGTGTGGTGCGCGTGATTTTCACGAAATATGCACGAAAAACGCCGAAATATAGAACATGTCGTGAGGTTTACGCAGCAGACTCACGCTGCGCAAAAAACTCACGGACAGTCTGCACTGCCCCATAGACTTGCATAGGTCAGTGCGACCCGCGTGAAAACCACGCGGGTAGCACGGACGTATAGCACGTTCGTATAAATCCACCCTAACACACATCTATGGATCATTTTATTGTTTTTTTAAACCCAATTATTATACCACCTGACTATGCCCCGGATGTACTCTGCCCGGCTTACATATGCCCCCACATTATAAACGGAAACACCAGCAATACTCAAACAAATATACTACCAAGCAAATCCACGCTCCAAAAGTCAAATGGTGCTCCCTCCCCTCTGAACACTACAGCGTGCTCAAACAGCAGTTTACTTTCACATATATGGCATCGCCGTACCCGGGAGAACCCGGGTGTGTGTCTCCAGTGGCGCAAGCTGGGCACCACATATTTGTCACTGAAATAGCATATCTATGGAAACATTTTAATTTTAATTTTTCGCTATACACAGCGCAATCATTTGGGTTGAAGATGGTCACTACACCTCTTAATGAATGCCTTGAGGGGTGCAGTTTCCAAAATGGGGTCACCTCTCAGGGGTTTCTTTTATTATTTCACATCAGAGCCTCTGCATTTGTGAACCAAAACTTTGTAAATCACCAAATTAGGTCTCAATTTTACATGGTTTCTTTCACTTCTGAGCCCTGTCTAATGTCCAGGCAAAAGATTAGATCCACATGTAGGGTGATTCTAAAACCGGATAACAAGCTGTCTTGTTATGGTGGAACAAGCTGGGCGCCACATATTGGCATATCTATGGAAAAAAAATCCCATTTTCACTCTGCAACATCGAGTGCACACTAATTTCTGCAAAACACCTGCATGGTTAACATGCTCACTACACCACTAGGTGAATACCTTGAGGAGTGTAGGTTTCAAAATGGGGTCACTTCTGGGGGGTTTCCACTGTTTTGGTGCCACAGGGGCTTTGCAAATGTGACATCGCGACCAGAAACCAATCCAGCAAAATCTGCACTCCAAAAGCGAAATGGCGTTCCTTCCCTTCTGAGCCCTACTGTGTGTCCAAAAAACAGTTCATTACCACATATGGGGTATTGCCGTACTCGGGAGAAATAGCTTTACAAATTTTGTGGTGCTTTTTCTCCTATAGTCCTTGTGGAAATGAAAAAAAATTTGCTAAACCTACAATTTCTTTGAAAATTTTTTACTGCCTAATTCCCATAATTCCGGCAAAAAAACCTGTGCGGTCAAAATGCTCACTATACCTCTACATAATTTCCTCAATGGGTGTAGTTTCCAAATCACTTGTGGGGGGTTTCCACTGTTTTGTAAATGTGACATGGCCTCCGCAAACCATTCCTGCTAAATGCTATTTTTTGGTCACCTCATCTCCAACAAAAAAATGAAATAAAAAGTGATCAAAACGCTGCATGTATCCCAAAATGGTATCATTAAAAACTACAGCTTATCCCGCAAAAAATAAGCCCTCATACCACTTAATCGACGGATAAATAAAAAAAAGTTATGGCTCTCAGAATTTGGAGACACAAAATAAATTTTACTTTTTACACTTAGGTGTTTACTTGTAAAAGTAGTAAAATATAGAAAAAACAAATATATATTTGGTATCGCCGTAATCGTATTGACCCACAGAATAAAGTTAACATGTTGTTTTAATTGCACAGTGAATTCCGTAAAAACAAAGCGCAAAAAACCATGGAGGAATCGCTGTTTTTTTTCATTTTCTACACCACAAATAATTTTTTGCCCGTTTCCCAATACATTATATGTCACATATATAAATTGTGCTACGAAATACTACAACTCGTCCCACAAAAATCAAGCCCCCATAGGACTATATCGATGGAAAAATAAAAAAGTTATGGCTTTTGGAAGGTGGGGAGGAAAAAACGAAAATGAAAATATGAAAAATGGCTGCGGCGAGAAGGGGTTAAATCCAAAACATGAATCACGTTTATGTTAATCTGTTTATTCTCTTTGTTGTTGTTTTTCCAGGCACAAATTGTGAAATAGAAATAGATGAATGTTTGTCAAAACCTTGTTTCAACAATGGTGAATGTAAAGATCTAAAAGGAGATTTTCTATGTGTGTGCCCACCTGGATATTCTGGCAAAGAATGCAAACAAAATATCGATGATTGTCAGAGTGGACCTTGCAAGAATGGGGCCTCCTGCGCTGATGGAATTAACAGCTTCAGGTGATAAAACATCATGATAGGTTTGTTGTAGAATGGAAGATTGTCCTTAGAAGAGGGAATTATTCTTGTATTTATGACTTACTCTAGTCAAGGCACAGGATAATGAACACCGGTGTGTGAAAAGTACATTGTAGAAGGGCACATATAAACAAACCGTAAAATTTGTGGCAGCAGAATGCTTCATTTTTCAATTTATAATAGAACGATAAAGGATCATTACATGAAATGCTCACACATGAGTCTTGAATGATCCTTCACGTAATAGCTTTACTCAGGGTTGCTAACTACTAAATTGGAAATAAGGTATGATACAAAATATGACATTGAAGCTCTATTTTTGTACAACTGATGTTCAATGGATAGTTATATCTTATGTAGTAATCTAATTTTTTCTAATTTTTTTTATAAAAGGAGTTTAAAGTTTTGTTTTGCTCTGTTCACATGAGAGTTTCATTGTTTTTGAAAGCACAAATAGCATAGTTTGCATTGCTATTCTTGCAATCATAAGGGTATGCGCACACACACTAATTACGTCCGTAATTGACGGACGTATTTCGGCCGCAAGTCCCGGACCGAACACAGTGCAAGGAGCCGGGCTTCTAGCATCATACTTATGTACGATGCTAGGAGTCCCTGCCTTGCTGCAGGACAACTGTTGCAGGACAACATGCAATTACAAAAAGAGCACAGTAGAAATATCTACAAATTGTAAATAATAAATAATTATTTCCCAGTCACTTACATTGTACATCTGGCCACTATGGTTATATTTCAGTAGTAAATGCAGCAGAAAATCACCTAGTGTAAAGCTAATTTTAGTCTAAATGGCTGTTCACTAAATTAACAATATATAGTACTGTGCAAAAATTGTAGGCAGTTGTGGAAAAGTGCTGCAAAGTAAGAATGCTTTCAAAAATAAAAAAGTTAATTATTTTTTTATTAATTAACAAAATACAAATTGAATGAAAGGGGAGGAGTCTAAATCAAATCAATATTTGGTGTGTCCACACTTTGCCTTCAAAACAGCATCAATTATTTTAGGTACACTTGCACAAAGTCATGGATTTTGTAGCATAATAGTCAGGTGTATGATTAACCAAATATACCAAACAGGTGATAATGATCATCATTTTTATATGTAGGTTAAAACACAGTAATTAACTGTAACAGAAACAGCTGTGTAGGAGGATTAAAACTAGGTGAGGAACAACCAAACTCTGCTACAAAGGTGAGGTTTTGGAATACCGTATCATGTCACAGGTCCACCATGGCAAGACTAATCACAGCAACCAGACACAATGTAAATATACTGCATCAGCAAGGTCTCTCGCAGGCAAAGATTTTAAAGCAGACTTGGGTTTCAAGATGTGCTGTTCAAGCTCTTTAGAAGAATCACAAAGAAACGGGCAATGTTGAGGATCATAGACGCAGTGGTCGGCCAAGCCAAGGAAACTTTGTGCAGAAAATCAAAACACATCATGCTTACTTCCCTTCGAAATCGAAAGATGTTTAGCAGTGCCATCACCTAAGAACGGGCAGAAACTGGTGGGACCCAAATACACCCATCTATTGTTCAGAGAATTCTGACTAGAAATAGTTTTCATGAAAGATTTGCAGCCAAAAATCCATACCTTTGATACGGAAACAAGGTATGGAAAAATGGCAGCAGGTGTTCTGGACTGATGAGTCAAAAATTGAAATATTTGGCTGTAATAGAAGGCAGTTTGTTCTCCAAAGGGCTAGAGAGCAGTACAATAATGAGTGTCTGCAAGCAATAGTGAAGCATGGTGGAGAATCCTTGCAAGTTTAGGCTGCATTTTAGCAAATGGAGTTGGGGATTTGGTCAGGATTAATGGTGTCCTCAATGGTGAGAAATACAGGCAGATACTTATCAATCATGCAATACCATCAGGGAGGCATCTGATTGGCTGAAAAAGTATTCTGCAGCAGGAAAACTACCCCAAACATACAGCCAATGTCATTAAGAACTATCTTCAGCGTAAAGAAGAACAAGGAGCCCTGGAAGTGATGATATGGCCCCCACAGACCTCAATATTATCAAGTCTGTCGGAAATGACATGAAGAGACAGAAGGATTTGAGCAAGCCTACATCCACAGAAGATCTGTGGTTAGTTCTCCAAGATGTTTAGAACAACCTCCCTGCTGAGTTCAAAAACTGCGTGCAGGTGTACCTAGAATAATTGATGCTGTTTTGAAGGCAGAGGGTGGTCACACCAAATATTGATTTGATTTCGATTTCTCTTTTGTTCATTCACTTTGCATTTTGTTAATTGATAAAAAAAAAAACTATTAAAACTTACTTTGCAGCATTTCTTCACTACTGCCTAAAACTGAGCCATGACTTTCTTACTGGATCTCTGCCTTGTATAATAATGAAAAGTAGTAATAATAGTAGAATGAATATTTAAGGTAACTCAACAAAAACACATTTACTAATTAATGTAAATTATATAAAATACTATGAATTATTGTGAAACAGTATTGACTTTTATTCCCATAAGGCCTTCTGCACACACACTTTTTTCAGCATTTTAAAACTCATGTAAAAAAATGCCATGTGCTTTCATTGTTTTATTGGTATTGTCTTCGTGTGTTTTTGGTGGAATTCGTTATGCAGAGTAATTTTCTACATGCAATTTTCCTGGCGTACTATAGAAGCCTATGGAAAAAATTACAGATAACACTGCATACCTAGAGCATGTTGAGCTTTTTCATATTTGCTATTGATTTTAAAGTAACATTTCGTTGCTGTATTTTTGGTGCAAATAAAAATAATATAAAAAAAAGCTGCAAAAACGAAAAAATAAAATAAAAAAATGCATGTAAATGCAGTGTGTGAATCCAGCTCTAATAATAGCACACTTGTTATGAGATGCCAATAGTTAAATAAGAGGAAATTATATATTTTTTTAAGTGTAAATTCAAAGTTTAACTAATTACATTTATTTGTCTTTGTGCTCATTGCCATGATCCCCACAGTTTTCACACCAGCAGGAAGTCATCACCCATAAAATATAAACATTTTCAAGATATTAGCACTTTTTAAAGGTGTGATAAAATAGAAAATAATAACATAGGACACTTTTAGGGTATGTGCACACGTAGTGACCAAAAACGTCTGAAAATACAGAGCTGTTTTAGGCTGGGTTCACACGACCTATTTTCAGACGTAAACGAGGCGTATTATGCCTCCTTTTACGCCTGAAAATAGGGCTACAATACGTCGGCAAACATCTGCCCATTCATTTGAATGGGTTTGCCGACGTATTGTGCAGACGACCTGTAATTTACGCGTCGTCGTTTGACAGCTGTCAAACGACGACGCGTAAATGGACTGCCTCGGCAAAGAAGTGCAGGGCACTTCTTTGCCACGTAATTTGAGCCGTTCTTCATTGAACTCAATGAAGCACAGCTCAAGATTTACGAGCGTCTCAGACGGCTCGCAAAATGCGAGGAGGAGCATTTACGTGTGAAACGAGGCAGCTGTTAACAGTCTGTCTTTTCACACGTAAATGCCTCTCATCGTGTGAACATACCCTTAAAGGGAAAACAGCCCCTGATTTTCAGTCGTTTTTTGAGCAACTCGCGTTTTTCGCGGCGTTTTTTGTGCCGTTTTCACCTGCTAAAGTGAATAGGTCCGTGAAGACTATCTGGTGCCACTCGGATTCCGTGAAAAATGGCCCTAGTGGCACTCGGTCGTGTGCAACTGCACTTAGGTCACATGCAAAACTATTCTAATTTTTGGTGAACTCACACCGTACCTACTGTATAGACATATCCAAATGCTCTGTCTTTGTTTCCAAAGTGACCCCTAAACCTGACCTCTATACCTGAAAGTCTGTCATCATCAGAATTTTAGTAAATGAGTAGCACATGTATTCTCACATGCCGTTAGTAGTTTGCTGGTAGTTTGAAGAGCGGATATGTTTCACCTATATTTACTGTGCAGACGAAACCACATCAAAACACCACAGTGATTCTCTGTAAACCGGCATGTGCGCATACACCCATAAAGAGTATAATTTCCTCATAAATTAGGAATATATGGTAATGAAATGTAAAAAATTAAGTTTTGTTTTTCCCGTATACAGCATTTTATTTGTGTTTATTTTTGCATGGAGATATTCATAATGGCCTACATTTATGAATAATGGCGTACATTGCACCAATGAAATTAGAGAGGATAGTTGGGGAGAATTGTTCCTAATTTATTAAAAGGTACACACCTCTTAATATATCTGGTGAATTTGGAATAGTCTGACTGTTTTCTTTTAACACCAGTTCTGAGAAGCCATACAATTGTGCCACAAAATTGTGCCTTTTTTAACCTTCGCCTATGATAAGGAAATGTGAAAGGATATGTACAGCTCTTTTGTAGTGAGAAGATAAATGTTGCTAAATTTTGGAAAAATGTTACAAAATGTTGGTTCATTTTTAGCTCAGTTTTTTAAACTGTGCAATTGAGTATACTGAATAATAAATATTATTCAAAATATATTTACACATCTGTTTTTTTTTACACTTTACTATAGGTGTATGTGTAGGGATGGCTATACCGGAAAGCTCTGTGAAGTCAATATCAATGAATGTGAATCCAACCCCTGCCTTAACCAGGCTAAGTGTACAGATGGCATAAATTCTTACACCTGTAAATGTGCACCAGGATTTTCTGGAAGCAGGTGTGAAACAGGTATTACCCACTACATTACTGCCAAATCACATATTGACTGAACATTACACAGACTTGCAAGCAGGAAACTGAAATATTTAGGCTTAGGCTATCCACAATGTGTATACAAAAAACTTGTTCAACTCACTCTATTCTGAGTCCTCACAGAAGTAATACATTGGGTGCACAGGAAACATCCAAGTCCCTCGGCCAGACCCCAGATCCAAAGGTACAAAAAGATAAGTGACGTCCGTCACTACACAATAATAAAAATCTATAGTTTATTGTAACTCTATTCAAAAACCTAAAATATATAAGACCTGATATCAGCTCTTACTCATAGCATATACATCTTGTTTTTATTGAACATAGATTGACCATATCAGTTGTCTCTTCGCTGGAAGGACAATGATATTTAGAATTGTGTAAATGGTCCAAATCCAAAGTTTCTGTAACAAAGTGTGATAGATAAGCAACAGACAAACTACAATTCACATACAGTACCAGTCCTGTCTCCATGTTATTCTTATAATTATAGACACATTTTTTTTTTCATTATCATGAATGTCCCTGTTGAACTTGGATCTATTTATTTTAGTGCAGGTACCCTTCTAAGGTTTTTGGACATTTTGCTCCTCTGGTAGCAGGACAATTTTCACACTTTTAACATGTACAAATAAAACCTAAACTAAAAAAAAATATTACTAAACCCTCATACCTTTATGTTTTCTAAAAGTTGACACCTGGCACATTGTCAAAATGTGACTAAGCACTTTATACACGCAAGGACTATCATGCAATTTTGTGTCAAAATGAAATTTTTCATAAGAAAATGCATAAAAAAAGTGTGACAGAAAATTAGATACACCTAAAAAAAAGTTCAATATGTGCAGAGTTCATCCATACCACATATGCCTATGTCTACACGCACATACACTATATAGACAAAAGTATTGGGACACCTACACATTACACCTACAGGATCTTTTATAAATTTCCATTCTGAATTCATAGACATTAATATGGAGTTGATCTCCTTTTTGTAGCTAAAACAGCTTTCACTCTTCTGGGAAGGCTTTCTACAGGATTTTGGAGTGTTTCTGTAGGAATCCAGCTTATCCAGAAGAGCATTTGTGAGGTCAGACACTGATGTTGGATGAGGGGGCCTGGCTCGCAATCTCCATTCTAGTTCATCTCAAAGGTGTTCAATGGAGTTTAGATCAGGGCTTTTTGCGTGTCAGCCAAGTTCTTCTACACCAAACTCAGCCAACCATGCCTTTATGGATCTCGCTTCGTGCACAGTCATGCTAGAATAGAAAAGGGCCCTCCCCAAACCGTTCCTACTAAGTTGGAAGCATACAATTGTCCAAAATGTCTTAGTATCCTGAAACATTAAGATTTCCCTTCACTGGAACTAAGGGGCCGAGGCTAACCCCTGAAAAATAATCCCATAACATTATCCCTCCTCCACCAAACTTTACAGATGGCACAATTCTGTCAGGCAGGTAACGTTCTCCTGACATTCGTCTATACCAGACTTCTCAGACTGTCAGATAGAGATGCGTTACACCACTCCATCCGGTGCTTGGCATTGTGCTTGGAGATATAAGGCTTGCATGCAGCTGCTCGGCCATGAAAACCCATGCCATGAATCTCCCGGCACACAGTTTTCATGCAAAAGTTAATGCCAGAGGAGGTTTGGAACTCTGCAATTATTGAGTCAACAGAGCGTTGGTGACTTTTTATGCACTATGCACCGCAGCACTCAGTGACACCACTCTGTAACTTTATGTGGTCTGCCACTTCGTGGCTGGGTTGCTGTGGTATCTAAATGCTTCCAATTTGTAATAATACCATTCACAGTTGATTGTTGAATATCTAGGAGGGAAAAAATTTCAGGAACTCACTTGTTGCAACGGTGGCATCCTATTACATTTCAAGGCTCACATTCAGAGACCTCTTTAGAAAGACACATTTTTTTTTTTACAAATGTGTATAAAGGCAGACTGCATGACTAGGTGATTGATTTTATACACCTGTGGCAATGGGGCTGAATGAAAGAACCTGAATTCAATGCTTAAAAGGTGTGTCCCAATACTTTTGTCCATATACTGTATGTATCTTGATAAAAGCACTACAATTGAAGAGATTAAAGATCTGGTTTTAAGCCGTAAATTTACAAAAAGTAACAACTTATAAAATACAGTGATTACACACCTTATGTATCTTGTCCCCCTCTTTGTAAATTGTAACTTTATGTAACTTTACAAGCAGGAATAATTTTTCCATTTTTTTTAAATGCATTATAGCAAACATTTGTACCTACAACTGACATACAAGCAAGGGGTTTACAAACAAAAATAATGTAAAAATAATAGATCAAGGTGTGCAAAAATTCATATATACCACAAACCTGTACATTATCAAAAGCTTGTGCTCTCAAAAATGCTGAAACAGAGGCCGTGCAATATTTGGCCATCATCCACAAATGTTTTAAAAATATACAGTGCACACGCAAACAGCTACTATGCTACCAAACTACATTTTTTGAGAGCGCAAAGCATAATAATGCAACTTAATAATTTATCCACACAACTACCTTCACACAACTTTGCATCAAATATTCATTATGAACAAAAATTCCATGAAAATAAAATTTTGCAACTAAAATGCATACTAAAGGAGACCACATACCCAAACAAAATGTACTCTACAAAAAACTGTAGGATGTGAGACGTTCATACAAACCACACGTGTGTAAGGCCCTCTGCACACGGCCATAGCCGTTTGTACGGTCCGTGCTTACGGCATGGATGGACTGCGGACTGTCACCCGCATTTGTGGACCTTGCTCCCATTATAAAGTACCGTATAGGAGCACGGTCCGCAAATTAAAAAAATAAGGTGTCCGTTGGACATAGAAATGAATAGAATATTTTTATTCATAATTACGGATCTGTAACTGCGGATAAAAAGTATGCACGAGGCCTCAAAGAAACACCAAAAACGCAGGAATGCACCAACCAATTTTTGCATGCAAATTAAATCGGGGATTATATTGGTATAGTATATAAATTTTCATCCCCCTATAAAAACTCTACGGCTGTATTCATACGTTGTGGACAAATAATTTTTTTACAAACAATTAAAATAAAAAAATTGCATCAAAATTGAGCTATTTTGCCACAATTATGCTAAAATATTTAAAAACACAAATGAAACGTGTGAACATGCAGCCTAACCCTAATCAATAATCGTGAATCCTTAAATCGTACCGTATCTAATGCGTTAACTAATACTATTTTTTTTAGTGGAACTAGTTGGAAACTAACATTTCTGGCAACCGTCAGTGGATGAAAATGTATTTTCTGACTGCCGGAAATCTTTTCCATGAATCAGAAATGTATTAGACATTTCTTTGTAGTGATAATCGTTATCGCTATGACTGTAGCATGTAATAGGTATCGCTAGGGAAGCCGTCATTGGATTTTATGCTAAACATTTTACAGACAGGATGGAGACGATGTAAAATGTATAAACTTTATTGATGTTTGTGTGTTCGTGTGGTGCGAGTGCTTGGTGCAACTTACTTCATGCCACGATCCAGAAACTGGTAAACGCCTGAGTCTTGGAATCAATAAATGGTCTATTTGGGCGCAGAGGGGTGATAAGATGAGCTGCTGTCCAAGTATGTGGTTTCTGGCTAGAGCAATTACTTTTGCTCAATGCACTTGCAAAATGCAGTCTCACGTCTCTCCACGCTCAAATCGTAATATCCAATATATACCATTATGTGCACCTTTTTGTTCAACATAACATTTTGAATAAAAAATTATTTACTCACGATACCAGCTTTGTATGTGAAACATCCCTTAGGTTGTTTGCTTTCATTACATGTTTTTGGTACAGTCCATAAAAAGTTCTTTCAATGTGAAAACACTGAGCTCTTTCCTTCAACCTTCACACCCTGCCGCACGGAAAGATATTATAAAAATTATTTCTTTACCAGTAGTAGTCCATAATTTACCCCAGCTCTCCTCCACATTGACACACCACTCCTAAACCATTCTCATTTGAGCTTGTGAGAATGTTCTCTCAACTCTGCACCATCTTTTCTGCTCTACTACTTTTATTTTGTTAACCAGAGTGTAAGTTATTCATGACGTTGTTCTAGAAATGTGAAGATGTTTTTGTTTGGTGCAGAACAGTCCTCCGGATTTAACCTGGAGTTTGAGGTCTCCGCTATCTATAGCTATGTCATGCTTGATAATGGTTTACCAACGCTGAGAGCAATAACCTGTGCCTTCTGGATGAGATCTACAGATGTGACCAATTATGGGACACCAATATCTTATGCCATTGACAATGGCTCTGACAACGCATTCCTTCTCACAGACTATAATGGGTAACTAGAGCATATTTAAGTTAGACGTTTACGTGACCATAAATCTGTTCTATACAATATGTAACACAATGTTATTTTCCTTTTCTTATATAAAACACAATAATGACAACAATTTTTTTTTCCTCAACATTTGGTCTGTAATGAATGCTTTGGTAATGGTTTCTCTCTAAATTTGGTTTCTGAACCTGTCATTGATCTGTTTTGCTGAAAACAGCATTTTTAGGGAATAGAATACTTTTTATTATTCTGCTGCCATTTATTTCAGCTTTTGCTTGTCTTTTCAGTCTAAGAATTATTTTAACCAATGCTTTTTCCCATACTTAGTCAATATATCATAAAAACAGAATTTCTATACAGAATTATTATTGGTGTATTCTGATATCTATAGTGCACCAAGAAAGCATACTGCTTCGAGGACAACAGGCACTTAAATATCCAAGGGAATACTTGTTGATATAATTAAAATCATTATAGCTACAATTTGAATAAGCAATCTAAGGTTCAATTCACACCACGTCTGTGGTGTATGGTTTACGTTTACTCTGGAAAATCTCCCAAAGTAAACACCAATGTGCTCATAGACTTTAATCGTCTAATGTATGCCCTTTTGGAATACATTTTGGCCAGTATATGTCAGTTTTCCGCAGCCCCAACTGTATTAAAAAGCATATCTTATAAGTTCTTGTTCATAGCAGTTGGTGGCAAACCTATAGGCATATTGTTGCATACATCTGAGCGTACTGGACTGAAAAGGTCTCCTTGAACATAATCGGAAAAAGCAGCGTGAATTTAGCTAAACACAAATATAAGAAAACTAGTATACAAAATCTGTTACACAGGTTTGCTAGCAAAAGGAATGCAGTGGTTTGTTAATATATAGAAATGCTCCCCACACCGTATAATCCCCCCATAGCTGCCCCCACACAGTATAATGCTCCCCATACCTGCCCCACACAGTTTTATGCCCCCTTACATGCCCCCACACAGTATAATGCCCCCCATAGCTGCCACCACACAGTATAATGCCCCCATATCAGCTCTTTCCTCAGTATAATGCGCCTCATAGCTGCCCCCACAGTATAATGCCCCTCATAGCTGCCCCCACAGTATAATGCCCCTCATAGCTGCCCCATACAGTATAATGTCCCCATAGCTTCCCCCACACAGTATAATGCCCCCATAGCTACCCCCACAGTATAATGCCCCCATAGTTTCCCCCAGAAAGTATAATGCCCCCAAAGCTTCCCCACACAGTATAATGCCCCCAAAGCTTCCCCCACACAGTATAATGTCCCCATAGCTGGCCCCCACACAGCATCATGATCCCAATAGCTGCCCCCACACAGCATAATGCTTCCCATAGCTGCTCCCACAGTGTAATGCCCCCCGCCTTCCCATACACAGTATAATGCCCCCATATGTATAGACCAAATAGAAAAATAATAACATTCATGCTTACCTATCCCCGTTCCCACGACGGGTGGAAAATCCTTTGCCTCCTCTGCACTGTGCTCAGTATGCTGTGAGTGGCTCGGTGAAGGCAGGCGCGATGTAGGGACATCGCGCCTGTCTGCACCGAGTCACTCACATCACACAGACCGGAGGAGGAGATGGATCCTCCACCCGGCGGGGGAACAGGGATAGGTAAGTATGTATGTTATTATTTTTCTATTAGGTCCGGCATTATACTGTGTATGGGAGGGAGATGGGGGCATTATACTGTGTATGGGAGGGAGGGGAGCATTATACTGTGTATGGGAGGGAGGGGGTCATTATACTGTGTATGGGAGGGAGGGGGGCATTATACTGTATATGGGAGGGAGGGGGCATTATACTGTGTATGGGAGGGAGGGGGCATTATACTGTGTATGGGAGGGGGGCATTAAAGCTACGCCACTAATCACTCACCTCTCCTTCCTCATTCTTCTGGCTGTGGACAGAGCTAACTGGCAGTTGGGCTGTGGGCGTAGCTTTATGTTGGCGTAGCTCTATATGAACTTCGGACACCACGTCCTTCTCGGTTATATAATAGATGCTAATATAGAGTACATTAAAACCTAACTTTTATTAGAATTACTAACAATACTTACCATGGGGAACAAAAAAAGAAGAAAAAGAAAAGAAACACAACTGCCCAAGTCCTTAAATTTGTCTAATAAGTAAAGAACCTTATTCCAGGCATCACAATCCTTAGGAGGTAAATACTATACAACGTTAAACCTCATATCTAGGCTCTTATGTTGTAATTCCTCTTGACATCCAATAAGGAGAAACCATGAGTTTTAGCGATAACTATAGTATAACAAATGTCAATGTGGAAATAATTTGTAAACTCCTAATGCTGTGCTCATATTTTATTCTGCAGGTGGGTGCTTTATATTAATGGTAAAGAGAGAATAACTGACTGCCCTTCTGTGAATGATGGCAAATGGCATCACATTGTAGTTATTTGGACCAGTAGCGATGGGTCTTGGAAAGTCTACATTGATGGAAAACTCTCTGATCATGGAAAAGGCTTATCAGTCGGAGAACACATACCTGGTGGGTTACAGAGTTGAATGAATAGCAAATCCAACATATTCAGAAATGTGGTCTGTTGATAAGATAGTTCTACTGTACAATGACTTCTATAGCAATGGACCAATCAGATTATTACAGGTGTAGCAAAGTAAAACTGCTGAGTTAGTCTAGCTAAAACACATTAAGTACCAAATTCAACTCTTCTATATCTATATATGTAATAGAATTATAGAGCAATTATAACTTTCTCTCTGTAATGGTTCTCCATTTATTAGAGCAAGTTCTCCCCTTTGGTAAAACAAAATTTATTCAGAAAATGGGCAATAATAATGTTTTCTTAATTGAACCCATTAAAAAGATTGCACAACTTGACAACTGCAATAAAAAAAAAAAAAAAAAAAAATTAGCTCTAGAGAGATCTCTGGAGACATGACTATACTCAATGAACATAGGTATAAATTGAAAAAGTGCATTGGTGATTTATGAAGCAATTTGTATTTGTATCAAAGTTATAAAACATGTAATAATAATCTAGTTACCAAGTAACTGATTAGTTAATGCTCAGTTACATGGATCCCCTGCTGGGCAAAAAAATGTAATATTAATCGTAACGTGGTAAAAGCAAATCAAGAAAGCTAAAAGAAGTGGAAGATAAACCTTATTCCTTGTAATGTAGAGGTATTTGTCTATATTGTTAATTCTTCTTTGAGTGTAACATTCTGGTGTTTTAGGAGGGGGAGCTTTAGTCCTTGCACAAGAACAAGACCAGAGGGGGGAAGGTTTCAACCCAGCAGAATCTTTTGTTGGATCACTCAGTCAGCTTAATATATGGGATTATGCACTGTCACCTGAACAGGTATGTTTCTAATGGCAAGTGGACATGCTTTGTTTATTTTTTTGTTTTGTTCCTTTGTAGTATGCGAAATATAACTGTAAATTTATTTATTTTAAAGGTAAAATTATTGGCTAGTTCATGCCCACATCATCTTCAAAAAGGAAACGTGTTGGCTTGGGCCGATTTCTTACCAGGTGTGGTTGGAAAAGTTAAAGTGGACAACAGGAGCAAATTCTGTTCAGGTAAATATAATTTTTTTAGATTTCACTTTATTGGTAAAGTTTTAATTCTAAAATTTGAGGAGTATTTACCAGATGGTCTGCACATCCAAACAGTGATCTATTACTTTTAGATTTTTAAACAACCTTCTTAGCACAAATTTTTTATCAAATTGTATAAGCCCACTTGCTTACTCTTACAATTCAGAGGTTAAAAGAATTACATCGTAATTTTGCTGTCATGCATTTCTGTTTAGATGATTAAAACAAATGTTTTTCTCTTTTTGAGTTGTTATTACAAGATCACTCCCAAAACTGAATGGAATAATTTTAAAAATAATAATATAGAAATGTATTCAGTTTCTTAATATTTCTGTGTGAGTTAGGGTAAATATACATGTAGACGCGATGCAGAAGAACATCACACCGACATGCAGTTTTACCACGAAGGTGCAGTTTTGCAGGTAAAGAAGCATTTGAAAACTGCACCAATTTGCTGTAAAACTGTATATCGGTGTGGTTATTGGCTGCACTGTTGTTGCACTTTGGCCGAGTAGCGGGTGCTACCCAAAGGGTGGCATTCTGTTTATTAATTATATTATTATAAAATATAGAATTATAAAAATGTTAAATTAAAAAGTCTACTCACATACCTTTCTGATACCATTGCATTAGACCCTTTTCTTTGCACAATCAAATGGTATAGCCCATGGATGTGTCATGCGTAGTGCATGTATTGACTACCTGAATGGGACTAAACAGGCATCAGTCATGTGAACAGCACATGTAATGTGACAAAGTACAAATCCTATGTCCTTTCTCCTGGTGCTATGCAACATGTTGGTGACATCAGTTGCACCCTCCCTTTTTTTTTACGGATCCGTATATACAGATCAAATACGGATGCAATACGGACCATATTTATGGACAGTATATGGAGCCTAAATGTCAGGGTTTATATGACACATGGAGTAAGGGTCATGAGGTCGATACTATGTTTAGTCCGATTTAGTTATCCCATGAATGCCACATCCATGGGCTAGACATCGGTCTACTACTCTGGTGCAAGAAAGTATGTAAGCAGTATTTTACATATATATATATATATATATATATATACATTCAAAAAGGATTTACTTTCTTGTGTTATAAATTAATTAATAAAACACTAGAATAATGTTTTAACAGAATGTATTGAGATTTTAAATCATTATCCAGAATGTATAGAAATTATTTCAATGTTTGATTTTCATGCAGATTGTCCAGTCTTAGAAGGTTTGTCATCTCACTTGCATTCATCCGTCAGTGATCTAAAACCAGGTTCCAAGATCAGACTGTACTGTGACCCTGGCTATCAGATTGTGGGTGGTTCAGAACAACAATGCCTTAACTTGGGAGAATGGGACCAGCCCCTGCCACGCTGTGAAAGTTAGTATTGTACTAGACATATGCAGAATGTGAAGCAAAGTGATGGGGATTTCGATATTAATACACCTACCTGCCGAAATGCTGGGGGAAGTGGATTGCACTTTATCTTGGGAATTCTGATAATGATTAAAGAGGCTCTGTCACCAGATTTTGCAACCCCTATCTGCTATTGCAGCAGATCGGCGCTGCAATGTAGATTACAGTAACGTTTTTATTTTTAAAAAACTAGCATTTTTGGCCAAGTTATGACCATTTTTGTATTTATGCAAATGAGGCTTGCAAAAGTCCAAGTGGGTGTGTTTAAAAGTAAAACTCCAAGTGGGCGTGTATTATGTGCGTACATCGGGGCGTTTTTACTACTTTTACTAGCTGGGCTTTCTGACGAGAAGTATCATCCACTTCTCTTCAGAACGCCCAGCTTCTGGCAGATCACGCTGTGTCGTCACTCACAGGTCCTGCATCGTGTCGGACGAGCGAGGACACATCGGCACCAGAGGCTACAGTTGATTCTGCAGCAGCATCAGCGTTTGCAGGTAAGTAGCTACATCGACTTACCTGCAAACGCCGATGCTGCTGCAGAATCATCTGTAGCCTCTGGTGCCGATGTGTCCTCGCTCGTCTGACACGATGCAGGACCTGGGGAAGTGACGTCACAGCGTGATCTGCCAGATGCTGGGCGTTCTGAAGAGAAGTGGATGATACTTCTCGTCAGAACGCCCAGCTAGTAAAAGTAGTAAACACGCCCCGATGTACGCACATAATACACGCCCAGTTGTACTTTTACTTTTCAACACACCCAGTTGTACTTTTGCAAGCCTCATTTGCATAAATACAAAAATGGTCATAACTTGGCCAAAAATGCTCGTTTTTTAAAAAATAAAGACGTTACTGTAATCTACATTGCAGCGCCGATCTGCTGCAATAGCAGATAGGGGTTGCAAAATCTGGTGACAGAGCCTCTTTAAAGCTGTTAATGTCAGGGGGGCCTTAAAGCATTAGTATAGATTACCACAGAATAAGCTCTATATCTTGAGCAGTGTGTAATCATTTAGAAGTCACTTTAAATATTGCCTCTAGTTTAAGGTGTGTTTAAGTGCTTTTTCTGCAAAAATGATGCATTTCTGGAATTTGCAATTTATATGTGTGATAATGGGTTATAAATAAGATTTGCTTTTAAGGCAATAACCACTATGAATCAAATTGGTATCCGGTGCCTTAGAATGTGCAACCATCTGCTGCTTAAGTATTTATAATGTGTTTGGATTTGGATAAGTATAAATGGATTTGGTTAACTTGAATGTTTACTCTCCTAACTGAATAATATGATATAATAAATCTGTAGATTCATTTTTAATGATGTGTCAGTTTTGGTATTTTGTTCCAAAATTCATCATTTTATTAAGGAATCAGCTGTGGAAAACCCCCTCATCTGAAAAATGGCATTAATACTGATGAAAACTTTTTTGCTGGAAGTACTGTCACATACCGATGTAATATTGGGTACTACCTGCTTGGAGATTCAAGGATGTTTTGTACAGACAATGGAAGTTGGGATGGTACCTCACCAATGTGTCTGGGTAAGTTCACTTTAAATCTTTTTGCTTTGTAGTAAATGCAAGTTATGCATAATTCATATAACGATTTTAAATGCTCACTATAGTTTCAACAAACTTTGCATTAAACAATAGTGAAAGTGAATATAGGAAACTTTGTAATATATCTCATTAGAGAAAATTTACTCTTTCTCCACTTTTGAGCCACTTCTCCCCCTGTTTTGATCAATCACTCTCAATTCACTCTCAATTCACGGTTTAAATTACTCTTGAGAGAGGATTATCAGCTCACTGAAGGATCAAGTTACATTCTGCCCATAGAAGTCTATGGAGAGGGGAGGGTGAGTGAGCTGCTGGAGGGAGACAGAGGCAGAAAGATACACAGAGACGCTGCTGCAGCTTCTTGTTCAGTACTGCTGTATAATTTCCTTCACGTTGCTGCTGCTTCTAAGGCTGCCTTCACATGAGCATGTTACGTCCGTAAAGGACGGAACGTATTTCGGCCGCAAGTCCCGGACCGAACACACTGCAGGGAGCCGGGCTCTTAGCATCATAGTTATGTACGATGCTAGGAGTCCCTGCCTCGCTGCAGGACAACTGTCCCATACTGTAATCATGTTTTCAGTACGGGACAGTAGTTCCACGGAGAGGCAGGGACTCCTAGCATCATACATAACTATGATGCTAGGAGCCCGGCTCCTTGCAGTGTGTTCGGTCCAAGACTTGCGGCCGAAATACGTTCCGTCCTTTACAAACGTAACATGCTTGTGTGAACCCAGCCTTAGGGTGCTACAGAGAAATAGGAGAGAAGGATTCTCCTCTTCTATGTCTTCTATGTAAAGAAGACATAATAGCAGCTAGACTCCGCCCCTAGCTCAGAGACAAATGAGAATTATAGATAGAGCCTGCACAGGGAAAAACTGCTACAAAATGCAGAATACAAGACATATAATAGCCTGAAATAGTATTATTCCTCATGCACACACATATGACAGCTTATTCCGAAAAGTCACCTGAAAGGACATTTACACTTTTAATCAGAGGACTAAGAACATGTATTGTTTCACACAGTAACGGAAATGTATCAATGCAATTATTACAGTTTTTGGCATTAAGAACTTCCTGTGACCTTTTCAGTATACACAGCTTAGTTTATTGCAAATAGGAAGTCAAATATGAAGTTAAAATGTCTCCTAGGCAACTTAACATGTAGAATACACTAATGATGGAGTAGGGTACAAGAAGATAGGATTACTCAGGTATACGAAAATAACTACAGTCTGTCAATGCAATTAC
Source organism: Rhinoderma darwinii (assembly GCF_050947455.1). Lineage (NCBI taxonomy): Eukaryota > Metazoa > Chordata > Amphibia > Anura > Rhinodermatidae > Rhinoderma > Rhinoderma darwinii. The sequence continues at coordinate 331,267,607 of NC_134687.1, read as the reverse complement.
TGCACTGAACTTAGACTTTGAGAAAACTCACTTCTTTACTTTCTTTTACATGTTGTGCACCTTCTATGTACACAGAGAGGGAATGTTTGTGTTATTATGTGACTTTTAACTGTGTTGCTTATTTTAAGATGTTGATGAATGCGCAGTTGGATCAGATTGCGATAAACATGCATCATGCACAAATACCAATGGCTCCTACATTTGTACCTGTATACTGCCATATTCTGGTGATGGAAAAACATGTACAGGTAAATATGGTAGGTGGTTATTTGTATAACAAATTCAGCTCATAGTGTTGCTTCCCTAAAAGTGGTTGCGCCATTAGACCAACTCCTGTTCATATGACCTATTAGGAATTATGGTCATTATAGAGGATGGTCCCCACTCAGGAACCCCCTCTAAGTGGACAATCGCTAACAAGCAGTGGTTTTTGCTCAGGTGAACTCAAGATTTCCATCTAATATATTGGACTTTATTTATCAAAATGGCTGCCATGTAATACTATATTTCTCCTCACCGTCCGCTGCAGGCGATATACACATTCAGCCATAACATTAAAACTACTGACAGGTGTAAGATTGATTATCTCGTTACAATAACACCTGTCAGGGGATGGGATGTACAGATGTAGCAATCTTTCACTTGACACTTAATCAATTTGCTATATCTGTATTAAACAGCAAGTGAACAGTCAGTTCTTGAAGTTGATGTGTTGGAAGCAGGAAAAATGACCCAGTGTAAAGACCTTAAACAACTTGACCAAATTGTGATGGCTAGATAGCTGGGTCAGAGTATCTCCAAAACATCAGGTTTTGCAGTGGTTAATACCTACCAAAAGTGGTCGGAGGAGGGACAACTGGTGAAATGGCTACAGGGTCATAGGTGACCAAGGTGCATTGATGCACGTGAGGGATTCCATAAAAGAACTACTGTAGCACAAAATTTTGGCTGTTATAAAGGTGTCAGAACACACAGTGCATTGCAGCTTGCTGTGTTTGGGGGTGCGTAGCCGCAGCCCGGTAAGGGTGCCCATTCTGACCCTTGTTCACCACCGAAAGCACCTACAATGGGCACGTGAACATCAGGACTGGACCATGAAGTAATGAAAATAGGTAGCCTGGTCTGATGAATTTTTTGCCTCTTGTGGACAGCTGGGTAGGTGTGCATTGCTTACCGGTGTAATACAAGGCAGCCAAGGCAGTGTGGTATGCTGGTCAATGTTCTGCTAGGAAATCTTGGGTCCTGGCATTCATGTCGATGTTACTTTAACATGTACCACCTACCTAAACATTGTTGCAGACCAAGTACACACCTTCATTTTAACTGTATTCCGTTATGGCAGTGGCCTTTTTCAGCAGGATAATGTGCCCTGCCACCCTGCAAAAATTGTTCAGGAATGGTTTAAGGAACTGGACAAAAATTTCAAGGTGTAGACTTAGCCTCCAAATTCCCCAGATCTCAATCTGATCGAGCACCTGTGGGATGTGTTGGAATAAATCCTATCCATAGAGGCCTAACCTTACAATTTAGTGGACTTGAAGGATCTGCTGCTAACTTCTTGGTGCCAGCTACAATAGGACACAGTTATAGCTTTGTGGAGTTCATGCCTCGATGAGTCAGAGCTACAGGTCCTTCTCAATGAATTAAAATATCATCAAAAAGTTAATTTATTTTAGTCATTCAATTCAAAAAGTGAAACTCATATATTATATGGATTCATTACACGCAGAATGATCTATTTCCAGCATTTTTTCTTTTAATGTTGATGATTATGGTAACAGTTAATGAAAACCCAAAATTTTAGTCTCTCTGAAAATTAGAATATTATATAAGCCCAATTTTAAAAATGATTTTTAAAACTGAAATGTTGTCCTACTGAAAAGTATGTCCAGTATATGCACTCAATACTTGGTCGGGGCTTCTTTTGCATAAATTACTGCATCAATGTGGCGTGGCAAGGAGGCGATCAGCCTGTGGCACTTGCTGAGGTGTTATGGAAGCCCAGGTTGCTTTGATAGCGGCCTTCAACTCATCTGTATTGCTGGGTCTGGTGTCACTCATCTTCCTCTTGAGAAGTTTAGGTCAGGCGAGTTTGCTGGCCTATCAAGCACAGTGATACTGTGGTTATTAAACCAGGTATTGGTATATTTGGCAGTGTGGGCAGGTGCCAAGTCCTGCTGGAAAATTAAATCAGCATCTCCATAAAGCTTGTCACCAGAGGGAAGCATGAAGTGCTCTAAAATGTCCTGGTAGACGGCTGCGCTGACTCTGGACTTGATATAACACAGTGGACCAACACCAGCCGATGACATGGCTCCCCAAACCATCACTGACTGTGGAAACTTCACACTGGACCGCAAGCAACTTGGATTGATGCCTCTCCACTCTTCCTCCAGACTCTGGGACTTTGATTTCCAAATCAAATGCAAAATTTACTTTCATCTGAAAACAGGACTTTTGACCACTAGGCAACAGACCAGTCCTTTTTCTCCTTAGCCCAGGTAAGCCGCTTCTGTTGTCTCTGGGTCATGAGTGGCTTAACACACGGAATGTGACAGTTGTAGCCCACGTCCTGGATACATCTGTGTGTGGTGGCTTTTGAAGCACTGACTCCAGCCGCAGTCCACTCCTTGTGAATCTCCCCCAGATTCTTTAATGGCCTTTTCTTGACAATCCTTTCAAGGCTGCCGTTATCCCTGTTGCTTGTGCACCTTTTTCTACCACACTGTGTCCGTCCTCTCAACTTTCCATTAATATGCTTGGATACAGCACTCTGTGAACAGTCAGCTTCTTTAGCAATGTCCTTTTGTGGCTTACACTCCACACCCTTGTGGAGGGTGTCAATGACTGTCTTCTGGACAACTGTCAAGTCAGCAGTCTTTCCCATGATTGTGTAGCCTACTGAACCAGACTGTTGGACCATTTACAGGCTAAGGAAACCTTTGCACGTGTTTTGTGTCGGTTAGCTGATTAGAGTGTGACACCATGAGTCTACAATCTTCAACTTTTACCCAATATTCTAATTTTCTGAGAGACTACAATTTGGGTTTTTATTAACTGTTCGCCATAATCTTCAACATTAAAAGAAAACAATGCTGGAAATAGATCACTCTGTGTGTAATGAATCTATGTAATATATGACTTTCACTTTTTTAATTGAATTACTGAAATAAATTAACTTTTTGATGATATTCTAATTCATTGAGAAGGACCTGTATTTGATAGCACAAAGAGTCCTACACAATATTAGACAGGCGGTTTTAATGTTATGGCTGAACAATGTATATAGCTGCCTGAATCTTCCCCCTGGCAAAATCAGCTGTTTGATCTTAGGGTATGTGCACACACACTAATTACGTCCGTAATTGACGGACGTATTTCGGCCGCAAGTACCGGACCGAACACAGTGCAGGGAGCCGGGCTCCTAGCATCATACTTATGTACGATGCTAGGAGTCCCTGCCTCGCTGCCGGACAACTGTCCCGTACTGAAAACATGATTACAGTACGGGACAGTTGTCCGGCAGCGAGGCAGGGACTCCTAGCATCGTACATAAGTATGATGCTAGGAGCCCGGCTCCCTGCACTGTGTTCGGTCCGGTACTTGCGGCCGAAATACGTCCGTCAATTACGGACATAATTAGTGTGTGTGCACATACCCTTAGAGTTTATTTTGTTAGGACAAAAAATGTCCTGTTGTCAACCAGACAGATGTAGGAAAAGGCTACTTTACACTGTCATTAGGGTCTATACCATTGGGTTTCCGTTTCCTTTTGACAGCCAGTTCACATCTGCGTTGGAGGCTCTGTTCGATGACTCCATTGCCGATTAGGTCAAATTTGACAAGACAAACAGCTCTGCATGCAGCTTTATTTTTCCCATCAGAACAACGTACACCACGCAAGAACCCATTGGAAGTCAATGGTGTCCATTGGGCGCTGGTGACATCTGTTGTACGACAGATCTACTTTAAATAAGATATATTAACTTAATACATAAAAAGTATTAATTTATACATTTAAAGCAAAGTGTGAGGTTTACTCCTCTATCCACATCTATTTCATTTTATTTATATTGTAGAACCAGTAAAATGTCAAAATCCGGGTGAGTTAGAAAATGGAAATTATTCTGGTGACTACTTTGGTGTTGGAAGTGATCTGATCTATTCATGCAATGAGGGATATGACTTGATTGGAATTGGGAAAGTCACCTGTTTGGAGTCTGGTGACTGGAACGTGGAAATACCCTACTGCCAAGGTACAGAAAACTGTTGAAGGTGATATTTTTATAGTAATATTTTTTAATATTGTTATTGTTACTTATAAGTATATTGAAATTAGATATTAGCCACTCCCCAATCTCTTGTCAAAGGAACTTAAAACTGAGCAAAAAGTTAAACTAACATTTTAGAATTAAACTTTAATTAAAGGTACTGCAGTTTTCTAATATGCTTTGTAAATCAATTCCTTATGTTTTTGAAGATCTGTGCTTTAGCAGACAATGATATTTTGAGAGTTTTGTGATCCCCACTTCGTTGTATAATAGAAAACAAACAAACTTTGTGTAGTACGTTCCTGCAGTTGTACTGTGTGCACAATTATTAGGAAAGTTGTATTTTTGAGGATTAATTTTATTATTGAACAATTTCCTGTGGTGGTCAATCCGAAATGTTAATAAATCTCAAACCTGAATATTTAAGAAAGTAAAATGTGAGGTTTTAGCTTTATTAGGAGAATATCTATGTGTGCATAATTATTGGCCAACTATTAGGGCTCGTCCACACGCTGCAGAATTGCCACGTTTTTTCCGGATTGAATTTCGGACGGAAAAAAGTAGCAGCATAGTGGATGAGATATAACAAATCTCATCCACATGCTACATAAAATTTCCGAGCCGAAATTTACCTGCGGTGCGTATTTTTCGGACCGCAGCATGTCAATTCCTACTAATGAAAGTGTGCAGAATTGCTGCAGTTTTCAGAGAAGATGTCTCCATCTCCTAACATTGGGAAAAATGCAGCAATTTACGCACCATTTTCTGCCGTAAAAAATGCAGCAATTTTCTGCAGCAATTCTGTTGTGTGTGGACAAGCCCTTAGTGTGCAGAATTATTATGTAACTAAATGAAAAAGGAAAATTTTCCCATCTCACTTGTATATTTTCATCTGTTAACCCCTTAAGGAAACAGCCTGGTTTCACTTAACCCCTTTAGGACACAGCCTGTTTTGGCCTTGTGGACACAGCCTATTTTTTCAAATCTGATATGTGTCACTTTATGTGGTAATAACTCCGGAATGCTTTTACCTATCCAAGCGATTCTGAGAATGTTTTCTCGTGACATATTGTACTTTATGTTAGTGAAAAAATTTGGTCGATAAATTCAATATTTATTTGTGAAAAACTTCAAATTTTAGCAAAAATTTGCAAAAATTTGAATTTTTCTAAATTTAAATGTATTTGCTTGTGAAACAGATAGTAATACCACACAAAATAGTTACTAGTTAACATCCCCCATATGTCTACTTTATGTTTGCATAATTTTTTTTCACGTACTTTTATTTTTCTAGGACGTTACGAGGCTTAGAACTTTAGCAGCAATTTCTCATATTTTCAATAAAATTTCAATAGGCCATTTTTTCAGGGACCAGTTCAGTTCTGAAGTGGCTTTGAGGGCCTTATATATTAGAAAGTCCCCATAAATCACCCCATTTTAAAAACTGTACCCCTCAAGGTATTCAAAACCACATTCAGAAAATATTTTAACCCTTTAGGCGTTTCACAGGAATTAAGGCAAAGTAGAGGTGAAATTTACAAATTTCATTTTTTTTGCCGAAATTCATTTGTAATAAAAAAAAATCTGTAACACAGAAGGTTTTACCAGGGAAACACAACTCAATATTTATTGCCCAGATTCTGCAGATTTTAGAAATATCCAACATGTGGCACTAGTGTCCTAATGGACTGAAACACAAGGCCTCAGAAGCAAAGGAGCAGCTAGTGGATTTTGGGGCCTCCTTTTTTTAGGAATATATTTTAGGCACCATGTCAGGTTTGAGGAGGTCTTGTGGTACCTAAACAGCCGAAACCCCCCAAAGTGACCCCATTTTGGAAACTACACCCCTCAAGGCATTTTTCTAGGGGTATAGTTAGCATATTGACCCCACAGTTTTTTTGCAGAATTTAGTGGAATTAGTCTGTGAAGATGAAAATCACCTATTTTTCTGTGGAAACATAGAATTTTTTCATTTTTACAAGGAATAAAGGAGAAAAAGCACCCCAAAATTTGTAAAGCAATTTCTCCCGATTACGGCAATACCCCATATGTGGTCGTAAACTGATGTTTGGGCCCACAGCAGGGCTCAGAAGGGAGGGAGCGCCTTTTGGATTTTGGAGCGCAGATTTTGCTGGATTGGTTTTCAGTGCCATGTCGGGTTTGCAACGCCCCGGAGGGACCAAAACAGTGGAAACCCACCAAAAGTGACCCCATTTTGGAATCTACACCCCTCAAGGAATTTTTCTAGTGGTATAGTGAGCATTTTGGCCGCTCAGGATCTTTTTTAGAGCTAAGGTGACCAAAAAACAGCGATTTTGGCGCTTTAAATTCTTTATTTATTACAGCGTTTACCGTGCGCAATAAATTACGTTTTAATTTATTCTGCCGGTCGGTACGATTATGCCGATACCATATGTGTATAGTTTTTTTTAAGTTTTGCAGCGTTTGCACAATAAAATTAAGTTTCTATAAAATTATTTATTTTCTGAGACACCCTATTCTGAGCCGTAACTTTTTAATTTTTTCGTCAAAAAAGCTGTGGGAGGTCTTGTTTTTTGTGGGACGGGTTGTAGTTTTTATTGGTACCATTTTGGGGTAAATGCGACTTTTTGATCACTTTTTATTCTATATCTTGGGAGGGGTGGTGACCAAAAAATAGCGATGCTGACAGTTTTCCGTTTATTTTGTTTGCGGCGTTCACCGTGCGGAAAAATTAACATTATAGTTTCATAGATTGGGTCGTTACGAACGCGGCGATACCAAATATGTGTACTTTTTTTTAACGTTTTCATTTTTTCCCTATAATAAATGACTTATAGGAAAACAAAACCTTTTATTTTTACACTTTTATAAAACATTTTTATTAACTTTTTTTTTACATTTTACACTTTATATTTTTGTTTATTAACTTTTCTTTTACTTTTTACACTTTCTTTTTTTGACCTGCAGCTCTGATCGCTGCTAGAATACATTACACTACCTAGGTAGTGTAACGTATTCCAACTGTCAGTGTGACGTCACAGTCACTCTGACAGTTGGTCTACGAGGATCAGCAGAGGCTGATCCTCATAGGCTGACATACATGGCAGACCTGGGGGCCGTTGTCTGGCCCCCGGGTGCCATCACAAGCATCAGAAGCCCCCACAATTGCATGGGGGCTGCTGATGCGCTACATGCGGAGATCGGAATCGAGCCCCGCATGTAACGGGTTATTTGCCGAAATCAGCGGCGATGAGCCGCTGATCGGCAACACTGGAGAGTGTCAGCTGTCGGGGACAGCTGATCTCCAAGTTCCCGATGCACACTGTCGCCGACAGTGTGCATCGGGAACGGCACAGTGACTTTCTATCACTCCGACAGGAAGCCTATCAGGACCAGCCGAAGGTTGGTCCTGATGGGCTTCCGTCCATGGCAGACCCGGAAGCCATTGTTTGGCTTCCGTTTGCCATACTAACTATCGGCAGACCCCGCGATTTCGGACGGGGGTCTGCCGATATGTTAGAAACCCCTCAAATTCGGCGATTGCACCCGATCGCCGAATTTAAGGGGTTAATGCGCCGAAATCAGCGGCAAAGGACCGCTGGCCGGCAAGAGGGGAGTGTCAGCTGTCGGCGACAGCTGACCTCCTGGTTCCCGGTGCACACTGTCGCCGACAGTGTGCACCGGGATTAACTCAGTAACTGTACGTCCTCGTGCGGGAAGTAACTTCCCGCAACGACGGACAGTTACGTCCTGGTGCGGATAGGGGTTAATGGACCAGGCCATTTTTTTCAAATCTGACATGTGTCACTTTATGTGATAATAACTTTGGAATGCTTTTATTTTTTCAAGCGATTCTGAGATTGTATTCTCGTGACACATTGCACTTTAAGTTAGTTGTAAAATTTGGTCGATACATTCAGTGTTTATTTGTGAAAGATACCAAAATTTAGAGAAAATATGCAACATTTAACATTTTTCTAGATTTTAATGTATCTACTTGTAAAACAGATAGTAATACCACACAAAATAGTTACTAGTTAACATTTTCCTTATGTCTACTTTATGTTAGCATTGTATTTTGAACATTCTTTTATTTTTCCAGAACGTTACAAGGCTTAGAACTTTAGCAGCAATTTGTCACATTTTCAAGAAAATGTCAAAAGGCTATTTTTTCAGGGACCAGTTCAGTTCTGAAGTGGCTTTGAGGGCCTTATATATTAGAAATCCCCTATAAAAACCCCACTTTAAAAACAGCACCCCTCAAAGTATTTGGAACAGCATTTTGAAAGTTTCTTAACTCTTTTGGTGTTTCACAGGAATTAAAGCAAATTAGAGGGGAAATGTACAATTTTTTTTTTTTTTGCAGAAAATCTGTTTTCATTTATTTTTTCTGTAACACAGAAGGTTTTACCAGAGAAACGCAACTCCATATTTATTGCCCAGATTCTGCAGTTTTTATAAATATCCCACCTGTGGCCCTAGTGCGCTACTGGACTGAAGCACCGGTCTCAGAAGCAGAGGAGCACCTCGTGGATTTTGGAGCCTCTATTTTGTAATACCAGGCCATAGCAGTACCCCACCTCCACCTTGTTGGCATCTGAGTCGAAGTGGAGCTCTGTGCCCGTTACTGATCCAGCCACGGGACTATCCATCTGGTCCATCAAGAGTCACTCTCATCTCATCAGTCTATAAAACCTTTGACAAATCTGTCTTCAGATATTTCTTGGCCCAGTCTTGACGTTTCATCTTGTGTCTTGTTCAGTGGTGGTCGGGTTTCAGGCTTCCTTACCTTGGCCATGTCTCTGAGCACTGAATACCTTGTACTTCTGGGCACTCCATGGAGGTTGCAGTTCTGGAATATGACAGCACTGGAGGATAATGGGTTCCTGGTCGCTTCACGTTTGATTCTGCTCAAATCTTTGGCAGTTAATTTGCGGTTTTTTTTCTCAACACGTTTCTTGTCAACCTGTTGACTATTTGCAACAAAATATTTGATGGTTCTGTGATCACGCCCCGATATCTTAGTAATTTCAAGAGTGCTGCATCCCTCTGGCAAAAATCAAAAATTCTTTCAGAGGAAAAGAAGCTGCCTAATAATTCTGCCCACCTTGATATAGGGTCATGATCTCCTTAGTCCACACCCTCCGTCATTACACAAATACACATCGCCTGATGTGCCCAATCCAATAAGCAGTTAAGTTTATAAAGCTTGGAGTTGGAAAATATTCATAAAAATTATGATATGGTTAAAATACTCACTTGCCTAATAATTGTGCACACCATGTATACTACCTTCTATCTGTCTTCTACTGCTCCCTACACACATTCTGTATGTTAGTAAGAAGTAGGGAATGTATGGAAGGGACTATAACAGCAACATGACAACATAGAATTTATTTTCTGTTACCATGGAGATGCATATATTTGCATAGGACCTGTAGAAACAAAACAATAGGAAATAATTAATTTAGACCTATTGCAAAGTTGCTTCATTTATTTATTTGAAGATATATTTTAACAAAAAAGAATAGGCGGTGAAGGTTGACATAACTTGTCAATCCTCTACCTCATTAGGCCTGGCTTTACACACAGATTTGATAACCAATCATATACATTTCTTGATTGTGGTTTGACCTTATCTTTAACATATAAAAATTGTTTGTTAGGATTGGAGCAATTTTGAGTAAAAATAATTGCACAACTTTTTTTTATTAGTTCAAAATAAAACCCTCCTTTTGCTCATAATTGAAGTCCTTCCCAGATCACCCTTTGTGCATTACTGTGGTAGTAATAATGGTGATTGAGAGAGGAAAAAATATTTAAGCAGGTGAGACACGGTTTATGCCAGATGAGACAATGCTCTTGCGGCTAAATAGAAAAGAAAAAGATTCTCGTAAGCATAAAAAAGGGGGCATTGGATAGCATAAAAAGGGGGCAGTGGGCAATTACATATTGGAAAAGATGGCCAAAATCTTTTTGACCATGTGGTATATTTTGACACAAATCAGATTCTTATGTGTCTCCGAGGAAAAAGTAACCATGTTGCATATAAAAAACAAATTTTTGCTTTAATTTCCTTAACTGTGTTGGGAAAATTAAACATTAACTCTGTTTGTTGAGCTCAAATCAAGTTTATTAAGAGCATTGACTCATCACGACAACCCTGTCCCTAAAACAGTCTCCTCCCTCAGCCCTGGCGGTCATCTGTTATCGTTGGCGTGTTATATGGCACCCGTACAAATGACCATGTGATGCATAGCCAGGCCAAATGGGAGCCCCTCCTATTGAGTGTATCCGTTCTCTATTATAGAGGGCATATGGATATGGGTTTTCTTAATGAAACAACCCCTTTAATTTAGTATTAAGTACATGGAATGTATCAGTTTTGGGCTGCTCAGTAACTGAACTCGAGCTACTCCACCAAAATAATTATTTTGAAAACACGATTAGTAAAGCAGGATGAGAAGTGGAGTGGCATGGTATTACTGCTGACAAGATATTTTTTCATTCATTAGCACAACGCCACTCCAGCATTAAGCTGAACCACTCATGTGAGACGGAGTTGAAATAGCTACATTGTAACCACTACAGCCTTTTATATTAAATTGTCAGGAAGCTTGACCCTAGGAATCAGTCTGTCCCAGATTACTCAGGTTTTCTGCTAAAAGCTTAATTGGCACTTGAGGGCAGAAAAGCGTCAGGGAAGCTTGTGTAGGAGCAGAATACATGCATTTAGATGGAGAACACTTTTAATCACCTTATTCAATAACATGAAGATCTGGACTACGTTCAGCCCTGGGAAGCAGTTTACATGTACTCAAACCATGCCAGTACTCATCTCAGCTAAAGCAGTGTTGTCACGATCCGTGGGTATGTGGACCCACTAGGCTGCACTCCCGTAGCGGAGTAGCAGCTGGCCAAACAACCGTCCTAGTACAGGAGTACCTTTGATAGTCCAGACAGTAACGGAGGCTCGGCACAGATGAATTTGCAGACACCAGACGTGGTGTATATCAGCAGGCGTGACGGGTGGCACAACATGACTCCAACACTCTAAGGCACAGGAACAACTATAGCACGGGATACAGGATACAGGTAGCAGGGCACGGGAACAACGGGAACAGGATAACACTAAGGGACCATTTGCTAAGACTAACATGGGTAAACACAACAATGCTCAGGCAATGAGTTAAAGGGCAGAGCCCTTTTTATAGTCCAGGGTGATCATGGGCTGATTAGAGATTTTACTCATGTGTGTGCACTGGCCCTTTAAGGCCGGACGCGAGCGCGGGCACCCTATGGGAACCAGTGCAGTGATGCAGAAGTAAGTGCGCCTCAGGAGGGAGATCCCACCCGGCACTCATTTGTCCATGGCCGCGGCCGTCAGGCGGCAGGTAAGAACGACGTTCCGCGGCTGTGGACGTTACAAATATAATCTCATTAATTCTCTATATATTTCCTATATATTTTTTATTTTAAAGTGAATATTTTCCTATAATGAAATAATCAATACACAATAATATACTGTAATTAAGCACTATTTCATAGAGGATTGAGGTTTACCTCTATGCTAGAATATAGCAAAAGCATTTTTCTACATTGAGCAATTTTTCAGAATATATTTGAATAGATTTCAATTGGGTTAACACTTTTTCTTTTTTTAATGTTATAAAGCTGTGTCTTGTGGGGAGCCACCAGTTCCAGAACATGGCAGCATTGTGGGCTCCAATTTCACCTATGGCATTAAAGTTATTTTCAGGTAAATGTATGCTTTATTTTCAAAATAAAATTCCAATGAATAAACTTTTATTGTGTCATTGCATAAAATACTGAAAGAATGCATGATTCACCCATACCAATTTAGTTCTCGAGTATTACAGTATATGCTGTTGGTACTATCAGCAGTACATTAAAAACTATGATAGGAATTAAGTCCTTGTTGCACTCAATGTGAATTATTGACAGTCATTGACTGCATAGGCCAAAAAGTGTATTCATGTATGAAGTGCCTTTGATTTCTATTGCTGCAGATGCAATGAGGGATATACATTAATAGGCAGTGAAGAAACTGTATGCCTCGCTGATGGCTCCTGGAACAATAGAGTCCCATTTTGTGAGTCAGTGACGTGCTTCAAACCAAAGGAAATAGCTTATGGGAATTTCACATTAAGTGGTCTAACATACAAGTCAACTGCATCATATAAGTGTGACAGAGGATACAGGTAATGTACAAAAAAGGTATAATACAGTTTCTTAAATTTGTGTATATGTTCACACATAGCGGATCTTCTGCAGAATTTCTGACCGGATTTGCAGAGTTTGTTGCATATTTTTTCCTATTGAGTTCAATAGGGAAGTCAAAGTCAGAAATTGTTGAGGTTTTGTTGACGTTTTGCTGCAGATTGCCTATTATTCGCAGTGAAATCTACAAGTCAAGATAGTCAAATAAATATAAAATATAAAAAATGTATATACTCACATCACTTGGTGCTCCCGTGGCTACGTCTCCCTGTCTGATAAAGACCCATGCTGGGTTGAGACGTTGCAAGTGTTACAAGCTTGGTGAATAAAAGGACACCGTTTTTGGAAACTTTGAGTGCTGCAGTTTCTTTTTCTTATACTTCTCCCTGGTCCCAATGCCCGTCTCTGTACACCTGGACTCCAGCAATGATATGAAGTGTTGAAACGTGACTGCGGCAGTTAATCACAGGCTGCGGGGTTCACCAGTGGAGGCAGGATGTACAGGGACCGGTGGAGGAACTGGGAAGCATTGCCAGGGATTACCAGGGGAGGTAAGTTTAATATTTTATGGGTTTTATTTGACACTCAGTCATTGTCCCCAGGGAAATTCACACCAAATTCCACATGATTTGGTGTAGATATGTCGCTACAAATTCCACCAGATTTGCTGTGGAAAATTCCTGGGATGTGTGAACTTAGCCTAATACAATATTGCTTATAAGCTTCAGCAACAAATTATTTATGGCAAAAGCTTCTTCTTCAGTGGTATACGTACATTAAAGCTGTTGTGGGAATGGTGGGGGCATACAAAATACTCACCTCTCCTACATTCCCTCATGACTCCTGCTAAACACTGCTAAATGATGTTATGTACCGCTCCTCTCACTGGGCTAAGATCTAATTCTAAATGTCAGCACAGTGTAGCGTCTCAGACTACTGCTTCACCCATATTGCTACAGCGGTGAAGCGGTAATCGGAATTCATGCCAACATCTTGCGCCATGACTACAACCACTGCAACTATGATCTTATTGAGGAAAAAATATCAGGGCTGAATATAGCTAGTCATCCCTGACATCATATGAAAAGTGACCGTAGAATCAGAACGAGACTTCATGAAAAAATTTACTGAAAATATTTAATTAGTAATATTTAATGGCTATTAACATTAATCCTGTGTTTATATTGTATGTCATTTGATTTATTTTTTTATTGTGACTGAATGTGATTTGATTTACAACATTTTTCCTTAGCTTGCAGGGTCCATCAACTTTGATGTGTGAAGCTTCTGGTAACTGGAGTAGTAGGCCTCCATCCTGTGAACTTGTGTCTTGTGGTCCTCCTCCCATTGTTAGAGATGCCATCTCCAAAGGAAATGTCTTCACCTTTGGAAACACAGTGACATACACTTGTAAAGAAGGGTATGATAGAATCATACATAGTCCCCTTTGGAAATATAATTTTCAATGTTAATGGATAATATACTAGTATTTGTCTAACCTTTTATTTTAGATTTTGTGGAATTAGCTTTACTCTGTCTGGCTGACTTTTATTTGGACAGCTTCTTGTTTTATGACAACATATTGATCTAAAGGGGTTTTCCTAAGGATAGGCCACTACCAATATCAGATTGGTGGGGTACATGGCACCCCCAAGTTCAGATGAGTGGGGGAACCGTGGTGATCTGGTTAGCGCCACACTCCCTTCATTGTTTACTAGGCATAAAATATCTATTTACTGTTTACATTTAATGCTTAAATCTGAAGATTTTATCAGTCCTTATTTTAGATCATTCTTATTTAGTAATGAAAAATACCTAAGAAAATGGTAAAGTTTTTTGCAAACAACAAATTATGAACAAGTTTCCTTGTTTATAGTGAATGTCCACCCCTGAACACCATTTACTTTTTTTTTAATCTAAATAGGTCTAAAACAAATTTTTGGTAAATATATTTTTATAGCAGTTGGAGCTCAATTTTTAATAGAGTACCAAATATCTTGCATAAACATAGTTTTAAAACATACCTAACTATTCAAGTGACTTTTCAGAATAAGCTGTCATATGTATGTACATGAGGAATAACACTATTACGTCAGTCTTTTTGTTGATGGCTGTCCGCTGCTCCACATCCGGTTTGCGCTCCATACTATGCACCTTGGAACGCAAACAAAAATACCACACTTTGAAGCGGAAGTTATTACATCCCAATTGAAACGATCGGTGAACATACAATAAACCATCTTTGCTTTACTCCTATTTACTGAACATAGATTTAAATTTAAATACCAGCATCTACAATGTTTAATAAATTACTACATATATAAGTTCTCTTTTTTGATAGGATACATTTTATTAGTTTGCTTAGTTATTCAATAAGCTATTACTCCTTTACCATTTGCGCTCCAGGAAACAAAGCCACCTGTTGAAACGCAATCAATACACACACCTGTGTGATGGGATATATATCACATCCACACAGGCTAGACAGTCAACATTAGCCATGATTAAGGACGCGAGAAGCGTCTGAAACGCGTAGGCTCACTTCACCTACGATATCTCTCCTTACACTTCAGGATTTCACCCTCCAACTAGGTCCTGTTTTAAACTTGAAACAATTAAACTCGGAACGAGTTTCCATTTTAGATACATTCACGCTGGATCCAACTTCTCTTTCTTCCTGCTGACTATTTCTGATGATTATATGACTTGTTTGCAAGTTTTCCCCTCGGCAGGCTCTATCTCTAATTCTCAGTTTTCTCTGAGTTAGTGGGTGTAGCCTAACTGCTATCATGTCTTCTATACATAGCACACAGAAAAGTGGAGAATTCTGCTCTCCTATCTCTATCTATCACATACATAGATGCAGCAGTAACATGGAGGAGATAATACAGCAGTAATGAGTAGCATAGCAGTAATTCCAGCAGTGGAGTGAGATCTAACACTTACTAGAAGCCACAGCAGCGTCTCTGTGTGTGTCTCTCTGCCTCTCTGTCTGCTCCTGCTTCCTCCTCCCTCTCCCTTCTCCATAGGCTTCTATGGGCGGCTGTAAACTAATCCTTCAGGAAATGGAAAAAGCAGTAAATTTAGAGTGAGTGAACACTTAAGAGGGAGGAGGGGAAGGACAGAGCCTGATCAGTGGAGAAAGAGGGATTTTTAATAATAAGATATTTTACAAAGTTTCTTATATTCGCTTGTCCTATTGATTTATGCAAAGTTTGTTGAAAAGTTAGTGAACATTTAAAGGATACAATTCTGGCTACTTCTATCCACCACTAGGTAGTGCTATGAAGCATACTAATTATGTCTTATAGATTGTATTTTATAATGAAACAATATGCAGTAAGCTCCGTATAGTGGTGGCTGCTGGCAGCCAGCATTTTAGCATTTAACTCTAGGTTTGTGTGAAGCATAGGACATGATTTGGAGCTCTGTATCTGAAAAATGGAGCAACAATCCCGGAAAAGATATATTATAAAATTAATCTGCACAGAATGTTACACCTGAAAATGATATAGTGTTAAAAAGGTGGATATTCACTTTACAATTAACATCAAAACAAATTGACCTCAGTGTGAATTAGTATGCATAGTTTATTAAAGATTTTATCTTTTTACAGTTACATTCTTGTTGGTCCAGAAACTATAGCCTGCTCAACAACTGGAAAATGGAGTGAGAATATTCCACAATGTATGGCTGTTTCATGTGATGAACCTCCAAATGTTGACCACGCTTCTTCAGACACTGCTCATAGACTTTATGGTGACATTGCATATTATTATTGCTTTGATGGCTATAGTATGGCTGACAACAGTAAAATGTTGTGTAATGCTCAAGGAGAGTGGGTACCCCCTGATAATAGGGAAACACCTGATTGCATAGCTGATTTTTGTGAGAAACCTCTTGCTGTTGCATATGGTATCTTGGAATCTATTAACAAAGCAAAATTTGTCTCTGGCACAACAGTTAGCTTTAAATGCACGGAAGGCTTTATACTAAACACGTCTTCTAAGATTGAGTGCTTGCGGGGTGGACAATGGAACCCATTACCTTCAACAATTCAGTGCATTCCAGTCCGTTGCGGAGAACCACCTGGTATAAAAAACGGCTATGTCAGTGGAAATAACTACAGCTTTGATGCAGTGGTAGCTTACAGTTGCAATAAAGGGTACTACATAAAAGGGGAGAAGAAACGGACATGCCAGGCATCTGGAGAATGGAGTGGTCGACTTCCTGCTTGTCATCCAGTGTCTTGTGGCCAACCACCTGAACTTGAAAATGGGATAATAGAGGTGTGTGTGTTCACTTCTTTTCTTTTAAACTAACCTTATTATATTTTAATTGTAAAGCCATTTCTTAGCATATGCAGATACAATTATTTTCTAAAACGAAACTGTAGTGCAATATAGAGTATGAATAAAAAACAGGGACAATTACAAATACACAATTGATTTTGTTTTTCGCTTCTCTTGATTTTTGGACTATTTACACTAATGTAAATATTGTGCTTGCTCTGGGGTTGTCATGGTAGCATCAACAGACTCTTTTGTGCATGGACTTCCTGTCATGTGACCGCAGAGAGTCTGTTGATGCTACCATGACAGCAGAGATCAAGAGGAGGAAAAAAAAACAAAAGAAGGAAAGAAGGTGTATAGAACAAAACATTTTCGTTTTTGGTATATGTGACTGCGCTGCACCCCTTATCTATGTATGAAATACTTTTAGATTTGTGCTGCGGATTTAGTTTGTATAAAATAAATGTATATAAATCTTGTGCTCATCCTAAGATACAGTGTGTATTATAGCCCCCGCAATCACAGTTCTTCTGGTTATCAATGAAAACAGTCAACAAGCTGGTTGTCAGGCACATAATCTGTGCACAGCCTGGTGCAAAAAGGACACTTCAAATCACCAGAGAAAGGTCTATGCAGACTCAGAACCAGCAACTTATGTTGGGAGATTTAATTTCTGAAGCCTACAAAACTGTGAATGGAGCTCTGATCTATAATACAGGCTGTAAATAATACTGTAAGTAAGAATAACTGTAAATAAGTACAAGATAAGTAAAACAAAGTATTAAAACTTTGCTCATCTTTTTATGCAGATTAGAGTCTATTCACACGGTTTGCAGTTTACGTTGAAGCTATACGTCGGCAGATACTCCCGACCTATACCTCCGACTTATGCCACTGTATAGGCATATAGTGACATACATTGCCCGTAGGCTACCATCATAAAAAACAATGCAGAATACATTTTTTACTTGATACCACTGAATGTAATTGTGCAAACGACTACGCTATTTCATACAGCAAAATAGAATGTATACCTAGGTATACAAGCCCGACGGATCCCAAAAGGATACTTTATTGGCATCTGTTGGTTGTATTGGTGCCTAGGGATATGTTCAGCATATGCCCCTGGAGCTTTCCCAGAAATGGGAATAGACTCCTTCTTCTATATGAAAATTGTGAAATGGTCAAATGATGCACATGCGCTTTAACCATAAATGTTTATTGTTTTCAAGGTTTTATTGTGGAGTGTTATATTTAAAAGGCAAATGAAAGTTTTCAAGCAGGAAAGCCCATAAGTATAAAAATATAGAGCTAGTATTTGATGTGTTTTTGTGTTCCAAATCTATACTTCTTGGCAGCTAGGGACAAATTGAATGCATTTGTATAAGATGCCAAAATTAAACTCTTGACATTGGATGATTTAGTGATTAGTTTTTGTATGAAGAATAATAATGCTGGAGGTTAATATCACCAGAAGCCAGTAAAATAGAATAGTATCAGAATGCAACGGGCCTCCAGGTATTCCATAGTAATGAATAAAAAAAAAAAATCATAGCTCCACTAAGTAAAATAGTAAAGTTAGTTATGCGTTACCAAATACCCATTTTTTTTATTGTCTAGAGCATATTAATTTTAATCAACATATTTTTTCTTTTTTTTGCAGAATAAAACAGGTGTTGTATTTGAGGATGAGGTAACTTACTCCTGCAAACCTGGATACAAACTAGTTGGTAGCAGTAAAAGAGTATGCCAGTCCAACAAACAGTGGTATAGTGAGTCTCCACCATCATGTTCTCTTCTGAGCTGTGAAAAACCACCATCACTAAAACATGGTGACATTAAAGGGGCAACTATTGATGTTGGTTCAAAAATTGAATATGTATGTGATGAGGGCTATGAGCTTATTGGGGAAACTAGTTGGACATGTCAAAAAAATGGAAAGTGGGACAAAAAACAATTACCTACATGTGTGCCATCGAAATGCCAAGAACCCCCACTATTACAACACCAGTTAGTACTTAAAGAAGTTGTTAATGAAACAGGAGTTGTGAAATTTTCTTGTAGAGAGGGCTATGTTCTTCAAGGCTCCTCTGTTTTACGATGCCTACCATCACAGCACTGGAATGATTCTTTTCCATTATGCAAGCTTGTTCTCTGTCCCAACCCACCAGATATTGACTTTGGAGATCCTAAATCAGTGCCTTCTCTTCATTATGGTACTACAATACAATACACTTGTATGGATGGTTTTCTGCTCAAAGGACCACCTGAAATAACATGCGAAGCAGATGGTAACTGGGGTCCAGATCTTCCTATCTGTGTTCCAGTTGAGTGTGCTCAGCCAGATGAAATTCTTAATGGAATTGTTGATGTTCAAGGATTGACTTATCTGAGCACTGTTCTTTATACATGCAAGCCAGGATTTGAATTAACAGGAAATGCCACATTAATTTGCGGGCCACTAGGACAATGGCTAGGTGGACTGCCGGTATGTAAACCTATCAGATGTCCCCGAGCTAAAGATATTCTAAATGGCAGAAGTTCTTCACATAGTCTCCATTATGGACAAACTGTAACCTATTCATGTAACAAAGGGTTTAGACTTGAAGGACAGCCTATTATTACTTGCATGGAAACAGGAGAATGGGATGCCGATCCCCCAACCTGTAAAGAGATAGCCTGTGATCCCCCTCAAGCTATTGACAATGGCTTTGTAGAAGGAGCTGATTATAGGTATGGTGCTATGATCATTTATAGTTGTATGCCTGGATATCAGTTGAATGGAAATACCATAATTAGTTGTGAAGATTCAGGATGGTCCAGTCCTACTCCGATGTGTGTGCATACAGATTGTGGTCTGCCACCACATATTGACTTTGGACAGTATAGCAAATATAGTGACAACCCGATGAATGGGGATCTGAAGCTTGAAATGTTTGACGAACCATTCACTACCCAACCTTCGACCACTCTAGATAGTTACAACAGAAGTGGTAATTATTCACTTAGGGATATTAGCAATGATGTGTCAGAATTTTTATATGGAACTTTTATTTTGTACACCTGTTACCACGGCTATGAAATTGTGGGAGTCCCACTATTAAATTGCCAGGAAAATGGCACTTGGAATGGAAGTGCCCCTGTCTGTTTGCCAATTAAATGCAAGAAAGCTATAGCTCCTGAAAATGGCATAGTACACTATACTGATAATACACTTGATAGCACTATTTATTATAAATGTAAAGAAGGATTTGAGCTTATTGGGTCAGAGAATAGCACGTGCTTGTCTACAAAGAAATGGAGTAAGGACATTCCACAGTGTGCTATAATATTTTGCAAGCCACCTAACAAGATACTTAATGGATACACAGAAATCTCAAATTACTCTTATATGAGTGTTGTGGATTATAAATGTCACGTAGGATACATAATACACGGCTCTAGTAAAAGAACATGTCTAGAAAATAAACAGTGGGATAGTGAAGAACCTATATGTATCCCTGTTTCTTGTGGTCATCCCCCAGCCATAATAAATGGACAAGTCAGAGGAAATGATTATCGTTATGGAAAACATATTGAGTATGAATGCTTTGAAGGCTTCCTGCTCAATGGTGATAAGGACAGAACCTGCCTTGAGAATGGACATTGGAGTGGAACAATGCCGGAATGCTTACAAATGACATGTAGACCACCTCAGGTTGTTGCTAATGGGGAGATTGTAGGGACAGAATATACTATTGGAAGCAATATAATTTATAGGTGTCATCAAGGACATAAATTAGAAGGGACATTAAAGCTTACTTGTCAGAAAGATGGCACATGGGATGCAAAAGCTCCACTGTGTGCTCCCATAGAGTGTGGTCCTCCAGAAGATATTTCTCATGGTTTCCTTAACAGTTCAGGCTTTCACTATAATGAATATGTACGATATATTTGCTTTCCTGGATATGAAATACACGGAAGTCCGACACGACAATGTTTAGCAAGCGGCTTGTGGAGTGGAAATACCCCCAGTTGTCTTTCTTGTGAATGTCCTAAACCATCTGTTCAAAATGCGAATGTTATTGGGGAGGATTTCAGCTGTGGCTATTCAATTAAAATCGCTTGTCATGATGGTTTTAAACTATTTGGACATTCTGAACTCAGTTGCGAGTCTGCAGGAAAATGGAGCTCGGGCTTTCCGTATTGTGGAAAGGTTTCTTGTGGCCCTCCACCTATAATTCCAAATGCATTTATTAATGGAAGCAGTTCAACACTTGAGAATGCAATTAAATACACATGCCTCATAGGCTATGTTATGCATGGAAAATCAGATCTTGTGTGCTCAGAAGAAGGAACGTGGAGTGAACCCTACCCTATTTGTCAGTTACTTTCCTGCGGACCACCACCCATTATCCCTAACACTGTCATAACTGGTGATTCCTACACTTTTGGAAGTCTGATTGAATATCGGTAAGAGCAATTTTTTTTTAATCTAATTTTTATTATTTGAATATTTCGGTCTAATGAAAACCAATAAATTTTATACTAGGGCTGCTTCTAATATTATGTTGTTGTTTTTTTAATTTCTTTCTCTTTTCTTCAATGCAGCAATTGTTTTGTACAAATACTATGCAACTTTAAAAATCTTGGGATTACACTTTAAACTATAACACTGCAACTAGTGTGATCAAATATCTAAAGTGAAGGTATACCCTTGGTTATATCTAAAGTGAAGGTATACACTTGGTCATTTCTTAGCATATTATTAAAGGGTGGAGGCCAGGATTAAAAACAGGATCTGATTTTGTTTCTTGTTTTTTTTCAGAAAAAGCCTCGCTCTTGTCCATGGGCTGTTTCACTCAATGGGATGAGCTGCAATACCAACAGCCCATGGACAAAAGTGGTGATAGTTAAAGAAAAAAACCAAAACAACAGTTCCTTTTTTCTAACCTTGGACAACCCCTCTTTAATGACATGCTAGGCAATGACCAAGCGTGGTGATGTTTATGGTAAAAAGCAGATACTTTTGGACAACCCCCTTAAGATGTCATCAGTGGTGCCTTATGCACTGGGACCCCTACAGAGCTCTGTATTGATGGGGTTCCCCAAGTCAAGAAGCAAAAGGGTCACACTCCTTGGAGGAGTACCACTGCCCCTTCAAGCCAACACACTAACCCCCACTGACAACATCTACTGACATATCTTAATGACATTTCAAAAAGCCTTTATTTTAAAAACCATGAAATCCTTTGACATGGAAAAAAAAATTTTGCTTATGTTAGTGGTCACCTTGAGTTAAAAAAAAAGTTGCAGACTGCCATCTCCCAGTAATAATGCCTTCTTTAGTGGCCCCATACAGTAATAATGCCTCCTTTAGTTACCCCTTTGTGCCACCATACAGTAATAATGCCTCCTTTAGTGCCTCCTGTGTGCCCCATACTGTAACAATGCCTCCTAATGTGCCCTTTACAGTATTAATGGATCCTTTAGTGGCACCATACAGTAACGATCTGTAGTGGTTCGGACAGAACTTGATATATGTGGGTGTACGTGTAGGGGTCTAATCCAGTAGAACAGTATAAATAGTACTCAGCACATAAATTTGTAATGAAATATTTTTCTTAATTTAATATGCGAGTGGATATGTGCGTGGGACGTTTCGGTCTTAATTGACCTTCATCGGGTAGTTCAGTAGCATCTGGGAATGCTAATCGTGAGGCACATGTAGGAGAGCGTCTGGTGCAAAGAAAGCGCTTCTATGCTGCCAGCCAGAAACAACTGAAGTGCCTGGTGAAGGTTGACTAAAACCGAAACGTCGCATGCACACATATCCACTAGCATAATAAAATAAGAAAAATACTTTACTCCAAATTGGTGAGCCGAGTAATTTTTATACTGTTCACACAATAACAATGTTTCCTTTAGTGCCCCCATTGTTCTCCAATACAGTAATAATGGCTCATTTATTACCTGCACACAGTAATAATGCATCCTTTAGTGTCCCCACACATTAATAATGCACTATTTGCTCCAAATACATGAAAATAAAAATAAAAGGCGTCAGGGTCCTCTTCCTGCTCTACTCTACCCTGTGCAGGTGGCGCAATGCAGTGATGTAAGTGCACCACTTTGCCCAGGATGCTACTGTCCTATGCACCCCAGCTCCTGGAAAAAGGGGGTACAACTGACACGCTGCCACCGGAGGAGAAGAGGGCTCGCTGGTGGCAGTGGGCTGATCTTTCTACACCTCTAGAACCTGTGGGGATGAAGGCTCTGGGCAGGGGCGTAACTAGGAAAGACTGGGCCCTATAGCAAACTCTTGACCAGGCCCCCCCTGGGTGCCACAAGCAGCCCCCCTTATAAATAGTGCCCCCTGTAGAATGTGCCATACAGCCCCCCTGTAGACAGTGCTATATAGCCCCGCCTATAGACAGTGTCACACCCCATTTGTAGATAGCGCCACCCACCTCCCCCTTGTAGATAGCGCCATACAGCCCCCCTGCAGATATCGCCATAAAGCCCCCACTGTATATAGCGCTATACAGCTACCACTGTATATAGTGCCACACAGCCCCCTCCCATAGTAGAAAGTGCCACACACAGACCCCTGTAGATTGTGCCACACTCAACCCCCTGTAGATAGAGCCACAGCCCTCCCCTTGTAAATAGTGTCACACAGCTCCCCCTTGTGTATAGTGCCACACAGCTCCCCCTTTTGTATAGTGCCACACAGCTCCACCTTGTGTATAGTGCCACACTGTCCTCCCTTGTGTATAGTGCCACACAGCCCCCCCCCCGCCTTGTGTATAGTGCCACAAGGCAATGGCGCATCCAAGAAAGTTGCATCAGCCAGGGAGATGTCACTCAAACATGGAAAGGTGGGTTTGGAGGCAGGACTATGTGACTCATCAGGATAGCGGCACCGCCCTATGACCCTCTACTGAGTATTTAGCATATAGTGTGTGCCGTTTTAAAAGTGGATTTTAAGGATTTTGCTGCATCTGAAAAAAACATACAAGGGAATGTTTGGAAATATTGTCAGGTCATGTATTACCGCATGGTGGCGGTTCAAGGGGTTAAAACTACCTGACAGGTTCCCATGAAATATACAATGAATTGAGAACAGTTCCATCTGCCCTGAAATGTTGTTATTATAAATACATCCTATATAACTACAGATCCAGAACCAAGCTCTGACATATATACAGTACCACAACCAAGCTCAGTACATAAATACAGCACTAGAACCAAGCTAAGTACATATATATAGCACCAGAACCAAGCTCAGTACATAAATACAGCACTACAACAAAGCTCTGACATATACGGCTCCAGAACCAAGCTCAGTATATATATACACACAGCACTAGAACCAAGCTCAGTACATATATACAGCACCAGAACCAAGCTCAGTACATATATACAGCACTAGAACAAAGCTCGGTACATATATACAGCAACAGAACAAAGCTCAGTACATATATACAGCACCAGAACCAACCTCAGTACATAAATACAGCACCAGAACCAACCTCAGTACTTAAATACAGCACTAGAACCAAGCTCAGTACATAAATACATCCCCAGAACCAAGCTCAGTACATATATACAGCACCAGAACAAAACTCATTACATAAATTCAGCACCAGAACCAACCTCAGTACATAAATACAGCACTAGAACCAATCTCAGTACATAAATACATCCCCAGAACCAAGCTCAGTACATAAATACAGCACCAGAACCAACCTCAGTACATAAATACAGCACTAGAACCAAGCTCAGTACATAAATACATCCCCAGAACCAAGCTCAGTACATATATACAGCACCAGAAAAAAACTCATAAAAATATATATACAGCACCAGAACAAATACAGCTCAATTTAGTGAAACCCCTGCAGCATACCACCCATCATCTCGCTGCAGATCATACAGTGACTACATTACTGATTAGAGGCAGAATAAACATTTACATTAAGTAACTCACCGGTCACGTCTCAGATTCTAGTTCTTTTCTTCTCCCTCCGGTCCAGACATTCTATGATGGATTTCTACCGACCATGACCCATTTCTGCAGTTTTCCGCTCAGATGTCTTCAGCTTCTCACTTTTAAAACATTTCTGCACCTATAAACAAAGTTAAAATTCTCAACACCTCTAAATTTAATAAAGCACCATACACTGCACCTCTAACTATATTAGCGCCGTACACTGTGTCCCTGATTATAATAGTACCATACACTGTCGCACACACCGTGCCCCCTGTAAATAGTGCCCCCATAGTGCCCTGTAGGTAGTGACCCCCTAAAGCCTCTGTATATAGTGACCTACATAGAAGCCACTGTAGATAGTGCTCCACATACAACCCTCTGTAGCTGGTGCCCACATATGGACTCCAGAGCTGCAAGGCAATAGTGCTAACCACTGAGCCACCATGCTGCCCTACATATAGCTTACCCTATAGATAGTGCTCCACGTATAGCCCACCTCTGTAGATAGTGTCTCACATATAGCTCCCCCTGTATATAGTATCCCACATATAGCCCACCCCTGTAGACAGTGCCCTACATATAGCCACCCTGTTGCTAGGGCCCAAAAGGTAACCCACCCCTGTACATAGTGTCCCACATGCACTTATAGCCCACCCCTATAGAAAGTACCCTAAAATATAGCTCCCCTATAGCTAGTGCTCTACATATAGCCCACCCCTGTATAGTGTCTCACATATAGCTCCCCCTGTATATAGTGCCCCACATAAAGACCCCCCTGTAGATAGTGGCCCACATATAGACCCCCCTGTATATAGTGGCCCACATCCCCACATATAGACCCCCCTGTAGATTGTGCCCCACATCCCCACATATAGACCCTCCCTGTATATAGTGGCCCACATATAGACAACCCCCCTGTAGATAGAGCCCCCACTATAGATAATGCCACTCACAGTTTTATGAGAAAAAAAACAAAAAAACTTTACATACTCACATGACCCCGTTCCCACGCTGTGTCAGGTCTGCTGGAGCTGAACGAGCGTCGTCCAATGACGCTGATTGGCGGGGCAGAATGACTTGCCCCGTCAATCAGCGCCTTTCAAGCATGGAAGCGGCACGATGACGTCATCGCGCCGCTTGCCAATCAGCGTTATTGTAAGGCGCTGAATAGTCGAACATGCCCGGCTATTCAGCGCTAATGCATGTATTTGGCTGTCGCTAGCACCAGGGCCCCCTCGGGTGCTAGCGACCCCTACAGGCATGAGAAGGCCTGTGTCACCCGGCCTGTACTTGTTGGAAGCTCGGTAGCGCGGGCCCCATAGTAGCGGCGCTACCGCTGTAGCAGCCATAACGGCTGCTAGCGGCGCCACCGGGTATATGGGGGGGTGTCGGCTGGCGGCACGGGCCCCCGCAAGCCGTGGGCCCCGTAGCAGCCGCTAATGCTGCTACCGCAGTAGTTACGCCGCTGGCCCTGGGCAATTGCCCAGTTTGCACCCCCAACTCCAGACCTAGCTGATAGTCACTGATGAAGAGTGTTTAACTTGCCCCCCATTCCCCTATAGAGTCTGTGTGCTCACCTTTATCTCTACACTTTTACACAGCCTATGTAATTTCGCCCCCCCCCCCACTCCCCCTGTAGACTCTCCTCATTTTCTTCACTCTGATACTTACAGCCTGTGTGATCTGCTCTCCTTGAAAAATTAGAAACTTTCCTCCCTCTTCACACTCTGACCTGTCATGTACAGCCTCCTTATCCTCCCTGCTGCTATCTCTAAGGGTATGTTCACACACTAAAGTTAAAACAGCCTCTGATTTTGAGCCGTTTTTAAAGAATCAAACGTTTTTTCAGGCTTTTTTTTAGCCATTTTTGGAGCTGTTTTTCTATTGACACAATGAAAAACGGCTCCAAAAACGGCTCCACAAGTGATATGCACTTCTTTTTACGGGATGTTTTTTGTACGCAACATTTTTTTCAAACGGGCGCGTAAAAAAACACCCCATCTGAATGAAACATTGTTTTTCCCATTGAAATCAATGGGCAGATGTTTGGAGGCGTTCAGCTTCAGTTTTTCGGGCGTTTTTCGAGGCGTTTACGCCCTGAAAAACACCTGAAAATACTGCATGTGAACATACCTAACACTGAGAGCACGGAGGGGGAGAGCAGAGAGAGAAGACACAGCAAAGAGGAGTGTTCTGTCAGAAGTATGTCAGAAGCAGCAGGAATATCAGTTATGTAAAGGAGTTACACAAACTCCTCAGCAGCAAAATGGGAATGTTTGATGAAGAATATTTAGAAAGATGCTTCATTTTGCATTTAATTTGCATACAGGATATAAAAGCCATAAAATGACCACAGGAGTACTCTGAACATAGAATTTGAGATATCAGTGAAGATATACTGGATACAGTGGTTGCTCTCACCTATTTATGTTGCATATATGGTGCAATATGTATATGAAAAAAGAAAGGGGAGGAATCCTCCAGCTCACCTGATACTTTATTTTGTATCGTTGACAGCGCACGAGTCCTAGACAGCAAAAATAGAAGGAATTGGATCCAACGCTAATTTTGATAAAATGGAAACTGTTTCCAAGTTTTATTTGGTCTTTGTTTAAAAAGGATCCATAGGTTGGAATCCTGGTGTCCAAGAAGGGGTATCAATCCAAAAAAGGGGGAGCCTACGCGTTTCAGACGTCTCGTGCGTCCTTAGTCATGGCTATTGTTCAGTTTCCATTTTATCAAAATTAGCGCTGGATCCAATTCCTTCTATTTTTGCTGTGCAATACGTATAGTTATAGTCACTTATAGGGTAATAAGTAGCATTCACCAGACAAAAGACATCCAATAGGATTCTCACTTTATTGTCAACCATATAACGTGTTTCGATGTGAATCCACACTTTTTCCTCAGATCAGCATGACATATTACCCATCAAAACATCATAGTAGAATATGGAACTCCACTGAGTTCTAAGGTCAATCTAACAATGCAAAATTCTAATTTATGTACTGAAAATGAACTCCTAAATACATAGATTCAATCAGATAGTTAAAACATATACAGTGCCTTGCAAAAGTATTAATACCCTTGGTGTTTTCCCTTTTTTGTTGCATTACAACCTTGAATTAAAATGTATTTAAAATGTTATTTTATGTATTGGGCCTGACAAAATAGTCAAGATTTTTTACAGTGGATTGAAAAAAAAATACCTTATTGACAAAAAATAAATAAATCAGAAGTTGTGAGTGCATATGTATACACTCCCTTTGCTATGAAATCCCTAAACAAGTTATGGTCAAACCAATTAACTTCAATCACAGTGTCACATGATCTGTCACATGACGTCAGTATAAATAAACCTGTTCTGAAAGACCCCTGAGTCTTCAACACCACTGAGCAAGCAACATGAAAACCAAGGAGCTCTCCAAAGAGGTCAGAGACAAAGTTGTGAAAAAGTTTAGATCAGGGTTGGTTTATAAAAAAAATATCCCATGCTTTGAATATCCTGCAAAGCAACATTAAATCAATTATAACAAAATGTGAAAAAATGTCACAACAACAAACCTGGCAAGAGAAGGCCGTTTACCAAAACTTATAGACCAGACAAGGAGGGCATTAATCAGATTTAACAAAGACACCAACGATAATACTGAAGGAACTTCAAAGATTCACAGCGGAGATGGAAATATCTGTCTTTAGGACCATTATAAGCTGTACACTCCACGGAGTGGGGCTTTATGGAAGAATGGCCACAAAAAAAGCCATTGCATAAAGAAAAACATAACAAATCACATTTTGAGTTTGCCAAGCACATGGTAGAAGGTTCTCTGTCGGATGAGACTAAAATGTAACTTTTTGCCCATCATATGAAAGGCTATGTGTGGCGCAAACCCAACACTTCCCATCACCCCAAGAACAGTATTTTCACAGCATCGTGTTGTGGAGATGCTTTTCATCGGAAGGAACTGAAGAACTTCTGTACCACTGTACACCAACGCAAATAACTTGAAGGAGTTGGAGCAGTTTTGCCTGGAAGAATCCCAGTATCTAGATATGCTAAGCTAATAGAGTCATACCCCAATAGACTTACATCTGCAATTGCAGTGAAAGGCGGCTCCACAAAGTATTGACTTTCAGGGGTGAATGCACATTCAATTTCTGTTAAATATTTTTCACCTTCAAACTGTGTAGTCATGTTGTGTAAATCAAATGGTATAAACCACCCAAAAATGAATTTTAATACAAGGTTGTAATGCAACAAAACAGGAGAAATAATAAGGGGGTGAATACTTTTACAATTCACTATGTATGTGTTTAAAGATCACAAATATTTATCAGATAAAACTACTTAAAGGGGTTGTCCAGTCCCTAAAAATTGATGGCCGATCCTCATGATAGGCTGTGTCGGCGATTCACAGTGTGAGCAAGTAATGAAGTGAAAGTACGAGCGCTGCAGCCCCTTCAAAACAGCGATTGGCTTTGTCGCATGAAGGACCCATCAGTTGTGGAAGCAAGATTAGAAATCCCACTTGTATGTTGTGCTACATGTCTCTCCTGGATCCAGTGCAAATGGAAGATGGCATTGTTCAAAAACTATACTAAAAATAACGAGAATAAAAAAATGTTAAATCAAAACGAATATTATAAATGCATTACCAACAGTTGAATGAGTGCTTCTATAAATTATAATATTATCGAGCTAGTGGTATTAAGACACAGTTTCTACATTCTCATTTAGCCCATTTGGGGTTAAAGATTGAAAATTAAAAATCCACGACGCTTCCTTCTGCCTTAAACACTGGAAGCAAATTCCTGCATCTGGTGTAATACAGTCAATAGGAATGATGATAAGTTTACAGAAATTAAATTTGTGGTGACTCGCTATATTTCTTGACACACTATGTTTTGCAAAAGTTTTGGTAACATTATGTTTATTTACACGTTTTCTTAAACTTTATATTGTCCTCACATACTGTAGATTACACGTACATTCCAAGTATCAAGAAGTATCTGATCAAGTATATGACGTGATCAATACTTAGGTTTAGGTAAAATTTGATCTTAAAGTTTTCGCCCTGAGATTTTTTTTTTAAGACTTGTCCTCTTATCATAAATAGACTAACAACATTTGCATTTATCTCTATCACTGGTCGTTTCTTAATAATAGGGGGAGGCGTATGGCTAAAGATCTAACATAAAATTCTTGGCCCGTAATTTACTAGGTGCCAGTACATTTTTAAGGGTGTTAGTCCTATGAAACAAAACATTTGTTTGTTTGGAAAGTACACCCTTCAGGAACGGATCACTTTTGAAAACAAGCTAGTTGTCATGAAAAATGTCCCTAAATTTCTTCCCATACAGAAGACAAATTATATTTTTCTCTATATCATCTTCACTTAATGGTGGTTTGGGTTGTAAACATTTATCTTGAGTCATTCCGTTGCCACGCAGGTAAGAATTCTTCATTATAGTTTTAGGATACCGTTACTTTATAAAATCTTGACTTTGCATGCGGAAGTCAGTATTGAACGTATCATTTCTACCTAATCGCTTGAACTGACTATATGGCACATTAGTTATCCATTCTTTTTTATGACAGCTCCTAAAATTAAAAATCATAGTATTCTACTATATGTTTGTCTCAGAGTGACAGTTAACCCCCCCCCCCCCATCTGTGTTGTTTATAGTGTTTAAAAAAATTCAACAAAGTTGATATGGGGCCATTTCCTGTCATAACTAGGTTATCGATGTTTGGAAAAAGGGTTGCCATTAATACATTCGTAGTCAAAGGCCCCCATGAAGAGATTGGCATAATTAGTGGCAAACCACGTGCCCATTGCAGTGGCCCTAGTTTGCAAAAAATCTTCCCTTGAAATGTAAAAATATCCGTATAAATTTGATAGCTTTTAGCGGTAAATTCTTCTGTGTTGGTATCATTGTATTGTCTCGCACAAAGAATGAGGCTTTTTTTCTAATCCTTTGAGGTGGCCTATGTTTGAATACAGAACCGCAAAATCCAAAGTAACAAGCCTGTAATCAGCCTTCCAGTCTATCTCTTTTAATAGATTGATAAGATGGGAAGAAACCCTTAAGTAAGATGGAAATTTGCCAACCCATTTCTGGGGGAATAAGATCCACATAGCAGGAAAGTTGCTGGCCATAGAGCCAATTCCTGATATTATCGGTCGGCTGGGTGGGTTCAGAATAGGTATTAAAAAAAGGTCATATTGGGTCGCTCTATGCGAATGTAATCACATTCATTCTTTATTAATAGACCTCTCACATGTGCATCAAAAATCATGGTTTTCAGATCCTTGTTCTAAATCTCTGTGGGATCAATTTGTAGTATCTCATAGTGCAAATCATCATTCAAAATTCTTCTTGCTTCTTTAGGTAGTCTATTTGGGTTTTGAACTACTATACCTCTATCTGCCTTCCTTATGACAATATACGTATTGGACATAAGAAAAATCTTACTATGGCTAAGGTTTTTCTCAATTTTGTTGATATCATAGTATAAAAAGGCTTCAATCTCACTGCCCTTGTTATGTAAGTGATATGATGTAGATTTCGGTTTTAGAGATTTGCGTACGTTGCATGTCATTGTTAATTTTATCATTAGTAACTGTTATACATTGCTCATTGTTCTTTAATGTTTTAATTTTTTTTGTTTTTTTGGAAACGTCTTTTCAACATCAGTGAACTTAAAAATCTATTGATCTCCATAAATATGTCAGTCATCAATTCTCTTTTCCGGGCAGAATGACAGCCCTTTTTCTAATTGTGACTTTTCATGGGCATTTAGAACATAATTTGATAGTTTAACCCCTTAAGGATGCAGCTTAGTTTGGGCCTTAAGGCTCAGAGACCATTTTTCAAATCGGACATATTTCACTTTATGTGGTAATAACTTTGGAATGCTTTTACCTATCCAAGCAATTCTGAGATTGTTTTCTCGTGACACATTGGGCTTTATGTTAGTGAATTTTGAAATATTAGCATATTTTTTAATTTAAATGTATCTGCTTGTAAGGCAGATGGTTATACCACCCAAAATAGTTACTAATTAACATTTCCCATATGTCTACTTTATGTTGGCATCATTTTTTGAACATAATTTTATTTTTATAGGACGTTACAAGGCTTAGAACATGACCAGCAATTTTTCATATTTTCAAGAAAATTTCAAAAGCCTTTTTTTTTTAGGTACCAGTTCAGATCTAAAGTGGCTTTGAGGGGCCTATGTATTAGAAACCCCCATGAAACATCCTAATTTAAAAACTAGAAGTATTCAAAACAGCATTTAGAAAGTTGTTTTTTAACCCTTTAGGCGTTTCACAGGAATTAAAGCAAAGTATAGGGGAAATTTGCAAATTTAATTTTTCTTGCAGAAATTAAATTTTAATCAATTTTTTTCTGTAACACAGAAGGTTTGACCAGAGAAACACTACCAAATATGCATTGCCCAGAATCTGCAGTTTTTAGAAATACCCCACATGTGACCCTACTGTGTGAAAGTAGACTAAAACACAGGCCTCAACAGCAAAGAAGCACCTAGTGCATTTTGGGGCCTTTTTTTTTATCAGAATATATTTTAGCCACCATGCTGGGTTTCAAAAGGTCTTGTGGTGCCAAAACAGTAGAAATCCCCCAAAATTGACCCAATTTTGGAAACTATACTGCTAAAGTAATTAATTTATAGGTAATGTGACCATTTAGACCACACAGTTGTTCCACAGAACTTATTTGAATTGGGCTGTGAATTAAAAAAAACGAAATATTTTCCAATAATATGTAGTTTTGGCTCAAAATTTCTTATTTTCACAAGGAATAAAATAGCATATTTTGTTGCCCAATTTCTCCTGAGTGCGACAATACCCCATTTCTGGTCATAAACTGCCGTTTGGGTCCGTGGGAGGGCTCAGAAGGGAAGGAGCGTTATGTGTTCTTTGGAGTCCAGATTTTGCTGGATTTGTTTTCGGGTGCCATGTCGCATTTGCAGAGCCCCAGAGGTACCAGTACAGTTGAAACCCCTGAGAAGTTACCTTTTAAAAACACTACACCCCTTAAGACATTCATCTAGAGGTGTAGTGAGCATTTTGACCCCACAGGTACTGTTTAAAAGATAATGTGCAGCAGATGGTGCAGGGTGAGATTTGCAATTTTCTATATACATATATGGCATGTCAGTGTCTGATATATCGTGCCCAGCTTGTGCCACCAGAGATATACAACCCATAAACTGTAATGTGGGTTCTCCTGGGTACGGCAATACCCTACATGTGGCTGTTATTAGCTGCCTGGGCACACGGCAGGGCTCAGAATGAAAGGACCACCATTTGGCCTACTTGAGCTTTTCTGGTGCTAAGTCATGTATGGAGAAGCCCCGGAGGTACCAGTGCAGTTGAAACCCCCGAGAAGTGACCTCATTTTAAAAACTACACCCCTTAAGACATTCATCTAGAGGTGTAGTGAGCATTTTGACCCCACATGTACTGTGTAAAAGATAATGCGCAGCAGATGGTGCAGAGTGAGATTTGCAATTTTCTATATATATATGCCATGTCAGTGTCCAATATATTGTGCCCAGCATGTGCCACCAGAGATATACACCCCATAAACTGTAATGTGGGTTCTCCCGGGTACGGCAATACCCTACATGTGGCTGTTAACAGCTGCCTGGGCACACAGCAGGGCTCAGAAGGGAAAGATGAGGGGGATAAGCTGTGCAGAGTGTGTCAGGGTAAATTA
The DNA here is from genome assembly GCF_050947455.1 of Rhinoderma darwinii. NCBI lineage: Eukaryota > Metazoa > Chordata > Amphibia > Anura > Rhinodermatidae > Rhinoderma > Rhinoderma darwinii. The sequence continues at coordinate 331,234,095 of NC_134687.1, read as the reverse complement.
AAAATCAAGGGATGTATGAGAAATTCTAAAACAATCTTTCATACAGAGCCCTGGTTTTTCAGGACACGTGTCGCATTGGTATATTGTGTCCTTCCTTATCCCCCTCTTTGAGCAGACTCTGCACCTCTTTTGACTTTTTTCCTTCTTGCCAGTTTGGGGAACTTCTCCTGGAAAATGTTGTCCTGGTACTATGTGTGTGGGCTCGCTTTCAGAAGTACTGGGTGCCCCCCATTCCTGGTCCCTAAAGATTAGGTTCTTGATAACCACCTCTTGAAATTCCAGGAAAGTTCCCATCTGGCCTGTACATTGACGTAGCACATACGCATTGTACAACGCCATCTGTATGATGTGCACGGCCAGCTTCTAATACCACACCCTCGATTTCCACATTGCGCTGTAGGGCTTCAGGACTTGATCTGACAAGTCCACCCCTCCCATGTACCTATTGTAGTCCAAAATGCAGTCGTACAGGTACATGGGTACTGGTATGGCCATGTATTATTGTATTGTATATGCTGCTAGATTGTGCCCTGCTCTCACCCCTTCTGAGTGTTTGCCCAAGCAGAGCCTTAGGGAGGCCTCTCAGGTTTTTTTCTAGCAGTGCCGCATGCCACAGTACTTCTGGAAGCGAGGCACTTGAAGAGTGGGACGCTGGTATAAAAATTACCCAGGTAGAGGTGGTAACCCTGGTCCAGCAGTGTGTGCACCAAATCCCACACAATTTATGTGTTAATTCACAGTAAGGGGGACATTCTGGGGGCTGGATACTGCTGTCCTTCCCTTCATATATTCTAAATTTGTAAGTATACCCTGATGCACTCTCGCACAGCTTATACATTTTCACGCCATATCTTGCCCTCTTACTTGGCAGGTACTGGCGGAATTGAAACCTCCCTTTAAAATGTACCAGGGACTCATCAACAGAAATACACTTCTCGGGAGTGTATGCTTGGGCAAACCGGGCACTGAAATGGTCTAATAGGGGTCTCCGTTTATACAAACGGTCAAAACTGGGGTAATCTCTGTGTGGGCACTGCTCATTATCAGCATAATGTAAGAAACAAAGTATTGCCTCATAACGCATCCTGGACATGGCCATGCGGTACATCGGGGTGTGGTATAACATATCTGTACTTCAGTAGGTCCTAATGGACAGCTTTTTCAGAAGACCCATGTTCAAGAGAAGTCCCCAGAACTTGCCCAACTCTGCTGCGTCTACAGGAGTCCACCTATGGGATTGGGAATAAAATGATGTGAGGTTCTTTGTTATATACTGTTGGGCATATAAATTTGTCTGGGACACCATAAGCTCTATAAATTCATCCGTGAAAAAGAACTTGAAAAAGTCCATCTCACTGATCCCTGCCGTATTAAATTTTATCCTTGGGCTGCCCGTGTACTCAGGGATTTGGGGCTTGTAATTGTTTGGTGTGGTGGTCCAAATGGGGTCACTTCGCTCGGAGGTTTCAACTGTTGTGGGGTCATTTCTCTTAGGGGTTTCAGCTGTGGTGGAGGTCCTGGGGCGTCTCCTAGGGGGTCCCTCCTCTTCATCACTGGATGAGGAGGTTGATAAATAAAAGAGAGTCTCGCCATCTGACTAATCTGTGTCAGAGGCAAGAAACGCTTAGGCCTCTTCAAAAGAAAATGACCTTTGGGACATATTTTATTATTTATGTGTCACACGTGTAAATTATGTGCTTAGACAAGTGTATTGTGTATACAACAAAATGTGTTCCATTGCACAGTACTTTTATTAGTACTAGTAGAAGCAATAGACCTAAAACTTTTTTTTTTTTTATAGAACGATTCCCTGACACTGACAAACACTAATACTAGCTGAGAAGCTGCAGATAACTAAATATCTAAACTTTTTTTTTATATATATATATATTTTTTTATAATTTTATTTTTGTTTTTTTGTTTTTACAGATTGAGTGGACTTCCCTGACACTAAACCTAACTAAGGCAAGGGTTCCTAACACTAAACCTAACTAGATTTTATGTGAACTTCCCTGACACTAAACCTAACTATGGCGACTATTCCCTGACACTAATACTATCTAGATTATTCCGAGCTTTCCGGACACTAAACCTAACTACGGTGACGGGTGCTTGACACTAAACCTATCTAGATCTATCCGAGCTTTCCTGGCACTAACAACTGATTTTATGTGAACTTCCCTGACGCTAAACCTAACTACAGTGATGGATCCCTAACGCTAAACCTAACTACGGTGACGGATTCCTGACACTAAACCTAACTGTGACTGATTCCTGATGCTAAATTCCCTGATGCTATAACTAACTACGCTTTTTGACGGTTCCCTAACACTAACTAACCCTAATACTAAACTATCTGCTGACTTTCTGAAATGACTTTTTTTTGTTTTTATTATAATTTATAAATAATAAAAAAAAAAATAATAATCCCCAGGGACCAAAATGTGGCCCTGAAAACTCAAAAGTGGTTAGTGATAGAGATCACTGACCAAAAACGTGGCTGACAAGGGGAACACAAGAATAGGAGTGGGAAGTGGATACAAGTTGGTAAAAGCAAAAAATATATATATATTTGTTATTTTTTCTAACTGCTCTGACTGACTCTCGCCACAACCGGTCTCTTCGACTAACTAACTCCAACAGAGAGCGGGTGCGGCAGGATCTAAAGTCAGAACAGGAAATTACGTATGCGATCGCTGCTATTGGTCGGTCGTCACTAACTAACCAATAGCAGCGATCGCGAAGGCGGGACCACTATGATTGGTCCCTGCACACTGAACTGTTATAGCCTGCTGTCGGAAACAGCAGGCATCAAAGCTCGATGAAACGCCGGATGAAAATGGTGATACATTTTCCCCTGGACGTACTATTCCGGCGCTGAGCGCGATCGATGCACTTAGCGCGACGCAATAGTTCGTAGCTGAGCGCGAAGGGGTTAAAAGTCTTAACTAATTAGTCTTGTTTCATTTTTGATCTTGTATCTTTATTCTCCCTGTGCCCCATGTTAGAATGCCCTTTATTTTTTATTTTCCCTTGTCTGCACCTTCTCTTGCGTTTGGTTGCAGTTTATTTTTTGTTTTTTGTCCCAAATTTTGGTTTCTGTGCTAAATTGGCTTGTAGGACAGTTGAGGTGGTAATGTGCCTAGACTGGGAGGGTAGAAATGTATATGAGTCAAAACTGAAGGATGCGCCTCCTGAATATCCAAATACTATTTTTTCTTAGGGCTTAGACCAGTAAAATATTACTGCCATATACACCGTGTTCCAAATTATTATGCAAATGTTATTTTTTGCTGATTTTCCTAAATAGTCAATGCAAATGACAGTCAGTATAATCTTCAAGCCATCAACCGTTGGAGTATAATGCAAATTTTATTGAACAAATCTCCTAATGATAACAGATTTTTTTTTAGAAGTAAAAAACTCAAAATGCACTGTTTCAATTATTATGCACAACAGAGATCAAAACATTTTAAAGGTTGTAAAGAGAACTAAAATGGTAATTTGTTGAATTTGCAGCATCAGGAGGTCATATTTACAGAAATCAAAAGCTCTTTCAATAAAAAAAAACTTAACAGGCCAAGTTACATGTTAACATAGGACCCCTTCTTTGATATCACCTTCACAATTCTTGCATCTATTGAATTTGTGAGTATTTGGACAGTTTCTGCTTGAATATCTTTGCAGGATGTCAGAATAGCCTCCCAGAGCTTCTGTTTTGATGTGAACTGCCTCCCACACTCATAGATATTTTGCTTGATGATGCTCCAAAGGTTCTCAATAGGGTTGAGGTAAGGGGAACATGGGGGCCACACCATGAGTTTCTCTCCTTTTATGCCCATAGCAGCCAATGACACAGAGGTATTCTTTGCAGCATGAGATGGTGCATTGTCATGCATGAAGATAATTTTGCTACGGAAGGCACGGTTCTTCTTTTTGTACCACGGAAGAAAGTGGTCAGTCATAAACTCTACGTACTTTGCAGAGGTCATTTTCACACCGTCAGGGACCCTAAAGGGGCCTACCAGATCTCTCCCCATGATTTCAGCCCAAAACATGACTCCGCCACCTCCTTGCTGATGTCGCAGCCTTGTTGGGACATGGTGGCCATTCACCAACCATCCACTACTCCATCCATCTGGACCATCAAGGGTTGCACGGCACTCATCAGTAAACAACACGGTTTGAAAATTAGTCTTCATGTATTTCTGAGCCCACTGCAACCATTTCTGCTTGTGAGCATTGTTTAGGTGTGGACGAATAATAGCTTTATGCACACTTGCAAACCTCTGGAGGATCCTACACCTTGAGGTTCGCGGGACTCCAGAGGCACCAGCGGCTTCAAATACCTGTTTGCTGCTTTGCAATGGCATTTTAGCAGCTGCTCTCCTAATCCTATTAATTTGTCTGCCAGAAACCTTCCTCATTATGCCTTTATCTGAACGAACCCGTCTGTGCTCTGAATCAGCCATAAATCTTTTCACAGTACGATGATCACGCTTAAGTTTTCTTGAAATAGCCAATGTTTTCATACCTTGTCCAAGGTATTGCACTGTTTCACGCTTTTCGGCAGCAGAGAGATCGTTTTTCTTTCCCATATTGCTTGAAACCTGTGGCCTGCTTAAGTAGTTTTCCTTTGATTGGGCACACCTTGCAAACTAATTATCACAGGTGTATGAGATTGATTACCATGATACAAAGAGCCCTAAGACACAATACCATCCATGAGTTTAATTGAAAAACGAATAATTAAATGTTTATGACACTTAAATCCAATGTGCATAATAGTTTGAAACACGGTGTAGTAATTTATGGGCCCAGAATAAGCCTTTAGTTGTACCCCTCTCCCTAATATTAGGCAGCTACCAATGCAGGATCAGTAGATGTAAATGTAATTCCTCTTTTTATAATAAGAGGACAAGTTTTAAAATTAACATCGCAAGGGAACATTTTAAGATTAAATTCTTCCTAAACTGTAGTACTGATCACAAATCCGTTCGCATAAGAACTGGAGTCGGACACCCATCGGGCGATCTTATTCTCCTATCGGCATCTATTATTTGGTTTATCTGGCCCCCATGGTATACTAGTACCACAGTATATGATGTCACCACAAATTTTTATTTTTATTCAATAGAGTATATATGGTAGTTTTAGCTGATAAATATTTGTATTTAGTATTACATTTTTAGATTAAATTTTAACACGTGTCCTCAGTGGAGTTTCATATTTAACTATACTGTTTTGCAATGGGTAATATGTCACCCTGATCTGAGAATTAAGTGTTGAATCATTTCTGAAAGTGTTATCTGGTTGACAATAAAGTGATAACGCTATTGGACAGCTTCTGTCTGGTGGTTGCTAGTTATTTACCAAATAGGTTGCAACATAGAAAGGTGAGACCAACAACTGTATCCTGTATATCCTCACTTATTTCTCATACTGTACTAGGAGCACTACTGTGGTCCTTTTCTTGTCTTTAATATACTTCATGTGATTTATATGACTGTCTTCTTTAAGCAACACCCCTGCAGCAACAGATCCTCCTTGAAAGCTTTTTGAAAGGCATTTGTTGAGATCTACGAAAGTCTAAGTTCAACCATTCAGTGGAGGATACCGAGTATTTTGCTTAATAAGGATGCTTGTCCCATTAAGCGCCCCCTGTTCAGGTCAAAGGTGTCCATAGACTTTAAGAGTGACAAAGTTTAGCTGCAGAAGCGTTTCTAATTAGGTCTTTGATATTAAAACAGCCATAAGCACATACCAACCAATCAAAACCCATGTTCCAACTTTCTGGTGCTGTTTTGGAAAGCTGAACTCTGATTGCTGAATATGGGAAACAATGCTACTTATTCTCTGAGACATTTTTGATACAATATGTCCTCATTTTGCACTTTTTAGGTGTATTCATGAGCCCCACACTTGTATTGTGTATTCTGAAAATGGTGAACATATTAGAATAACAGCATTTAGCAATATTTATGTATTCAGGTACACAAATGTACGCCATTTGTAAGGTACTTATTTATTAAAACATGCTTTGTATTACAGGTGTGAAGATGGTTATCTGATGGATGCAGAAATGGTGACAAAAAGTTGTGTAGAGGATGGATCCTGGTCAACAGAGGAAATTACCTGTGTCCCAAGAAAATGTAAATTGCAGTCAGATACAGTGAACATCAAGGCAGATTATGATATAAATAAAACTGTAACAGTGGCATGCAAGACTGGTTATACATTATCGGGACCAAGCACATCAACCTGTATGGTAAATATATCTGTTTAGATTTTTATATATGTATATATTCAGAGCATTGTGAATATATTCGCCCCCTTGGTATTTTTTTCTGTTTTGTTGCATTACAACCAATTAAATTTTTATTTTATGTTATGGACCTGACAAAATAGTCCAAATTTTTACAGTGGAATTAAAAAAAAAATATACAAAAAAAATCTAAAAGTTCTGATCAAACCAATTAGCTTCAGCAGTCACATAATTAGTTGAATAAGGTCCCCTGTGTGTAATCAAAGTGTCACCTGATCTGTCACATGACGTCAGTATAAATACACCTGTTCTGAAAGGCCAAGGAGCTCTCCAAACAGGTCAGATACAACGTTGTGGATAGATCAGGTTGGGGTTATAAATAATATCCCAAACTTTGAACATCCGACGAAGCAGCATTAAACCAACTGTAACAAAATGGAAAAAAAAAAGATACCAATGATAACACTTTAAGAGCTCCAAAGATCCACAGTATTGTCCATAGGACTGCTACAAGAATGGGGCTTAGTGGTGGACTGGCCATATAAAAGCCATTGTTTAAAGAAAAACATAAGAAAACACGTCTTGAGTTTGCCAAATGGCATGTGGCAGACTCCCCAAACACATGAAAGAATGTTCTCTGGTCAGATTAAACTAAAATGTAATTATTTAGCCATCATGGTAAACACTATGTGTGGCGCAAACTCAACCATTCCCACAGTGAAGCATGCTGAGGGATGCTTTTCATTGGCAAGGACTGGAAAACTAGTCAGGATTGAAGGAAAGTTGGATGATAGTAAATACAGGGCTATTCTTGAGGAAAACCTGTTTGTCTGCTAGAGATTTGAGACTGGGACGGAGGTTCATCTTCCAGCAGGACAATGACCCTAAAAATACTGCTAAAGCTATACTGGAGAGGTTTAAGAGGAAACACTTAAATGTCTTGGAATGACCTAGTGAAAGCCCAGACCTCAATCCAATTGAGAATCTGTGGCATGACTTGAAGACTGCTGCAAGCCAACGCAAACCATCTAAGGTTAAATTCACACGGGACGTAAATGCTGCCATTTCCACGCTGAAAATTTGCAGAGGATTACAGTCCCAGCCATGGGTCAGAGATTTGAAGAAATCTCTTCCACATTCTGGTGAACATTTTAAAATCCGGAGCATGCTTACTCTATTTTTGTTCACTGCAGATTTCAGTCTTTTCAATGTAGAAGGGGTTAAAACCGCAGCAAAATACGCACGTAACACGTGAGAATTATGCTGCAGTGTGAGCAAGTGAGGAAATGAAGGGGAAGCAGCTCTCGTACGAGCTGCTGCAACCCCTTCAAAACAGCTAATTTGCGGGGGTCCCGGGTGTCTGACCCCAACCCATCAGCTATTGATGGCCTATACTGAAGATAGGCCATCAATGTTTAGGGAGTGGACAACCTTTAAAGCCTACCGTGTGTTAGGCTTAGATACAGGGACCCAGCTTATACTACATTAGAATACTGTCTGCTGGACCCTGTATCTAAGCCTACATTAGGCTTAAATACAGGGTCCAACAAATAGTATCACACATGCACATGGGCCCTGTTCACATCACCGCTGCCCTTCCGTTGAGGGGTTCCGTCTAGTTAGCCCCTCAACGCAAAGACAAACGGAAACTTTAGCTTCCGTTTGCATCACCATTGATCTCAATTGTGATGGAAACTTTGCTAATGGTTTCCGTTTGTCACCGTTGTGACCGGTTTCCGTTGTTTTGGCAGAATCAATAGCGCAGTCGACAATGCAAAACAACGGAACCCTGTTACAATGGTGACAAACGGAAATCTTTAGCAACGTTTCCATCACCATTGAGATCAATGGTGAGGGAAACTAAAGCAGAGGTTTCAGTTTGCCTTTCTGTTGAGAGGTTAACCCGACGGAACCCATCAATGGAAGGGCAGCGGTGATGTGTACAGGCCCTTACTAATGTTTTTTTCTGTGTTTTTTTACAGGTTCGGTTGTTGACTACGTCGGATTCAAGGACTACTTCGATGACGGCTTTTTTATTCTCAGTAAAATGGTTAATGAGGGTTGTGTGGGGGTTTTTTATTTCAATAAATCAATTTTTTCTATGTCTCTGTATTTTTCTTTTAACTTTATCGCTGCCAACTTACTAATGGCCGCTGACAGATTGACAGCGTCCATTACTAAGGCGGGGCTTAGTGTTAGCTGGTGAAAAGGCTAACACTAACCCCCATTATTAGCCCGGTACCCACCACCAGGGGTGCCAGGAAGAGCCGGGTACGATCCAGTACCCGACTATCTGTAGTGATGGTCGGGTACTGGGGTGACCGCAGGCTGGTGTTATTAGGCTGGGAAAGGCCAAAATCAGTAGCCCTTCCCACCCTGGTAATGCTAGCCTGCTGCTGCTGTGTTATATCTGGCTTGTTATGAAAAATGAGGGGGACCCCACAAAATGTTTTTTTTATAAATAATTGGACAGCACGATGTGGGGTTCCCCCATTTTTATAACCAGCCAGATTCAACATAGCAGCAGCAGGCTAACGTTACCAGGGTGGGAAGGGTCACCGTTTTTGGCCTTTCCCAGCCTAATAATACTAGACTGTGGCCGCCCCAGTGCCCCTCTGTCACTACAGATGGTCGGGTACTAGATCATACCCGGCTCTTCCTGATGGCGCTGGGTACAAGGGTAATAATGGGGATTAGTGTTAACCTCTTCATGTCTAACATTAAGTCCCCCCCCTTAGTAATGGGCGTTGTGAATCAGCCAGCGACAATTACTAGGGCGGTAGTTATAAAGTTTAAACAAATACAAAGACATAGATAAAATATTTTATTGAAATAAAAATTCCACACAACCCTCGTTATCCATTTTATTGAGAATAAAAAAAAACGCTGTCATTGAAGTAGTCCTCGAATCTGAAGTAGTCCAACAACCGAACTTGTAAAAAAACAAACACACAAAAATAATTAGTATCAGGTCAAAAAGGAAAATAATAATTATTCTTGCCTTTCCTGGGTCCAGCACTGGAGCCGCAATGTCAGCGAGCAGGGCCCTATATCTAATCCAATCATGTGTGATACTGTCTGCTGAGCCACTGTATCTAATCCTATAATGTGTGATACGGTCTACTGAGCTGTGTATCTAATCCAATCATGTGTGATACTGTCTGCTGAGCCACTGTATCTAATTCAATCATGTGTGATACTGTCTGCTGAGCCACTGTATCTAATCCTACCATGTGTGATACTGTCTGTTGAGTCACTGTATCTAAACCTATCAGGTGTGATACTGTCTAATGGGCCCTATATCTAATCCTATCATGTGTGATACTGTTTGTTGAGCCACTGCATCTAATCCTATAATGTGTGCTACTGTCTGCTAAGCCAATGTATCTAATCTTATCCATAGCTTTAGGGTCGTAGTGCTATAGATATGCTGTCTCATATATATATATATATATATATATATATATATATATATATATATATATATATGCACATATTCATACACACAAATTTTTTTTTTGGGGGGGCACATATGTATTGGGGCTAATCCCCCTGATGTTTTAAGTCCTTAGTGACGCCCTGGCTGCTAGTGCTGCATTGTTGGATCACTTAGGAGACCCAGCGATGCAGATGAAAGCTGTGGGCCATCGGCCCTGAGAAGTTTGGGGGGGGGCCCAAGAGGAAACTTTGCATCGGGGCCCATGAGCTTTTAGCTACACCCCTGACTAGACTATATATATTGTATCAAAAAGATGTTTATTTATTAGTTTAAGCAACAACAGAGATAAAAACACAAATATATAATGTATAACAAAAATAAAAAAATGATATCAAATTCCTCATTGGTTCCCATGGAGTGAGATATGATATTATTTTGCTACATTAGGTAAAAGCAGCATCTTAGAAAAGTGCATGGGGCAATGTAAAAATACAATAGGCCTCATTTATTAAAACTGTCTAAAAGAAAAACTGTCCTTGTTTCCCATAAGCAACCAATCACAGCACATCTTTCTTTTTTCACAAAAAGTGTGTGTGAAGGAGGCCTAAAAATACATTGTCTTAGGATTTTCTGATGTCAAACACAATGTCTCACCTTATAGATAGTTTTACTGTTCAAATCACAAATTCAGGTACTAAAACCACACTTATTTTATCATTTAGACTAATGGTAACTGGTTACCTCCTCTGACGGATGACCTATGTTCTCCTATATCATGTGGTAAACCTTCTGCTCCTGATCACGGGACAGTGCTTGGCACGAGATATCTCTACAAAGATACCATTGTCTACCAGTGTGATGCTGGACATGAATTACATGTAAGTACATATACATCACCTCATTTCGTTTATTCTCAACAATTAACTGTAGACATTTGGATATTTAAAGGTAAATTATTTATCCCTTTTATATCCAGATGCTTAAAGTAGAACTCTTGCTCCCTGGATCAAAGTTTGCCTTTGTTCTGTGTTTACCATACAGAACTAATCTCTGAATGGGTACTTCACCTTGTGAAGTGCCAGATCTCTGTGACATTTGTGCTCATCTTCTTCTTAAGGCTGCATACTGGAGCTGGTAGGCAGACTCAACTGAACGTCGTCACTTTCTTTTACCTGCCTCCTCATTCACTAGAGTGTGCTGACATTTAAGGCTGGGTTCACACGAGCATGTTACGTCCGTAATGGACGGAACGTATTTCGGCCGCAAGTCCCGGACCGAACACACTGCAGGGAGCCGGGCTCCTAGCATCATAGTTATGTACGACGCTAGGAGCCCCTGCCTTCCTGCAGGACACCTGTCCGGTACTGTAATCATGTTTTCAGTACAGGGCAGTAGTTCCATGGAGAGGCAGGGACTCCTAGCATCGTACATACCTATGATGCTAGGAGCCCGGCTCCCCGCAGTGTGTTCGGTCCGGGACTTGCGGACGAAATACGTTCCGTCCTTTATGGACGTAATATGCTCGTGTGAACCCAGCCTAATAATAGATGTCAGCACAGTCTATGGTGGTGCTTTAGCTTATTTCCCCATATGCCACATGTGGTGAATTGGTGGTCTAAAGCCATGGTGACATCGCTCGTCATGATTAGCACGAGTTTTGCTATGGACACATTATCTCTATTTGTTTATTTATGGAGTATTTGATAATTTTAAGAGTATTTGTATGCTTAGTTATGCATGAATAGTAGACAGGTTCTAAACAAAATGTACAAAATAAGATGACCTGAATGAAAATGTTGTGGCTAATATTTTAGAAAGCATTTGTGTAATTATGTAGTGATAAAAGAACTGCATATCATTTGGAAAGTGTAAGGGAGCGAAAAATTCATCGAAAATGGAAGGAAGTACAGTAAAGGTCAGTTAGTAAAAAGAGAAAGATGCCAAATATTACATGAGGTACATCTGCTTACAAATTGATCGACATAACATCAATCACAATTATATAGAAAACAATTATGACACGGTTGTCGCAGGCTACTTTTTGTCACATGGCACCTGTCATAACCTGCAGAGTAGCATTGTTATAAGATACAGTAGCATGGTAGAACTTGAAATGTCTAAAAAAATGGCCAAAATGTGTCGCAACCTAGAACAAGCAAAACTCACGCCAATGTTCTACAAATACAAACTACCGTGTCCAGCATGGCACAAATCCTAGTTCTTTCTGGCGCACGCAAATAATAATTCTCATCCAAGTAACGTGCGCCACACAAACAAGCACAACTAGACAGAACCAACCGCAGCATTCATAATAAATCTGCTCCAATATGTTGAATTTTATTGTTCCTTACTAGCATATGTCCCGTTTCCAAGATCAAGGCCCACTCCTCCAGTCATTATTTTTACCTCCCAGAAATCCCCTTTAAATGTGTTTCATCAATGCTTTTGTGAACTCAAGAACTTACTTGTGTCACCCGTGCCACATTTACGACATTCATTGTAATTCACATATTGTAACAGAAGGCATTTTAAAACATCCAAATGCTGCCTAATTTACAGGAACAGAAGATCTGAAGTGAGCGCCTAACAAATACAGTAATTGATGATAAATTATACTCATGCATAATTCAATCAAGTCAAATGTTTCTTACGGATCATAGGCACACTTCTGAGGAAGTGAGTTAATAGTCTGCTTTCAAGTTTGATAAAAATGCATAATTTTTGCTATTATTTAAAGGAACAGTGTGAATGGTTTCTTGAAGAAAATACATATGAATTTCATTGTGGGAGATGGGCCACAACTTATAATGTTTACTGCATTTTGCAAGTGTTCTGTGGTAACCAAACTGTTATATATAGGAACTAATCAATAGTTAAATTGTTGCAATTGTTTAAATTTGTCCACAATAATTAATGGTACAAGCAGTGATAAGAAACTTTGTAATACATCTTATTACAGAAAAATGCCTTTTTTTCCACTTATCAGAGCCCTCTTCTCCCAGACACCCACACCCCACCCCCTGCCTCATGCACTGATCACTCATTCACTGGTATAACCTGTATTTAGTGAGGCAGTGATGGAGACAGATTATCAGCTCACTGAGACAGTTTACAGCTGCTGCCCATAGAAGTCTATAGAGAGGGGAGGGGTGTAATAGGAATGAGCAACTGCAGAGAGAGAGAGAGAGAGAGAGCGATAGACACAGATATTCACACTGCTATGGCTTCTAGTAAGTGTTTTACTGTCTCACCCCAGTGCTGGATTCACTGCTACACTGCTCAGTACTGCTGTATAATGTTATTCATGCTGAAGTTGGTGCAAGACCTTTGTTTTCTCTGTGTGCTGTGTGTAAGAGACTGCTAGAAGCTAGTCTCTTCCCCTCTGGAGCTAAATTAAGGGGAGAATGACAATTAGATATAGAGCCTGCAGAGGGGAAATCTTGTGAGAAATTCAGAATGCAAGTAATATAATGGTCACACACACATGAACACTTATTATGAAAAGCCACCTAAAAAGATGGTTACACTTTAAGGAGAATTCCAGTTCCTAATAAAATATATCAAAATAGTCATGAATAAAAAAAGTTATTTAACATACTAACGATTTTTGCCCACAGCCATATTATGGCTTTGTGCAGGAGCTGTATATATACAGCTAAAGTCATAAGTTTACCTACACCCTAGCCACAAAATTTTTCACAATTTTTGACATTTAATCTTAGCACATATTCCCTTTCTTAGGTCAGTCAGGATCACTACTATATTTGAAGAATGTGAAATGTCAGAATAATACTAGAGACAATTATTTATTTTAGCTTTTATTTCTTTCATCAAATTCTCAGTGGCTCAGATGTTTACATACGTTTTTAAATAGCTTGGAAAAAAACTGAAAATTATGTCATGACTTTAGAAGCTTCTGATAGGTTAATCGACACAATTTGAGTTAATTGGAGGTGTACCTGTGGCAGTATTTTAAGGCCTATCTTCAAGGCTTACTTGAAGGCTTACTTGAATATTAGCTTGACATCATCGAAAAATCAAAATATATCATCCAAGACATCAAAAAAAGAATTCTGGACCTTCACAAGTCTGGTACATCATTGGCAGCAATTTTTCAAACTCCTAAAGGTACCACATTGATCTGTTGAACAATAATATGCAAACAGCATGGAACCACTTAGCTGTCATACGGTTCATTAAAGGGTAACTAAACGTTCAACAAACTTCTGACATGTCATAATGACATGTCAGAAGTTTTGATTGGTGGGGGTCCGGGCGCAGTGGCCCCCCACCAATTGCTAAAAAGAAGCGGCAGAAGTGCTTGCGTGAGTGATGAGCCGCTTAGTTTCCGTTCGGCTTTTTCTGGAAAACCGATGTATCGGAGTACGGGCTCATAGACGTTCTTTTGAGTCCGTTAATATCCGGAAAAAGCACGAACAAAAACTAAGTGGCTGAGCTCTCACACGAGCACTTCTGCCGCTTCATTTTATCGATTGGTGAGGGTGTCAGTGCTTGGACCCCCACCAATCAAAACTTCTGACATGTCACTTGAAAGTTTAGTTACCCTTTAAAGGGATGCATTCTGTTTCCTGGAGCTGAACATACATTAGTGCAAAAAATACAACTCAATCCAAGAATAACAGCAAATGACCTTGTGAAGATGCTGGAGAAAACAATGTGCAATAATTTCTATGTCAAAAGAAAAACATGTCCTATATCGACATAACCTAAAAGGCTGCTCAGCACAGCAAGGATAAAGCCACTTCTCCAAAACCGCCATTAAAAAAGCCAGGCTAAGGTTTACAACTGCAAATGGGGACAAAGATCTTACTTTTTGGAGAAATGTCCTTTGGTCTAATGAAACCAAAAAGGAACTATTTGGCCATAATGACCAACATTATGTATGGAGGAAAAAGAGGAAGCTTGCAAGCCAAAACACCATCCAAAACATGAAGAAAGGGTGGCAGCATAATGTTGTGGGGGTGCTTTGCTGCAGGAGGTACTGGTGCATTCACAAAATAGACAGCAGTATGAGGAAGGGAAATTATGTGGACATATTGAAGCAACATCTCAAGACATCAGCCAGGAAGTTAAAGCTTGGCCGCAAATGTGTCTTCAAAATGGACAATGACCCCAAGCATACTTCCAAGTTGTGGCAAAATAGCTTAAGGAGAACAAAGTGAAGGTAGTGAAGTGTGAAGTAGTCATAACAAAGCTCTGACCTCAATCCCATAGAAAATGTATGGGCAGAACTCAAAAAGCTTGTACAAGCAAAGAGGCCTACAAACCTGACTCAGTAACACCACCATTTCTGTAGGAGGAATGGGCCATAATTACAGTAACTTATTGTGAGAAGCTAGTGGAAGGCTACCCAAATGTTTCACCCAAATAAGACAATTTAAAGGCAACGCTACCAAATACTTACCTCTAGTATAGAAACTTTTGAGCAACTGGAAATGTATTAAAATAAATAAAAGCTCTAGTATTATTCTGATATTTCACATTCTTAAAATATAGTAGTTAACCTAAATTACCTAAGAGATAGAATTTGTACTAGGATTATGTCAGAAATTGTGAAAACTGAGGTTTAATAAATGTGGCTAATGTGTATGTAAACGTATGACTTCAACTATAGTACCAAGGATGAGATCGTATCTCATCCTTGGAGATCAATAAAGCATTTCCTAAATTCATTAACCTCACAGTTAAACAGAGGAGGAATGCACTCTGTTCCAGGTAATTACAATATGTTCTGTCAGTGAGGCCATTTATTGTATATGTTTCTAGACATTTCCCTGTCCGACATTGATTATCATAGTGGTCATACAAAAACTGTCTGTGTATTTTCCATAGACGGCATTACATGCTAATCATTTTTCCAATAATATTAATTATTTTTCATGGGTAAATTGTTTTCAGTGTAGAAAAACATTATTCATAAATGCCCTTTTAGAAAACATTCATTCCATTCATGTAATTTATAGCAACTTTAAGCCCAGGTTTACACATTCCGTAAATAATACGCTGTTAAACCAACCTAGAAATTAGGACTGATGAAATGGCATTTCCGCAACAGATAGGACATACTGCAGTATGTCTGAAATACAGCTTTTACACTATAAGGCCCTTTGCACACGACTGTAGAATCCATCCGTAATTACGGACCCATTCACTTCTATTGCCTACGGACACCTTCCCTTGTCCTATTTTTTGCTTTTTACGGACCGTGCTCCCATACTTCATATGGGAGCATGGCCCGTAAATGCGGGTGGCTGCCCGCGGCCGGCCGTGCCCGTGATGACGGACAGTGATTACGGGCACGATCGTGTGCAGGGGGCCTTAGTAAGTGTGTTTTATTAAAATCCGATTCACTTACATTGCACTGTGCTTTGCTGTGGAATTTTGGTGCGGATTCTGTGTTTAGTGCGTCATGTGTGAATCTGGTCTAAGGCATGACATTGCCCTAAATTGCACAATGTGTGCAGCTCAATTGGATTATAACTGCAATTTGACTGTAATGCCATAGAACAACCCAAATCACAGGTAGTTCTTCTTAATGACTGACGAGACTGTAGGTTTGTGCTAGAGGCCACTAAAGCATATGTCTTTCAAAGAAGATATTTTGGAATTTGATAAGAAATCGTGTTTATATTTTTGTGCATTCCGATGTTTATTTATTAATTTTGTGCTTTTTTTTTCAGGGTCCACTTGAAAGAGTTTGTGAGGCTAATAAATCATGGAGTGGAGTGGAACCTCAGTGCAAAAGTAATTTGCAACCTTGTTATCATAACAGCTGTTAAATAGTGTCTACTAGAAAAGTATAATACTGTCTAAATGTAAATTAGCTGTGGTACATGTTATTTACTAGCAAGTGATGAGAATTTTTAATATTACGCATCATGCACCTTCACAGGGTACTAGTAAACCATAGGTACTCCATGTGGCGCTGTATGGTTACTCCATACGGCACCGTAATATGGAGATGAATACCTCTGTAATATGGCATCTGATGGAACATAGAACAATTATATTTCCTATGGAATCCAACAGAAAAAAAACATTTGCCCCTATCTTTCATAAGCAGAGAAATCTTAGAGAAAATAAAGTGGTGTGGAGTTTCATGTTTGTGTTTATGAAGAAGGCAAGCCAATGTTGAGAAGAATACAATTGTATTAACTGGTTGCCGACACAGGACGAGAATACTGGTCCTGTGCTGTGGGTGCTTGCCGCATTAGGACAAGCATTCTCGTCCTGTGTGACAGTCAGTATGTCTGCATGCTCAGGAGCGGGGCAATGGCTGTAATACACAGCCGCAGCCCTGCTGTAACGGCAGAGAGAATAGAAACTATCCGCCGTTAACACCTTAAATGCCTCAAAGATCACAACCTTACATGACTAGCACCTTAGCAGAAAAATGTGGATGAACTATGGTGTAGTCTAATCTTAGTCTAGATATCTTAAATTCGATATTGAGGCCATTTGGTCTCATTGTATGTAATTTAAATATCCACTCTAATTCATGTTTTCGCTCCCTCTTTTGGTGATCAGGACATGGTCAATTATCATAAAGCGTAAACCCTGTTCACTGTGTCAAACATCAGAGTAATGCTTGGAGACAGGAAAATCTTGTTTTTTTTCTTATGGTATATCTGTGGTTGTTCAATCTAGTCTTCATATCACACATCGTTTCTCCTGTATATGCTCATCTACAGGGCCAATTGGGCTATTTAAGCCTCATTCGATATAGTAAGTCTACATACCTCAATTGATTATAAAAGGGGGATAAATGCAGTCAGGAATTGATACTTACCTTGCTGAAACTAATAATAACTTTACCTATTATTTTTGGTTTAATGATACAATTAAAGGGAACAGAGAGAGGCTTAAATGTGGCACCGACATATGTGAATGTATTTGCTGTGGTCGTTGAGGAAATGTATGTCTATGTGACCCACCAATTCACTCATGTATTGAGGTGGTTGCGATACATAGACAACATCTTCCTTTATATGGACATGGAGTGAGACCCAATTACAAGAGTTTCATGCATTTCTTGACTTATTGGTCCAGGGCATCAAATATACTCTGGTACACTCAAGAGACACCATACAGTTTCTTGATACGAAGGTTACAATATCGGACAATACCTTACACACAGAACTACACACAAAAGTATGGATAAAAATACACTATTGAGGTATGACAGTTGCAATCCCCAAAAAATCATTAAATCTCTTCAAAAGCTTTGGGTGAGAAGAATTGTAGATCAGTATGATAAAGTAAGTCCTACCCTGGACAAGATGGTTTACAACTTAAGAGACAGAGGGTGTTCTAACCAAACTGTTATGGCACATAAAGAACATGTGCTAATTAGTTCCAGACGAGAGGGCCTACAGAGTAATCACACACACAACAAACCACCGAGAATTCCCTTTATCTCCATGTATAATGATTTTAGCCAAGAGGTGGGCAGTGTAATTAAAAGACATTGTCCTATAGCAAGGGATAGGCACAAAAACATCAAAGATTTTTAGATTTGCACTTAGATGTCATAAAGGCCACCTTCAATTTAAAGGACAAACTAATCAAAACGGATGTGTCCTGTGTTAAAAAAAATGATAGAAAAACATTCCTGAAACCACAAAAAAATGGGTTGTTTTTCATGCTTGGGATGCATAAATTGCTACAGGCTCCATATATAAGAAAAACAAACCACAACTTTTACCTGCAGTTTGCATAAGTTAATGAAAAAAATCATTTTCTTAACTTTTAATCCTCCACTGCTGAAATGTGCTGCTCCACAGTGACCTGGAGGTCTATGTTGACATCTGCTGAAGCTGTAACAGCACACATCTCCAAAAATCGTCAAAAAAAAGTTTTTGTTTATTCATCAAGCTTCAAGCAAAAAATTGCAACGTTTCCATTCATTATATGTGTAGGGTCTTCCTCAAGCCTAAACAATGTGTCTAAATACATTCTCTTCAATATCCAAGTGACTCAATATCCAATCATCATGTGACTCTCATGCCCCCAATGGTATCAATAATTTACAATAACAAACATCCCACAGGTGTGTTTACATACCATCTAATGTTTACATATTAACCCCTTCCCGACATCCACCGGTGTATATACGGTGCTACCGTGAAGGAGTTCCAGAAAAGCACAGTACAGTTACGTCGCAGTGATAGTTCGGGCTCAGGAGGTAAGCTCGCACCATCACCGCCGGCTGTCAACTGTATGTTGCAGCTCACACCCCGCTGTAATGCCCAGGACCAGAGCTAGTCTTAACCCCTCAGATGCTGCGCTCAATAGAGATTGCAGCATCTGAGGGGTTTTTAGCCACCGGCATCCCAGCTTTGCGATCGTTGGGCTGCCCATGACTACAATAGCAACCGGAGGCCTAATACTGGCCTCCCGGTCTGTCGGCTGCGGAAGCCTCCTAGGACCCACCAGATGGCCCCGGCTCAAGCGCTGTCGTCATCCGCGGTGGATGACAGCTGTATGCTACAGCTGACACCCTGCTGTAACGGCAGGAACCGGAGCTAGCTAAAAATTTATTGTAAAAAATGTAAAAAAATTATTTTCACGTCAAAATTCTAATAAAATCTATGAAACACCTGTTGGGTAAAAATGCTCACTACACCCCTATAAAAAATTTAATTTGTAAGTTTCACCTCTACTTTGATTTAATTCTTGTGAAACGCCCTTTAGGGCTAAGAAACTTTCCAAATGCTGTTTTGAATACTTTGAGGGGTGCAGTTTTTAAAATGGGATGATTTATGGGGGTTTGTATTGTATGGGCCTCTCAAGGCCACTTCACAACTGAACTGATCCCTGGAGAAATAGTCTTTTTAAATTTTCTTGAAAATGTTAGAAATTTCTGCTAAAGTTCTTGTAACGTCCTCAAAAAATAAAAGGATGTTCAATAAACTATTCCAATCTAAAGTAGACATATGGGAAATGTTAATCAGGAACTATTTTGTGTGGTATAACTATTAGTCTTACAAGCAGATACATTTAAATTGATAAAAAATGCACCTTTTTGAAATTTTTCGGTAAATGTTGGTGTTTTTCACCATTAAATACTGAATGTATCGACCACATTTTGCCAGTAACTTAAAGTCCAATGTGTCACGAAAAAACAATCTCAGAATCGCTTGGAGTGATAAAAGCATTCTAAAGTTATTACCACATAAGGTGAGATATGTCAAATTTGAAAAATAAGACACTGTCAGGAAGGTCAAAAGGTCAAAAGTCGCCACAGCGGGAAAGGGTCATTGGATACAAATATTCATAAACAGTAAAATAACTAATATAAAGTGCATATATATATATATATATATATATATATATATATATACACATATATATATATATACACTACCGTTCAAAAGTTTGGGGTCACCAAGACAATTTTGTGTTTTCCATGAAAACTCACTTATATTTATCAAATGAGTTGCAAAATGACTAGAAAATATAGTGTCAACGTCTACAGTGAAGAGGTGACTCCGGGATGCTGGCCTTCAGGGCAGAGTGGCAAAGAAAAAGCCATATCTGAGACTGGCTAATAAAAGGAAAAGATTAATATGGGCAAATGCACACAGACATTGGACAGAGGAAGATTGGAAAAAAGTGTTATGGACAGACGAATCGAAGTTTGAGGTGTTTGGATCACACACAAGAACATTTGTGAGACGCAGAACAACTGAAAAGATGCTGGAAGAGTGCCTGACGCCATCTGTCAAGCATGGTGAAGGTAATGTGATGGTCTGGGGTTGCTTTGGTGCTGGTAAAGTGGGAGGGTTGTACAAGGTAAAAGGGATTTTTAATAAGGAAGGCTATCACTCCATTTTGCAACGCCATGCCATATCCTGTGGACAGAGCTTGATTGGAGCCAATTTCATCCTACAACAGGACAATGACCCAAAGCGCACCTCCAAATTATGCAAGAACTATTTAGGGAAGAAGCAGGCAGCTGGTATTTTATCTGTAATGGAGTGGCCAGCGCAGTCACCAGATCTCAACCCCATATAGCTGTTGTGGGAGCAGCTTGACCGTATGGTACGCAAGAAGTGCCCATCAAGCCAATCCAACTTGTGGGAGGGCCTTCTGGAAGCATGGGGTGAAATTTGTCCCGATTACCTCAGCAAATTAACAGCTAGAATGCCAAAGGTCTGCAATGCTGTAATTGCTGCAAATGGAGCATTCTTTGACGAAAGCAAAGTTTGAAGGAGAAAATTATTATTTAAAATAAAAATCATTATTTCTAACCTTGTCAATGTCTTGACTATATTTTCTAGTCATTTTGCAACTCATTTGATAAATATAAGTGTGAGTTTTCATAGAAAACACAAAATTGTCTGGGTGACCCCAAACTTTTGAACGGTAGTGTATATATATATATATATATATATATATATATACACATACATATATATACCCCCAATTGGTACAGAACCCGATCTACAAAAGAAACCGAAGAGACCGAATCACCACACCACGAGGATCAGTGGCGTTCAATAAACGTTACTACACATGACCTAAGGTGGTTGCATCTATCCAGATAACCGGCACAAAAGTTACAAAAAGAGTAATGAGAAAGTCGCATCTCATACTA
Organism: Rhinoderma darwinii; assembly: GCF_050947455.1. NCBI lineage: Eukaryota > Metazoa > Chordata > Amphibia > Anura > Rhinodermatidae > Rhinoderma > Rhinoderma darwinii. The sequence continues at coordinate 331,212,771 of NC_134687.1, read as the reverse complement.
TCTCCCATACTTAATGATATTCTTATTTAAAGCACAGAGATCCATATAATTACAAAAGACTACATCTCGTAGCATTATAATAATCAATATCAGGTACGCTGTAGCTCAGCAACTGAGGTCACATGACCTTTAAGCACCAATCAGCTCTCAAGGAGGTCCGGGTTGCAGAGCAACTACTTGTATACACAACACTCATTATGGTCTATTAGATCGTACTTACACATTATTCAGGATATGCCTCTTAATAGAGATTCAAGTCCAGGGGCAAACTTTGATCACTGTGGCACTCCTCCCATTCGTGAGAGAGTTGGTGCCCGAAGCATGTACCACCCTCAAAGGTAGAAGCATACTCAGCAGGATTCCCTGCTGACCGTCTACATCCCAGAGGTACTATTAATCACATAGAGAAATACATTTAAGTATTGCATTATTATCCACATAGAGAAATACTCTTCAGTGCTGTGCATTATCCAACACCTTCTTATGCAAAACCAAACCTCTATGCATATAATAGAAAAAAAGAGCAGAAGTGTAGAATAAAAAGAGGCAACTGTCTCCATGTCACGATCTGTGGGTATGTGGACCCACTGTGAGGTACCCCTGTAGCGGGATAGCAGCTGCTCAATGTATAGATATAGTCCAAGCACAAGGCTACCTGTAGTCGTTCAGACAGTACTAGAGGCTCAGCACAGACGGGACCTTAGCAGCAGACACCACACATGATGTAACACAGCAGGCGTGACCGGGGGCACAACACAACTCCAACTTTCTAAGGCACAGGAACAAAGGTAGCACAGGATACAGGTAGCAGGGCAGGGGAACATCGGGAACAGGATAACACTAAGGGTCCATTTGTAAGACTAACAGTAAGACTAATACGGCCAAACACAACAACGCCCAGGCAATGAGTGAAAGGGCAGAGACATTTTTATAGTCCAGGGTGATCATGGGCTAATTACAGATTTTACTCATGTGTATACACTGGCCGCTTAAGGCCGGGCGCGCACGCGCACTCTATGGGGACCAGTGCAACAATGCGAAAGTGAGTGCCGACGTCTCTTATGAGGGAGATGCACTCATTTATCCATGGCTGCGGCCCTCGGGGGGCAGATAAGCACGACGGTCCGTGGCTGTGGACATTACATTATACTCCCTCTTACGCCCGCTCTTCTTGGGACCAGAGCGAGAGAGGAACTTCTTAATCAGGGTAGGAGCATTGAGATTCTCTTCTGGGTCCCAGGACCTCTCCTCTGGACCAAACCCCTTCCAATTCACCAAATGAAAACTTCTTCCTCCTACTTTTTTGAAGTCCAGGATCTCCTTAACCTCGAACATATCAGATGAACCGCTGGGGGCCACTGCGGTACCACAAGTCTTACTATAGTGGTTCGGGACCACAGGCTTCAGGAGGGACACATGAAAGGAGTTGGGGATTCTGAGGGTAGGAGGCAGCCAGAGCTTATAGGAGACAGGGTTTATTTGTTGTAGTATCTCAAAGGGTCCGAAGAACCTGGGAGGAAACTTGTAGACGGATATTCCTAGAGGACAGCCAGACTTTGGTGCCCCATAGATACTGAGGCGGCTCTCTTCTCTTTGTATCCGCCTTTCGCTTCATAAGATCGACTGCCTGCGGAATAGAGGACCAGGCTTGCTGCCAGACCAGCTGAACCCAGTCATCATGCCGCGTGGAGATGAAGTGACGAAGATAATTCTCCATGATTTGGTTTATCCTCTCGACTTGGCCATTGCACTGGGGATGGTAGGCTGAGGAAAAGTCCAACTTCACGTCTAGGAGTTTACAGAGGGCTCTCCAAAATTTCGCGGTGAACTGAACCCCCCCCCCCCCGATTAGACACGATATGAAGGGGCAGGCCATGCAAACGGAAGGTGTGCTGGATGAAGAGCTTTGCCAGTTGAGGAGCAGAAGGTAGGCCGGTCAACTGGATAAAATGTGCCATCTTGGAGAACCGGTCCACCACCAACCAGATCGTATTGCATCCTGTTGAGGAAGGAAGGTCTGCGACAAAGTCCATTGCTATATGCTGCCAGGGAGCGTTGGGCACAGGCAAAGGCTGGAGCAGGCAGGCAGGCGTGGAGTGAGCAACTTTGTTGGAAGTACACACCATGCAGGAAGCGACAAAGTCCACAACATATTTGGGCAGCGTGAGCCACCAGAAATAATGAGCAATCAGATCTCGCGTCTTACGAACCCCCGCGTGCTCAGCCAGTTTGGAGCTGTGTCCCCAGAGAAGGATTCTCCTCCTGTCTGCCAACCGCACAAACGTCCTCCACGGAAGAGGGTTAGCAGAAATAATGCAGGACGGGTCTATGATACATTGAGGGAACTCCACAGTGTTTCAAATTACCTACACAGGGCATCGGCCCTTACATTTTTGTCAGCGGGACGGTAGTGGAGCACAAATTGGAACCGGGTGAAGAACAGCGACCACTTGACTTGACGGTGATTCAGCCGTTGAGCCAACTGGAGTTATGTAAGGTTCTTGTGGTCGGTGTATATCAGGATGGGGTGGGCTGCACTCCTCCAGAGCCAGTTTAATGGCCAGCAACTCCCGATCCCCAATAGAGTAATTGCGCTCTGCGGAGGCGAAAAATCTTGAGCAATAGCTACATATCACTGCATTTGCTTTGAGGCCTCTCTGGAACAGAAGTGCACCTGCACCAACAGAGGAAGCGTCCACCTCTAACGAGAACTGTCGAGAGATGTCAGGATGATGGAGGATTAAGGCTGAGATAAAGGCATTCTTAAGGCTGTTAAATGCAGATTCTGCCACTGGAGTCCACACCTTGGTGTTTACACCCTTCTTGGTAAGGGTAGAGATGAGAGCCATCAATGATGAGAAGTTTGGGATAAACTGGCGGTATAAGTTGGCGAATCCCAAAAAATACTGTATGGACCGCAGACCCTGAGGACATGGCCATTCCAGGACGGACTTTACTTTCTTAGGATCCATCTTGAGACCTTGATCCAAAATGATGTAGCCCAGGAAGGGCAGAGAGTTTTTTTCAAAGATGCACTTCTCCAGCTTGGCATACAGACAATTCTCCATTAAACGCATCAGAACTTGACGAACATGCCTCCGATGAGTCGTCGGATCTGGAGAGAAAATCAAAATATCATCGAGATAGACCACACCACAGACATAGAGAAGATCTTGGAAGATATCACTGACAAATTCCTGGAGGACCGCGGGAGCGTTACACAGACCGAAGGACATCACCAGGTATTCGTAGTGCCTGTCTCGAGTGTTAAGTGCCGTCTTCCACTTGTCACCTTGACGGATTCGGATCAAAACGTTAGCCCCACGTAAGTCTAAAAAAATCCTGGCTTCTTGTATGTGGTCAAATAGTTCGGAATTTGGCAACAAATATTAGTTCTTGACCGTGATTTGATTGACGGTAGTCAATGCAAGGCAGAAAAGATCCGTCTTATTTCTTGACAAGGAAGAACCCGGCCCCGGCCAGGGAGGAGGATTTTTGTATGAAACCCCTCTCCAGATTCTCCTTAATTTAGGCCGACATAGACTGAGTCTCTGGCAAGGAGAGAGGGTATACTCGTCCACTGGGGGGGATGCATTTGGAACCAGATCAATGGGGCAGTGATAAGCCCGGTGTGCAGGAAGCGTCTCCACCTACTTCTTGCTGAAGACACCTGCAAACTGAGAGAAATGAAGGGGTAATCCTGCCAATGACTGAGGCAAAGGAGGCTGGACAGGACGGATCTGTAACAGACTGTGGCTGCGACATTTGGAGCCCTATTGGAGAACCTCACCGGAATTCCAGTTCAAGACTAGGGCTTGTAGTCGGAGCCAAGGCAGGCTCCAATTTGGAGCCTCAGCGGCTTGGCTTCAGATACGATCTGGTAGGGCAGAGGCAGGCCATTCACAGAGGCAACTGCCAAAGACATCTTCAGAGGAATTGTCGGCAACTGGAGAAGATCCACCAGGTCTTTTTGGATGACGTTTTCTGCGGACCCAGAGTCCAGATAGGCAGAGACCCAGTGCATCTTTTGACCAGACACTATGGTTACAGGAATGGACAGTTTAGAGGAGAACTTTCTATCTAGCACCGTTCCACCTAAGGTTGTCTCTCCAACCAATCTGAGGCACTGGAGTTTTTTTGGCTTCTGAGGGCACAAACGCACAACACGGCCTCCGGTGCCGCAATATAAACAAAGTGCTGAAGTGCATCTGCCGTGTTTCTCCTGGGCAGACAGTTTGAGCCGGTCCACCTGCAGAGGCTCCTCTGGTGGAACAACTGTTGAGAGCAACAGGGATTGCTGCAAGGTAGGAGCCAGCCTAGGGAATCTTCTCTCCCGACGAACCTCTTGGGATCGCTCCCGGATCCTCATGTCAATCCGGGTGGCTAGAAGAATGAGGTCATCCAGGGTAGGTGGCAGATCACGAGCGGCAGGCTCGTCTTTGATTTTAGAAGACAGTTCCTGCCAGAATGTAGCCACCAAGGCCTCGTTGTTCCAGGACAGCTCTGTCACCCGGGTGCGGAACTGAATGGCGTACTCGCCCACGGAGGTATCCTCCTGGCGAAGGATCAGAAGAGATGCAGCTGCTGAAGAGACTGGTCCAGGTTCCTTAAATACCGTGCAAAAAATCTGTAGGAAACTGTTAGGGATCTGCCAGGTACTTCATCTAGCTATACTCCTGGGATTAATCAATCCACACCTGAGGCCAGACCTGTTCGACTGACACCATCTCCCACCAACCAGGGTGGCAGGCTCAGGAGTGGAAGAGCCTATCGCGGCCTGGTCTGTCGGAGTTAGCTCCGCCCCCTGCCCTTTATTACCTGCCCTGTGCTCTCCCTCAGTGCTTGTAATTCTTTTGGATTCCTGGCCCCACTGCTGCTTGCTCCAGCCTGCTTCTGCCGTGCTTCTGCCTTGCTGCAGTTCTGCTTGACCTGCTTGCTTTGCCCCTGGCTTGCTTCTGTCTCCGTGCCCGCTCGGGTGTACTCACTTCGTCCTGGTCCTGACTGTTCGTTCGCCGCCCCGTTTCCTCGTGGCGTTCCGTGGCTACTGCCCCTTCCCTTGCGTGTTCCCTGTTTGTCTTCCTGTGCACTTAGCCAGCGTAGGGACCGCCGCCCAGTTGTACCTCGTCGCCTAGGGCGGGTCGTTGCAAGTAGGCAGGGACAGGGCGGTGGGTAGATTAGGGCTCACTTTCCCTTCACCTCCTTCCTGCCATTACATAATTACAAGCCCTTACCTAGTCTACCATTTCTCCTACGCTGACGCTGTCATGGACCCCCTTGAGACCCTGACCCAGCAGATGCAGGGCCTCTCCCTACAGGTCCAGGCCCTGGCCCAAAGGGTCAATCAGGGTGACGCTGCTTTAGTAGTACCCCTCACCTCACCTCTAGAACCCGACCTCAAGTTACCTGACCGGTTTTCAGGGGACCGTAAGACGTTTCTCTCCTTCCGGGAGAGTTGCAGACTGTATTTCCGCCTAAAGCCCCACTCCTCAGGTTCCGAGAACCAGCGGGTGGGTATCATCATATCCCGACTCCAGGAAGGGCCCCAAGAGTGGGCCTTCTCCTTGGCTCCTGACGCCCCTGAACTTTCCTCCGTTGATCGTTTTTTCTCTGCCCTCGGACTCATTTACGACGAGACTGACAGGACTGCTTTAGCCGAGAGTCAGCTGGTGACCTTACGTCAGGGTAGGAGACCGGTTGAGGAATACTGTTCTGATTTTAGGAAGTGGTGCGTAGCTTCTCAGTGGAACGATCCGGCCCTAAGGTGCCAGTTTAGGTTAGGATTATCTGACGCCCTGAAGGATCTGCTGGTTAGCTACCCCTCGCCTGACTCCCTTGACCAGGTTATGGCCCTAGCAGTACGACTTGACCGACGTCTCAGGGAACGTCAGCTAGAACGCTTCAGTGTGCTCCCCTCTGACTTTTCTGCGATCCCCCCCGAGGTCCCGTCTCCTCGCCCCTCCACGGAGGACTCGGAGGTACCTATGCAACTCGGGGCCTCCATGTCCCCTCGACAACGTAGGGAGTTTCGCAGAATGAATGGTCTCTGCTTCTACTGTGGGGACGACAAGCATCTACTGAACACCTGTCCCAGGCGCAAGAATAAGAAGCCGGAAAACTTCCGCGCCTAAGTGATCATCGGGGAGGTCACTTGGGCGCACAGGTATTTCCCGTTAATGTGAAACGCAATAAAATTTTGCTTCCCTTTCAGGTCTCGTTTGCTGGCCGGTCTGCCACGGGCAGTGCTTTCGTGGATTCTGGCTCATCTGCTAATATCATGTCTGTGGAATTTGCTATGTCTCTAAAGATGCCTTGTATTGATTTACCTTATCCTATCCCTGTAGTAGGAATCGACTCAACCCCCCTTGCTAATGGTTATTTTACTCAGCATACTCCTGTTTTTGAACTCCTGGTTGGCTCCATGCATTTGGAGCAGTGCTCTGTACTGGTGATGCAGGGATTATCGTCTGATCTGGTTTTAGGCCTTCCCTGGTTGCAATTGCATAATCCCACATTTGATTGGAATACTGGGGATCTCACCAAATGGGGTAATGAATGTCTTATGTCATGTCTTTCCGTTAACTCTATTTCTCCCCGGGAGGAGGTAAACACGCTTCCTGAGTTTGTTCAGGACTTCGCCGATGTGTTTTCTAAGGAGGCCTCCGAGGTGTTGCCCCCCCATAGAGATTACGATTGCGCTATCGATTTGGTGCCTGGTGCCAAGCTTCCTAAGGGTAGGATATTTAATCTTTCATGTCCTGAACGTGAAGCGATGAGGGTGTATATCCAAGAATGCCTGGCCAAGGGTTTCATTCGCCCCTCGACTTCTCCTGTAGGTGCTGGCTTCTTCTTCGTGGGGAAGAAGGATGGTGGTCTTAGGCCGTGCATTGATTATCGTAACCTGAATAAGGTCACCGTAAGGAACCAGTACCCACTTCCTTTGATTCCGGATCTTTTTAATCAGGTTCAGGGAGCCCAATGGTTTTCTAAGTTCGATCTACGGGGGGCATATAACCTTATCCGCATCAAAGAGGGGGATGAGTGGAAAACTGCGTTCAACACACCCGAGGGTCATTTCGAATACCTGGTCATGCCCTTTGGGTTGTGTAATGCCCCTGCTGTCTTCCAGAATTTTATTAATGAAATCCTGAGAGAGTACCTGGGTAATTTTCTTGTTGTGTACCTTGATGACATACTGGTGTTTTCCAAGGACTGGTCCTCCCACGTGGAGCATGTCAGGAAGGTGCTCCAGGTCCTTCGGGAGAATAATCTGTTTGCTAAGACTGAAAAATGTGTCTTTGGGGTACAGGAGATACCATTTTTAGGGCAAATCCTCACTCCTCATGAATTCCGCATGGACCCTGCCAAGGTTCAAGCCGTGGCGGAATGGGTCCAACCTGCCTCCCTTAAGGCGTTACAGTGTTTTTTAGGGTTCGCCAACTATTACAGGAGATTTATTGCCAACTTCTCGGTCGTCGCTAAGCCTCTTACGGACCTTACCCGCAAGGGTGCCGATGTCCTCCATTGGCCCCCTGAGGCCGTCCAGGCCTTTGAGACTCTCAAGAAGTGCTATATCTCGGCCCCCGTGCTGATTCAGCCCAACCAAGAGGAGCCATTTATTGTGGAGGTTGACGCTTCCGAGGTGGGAGTGGGGGCCGTCTTGTCCCAGGGTACCAGCTCCCTCACCCATCTCCGCCCCTGTGCTTACTTCTCTAGGAAGTTTTCGCCCACGGAGAGTAACTATGATATTGGCAACCGCGAACTTCTAGCCATTAAATGGGCTTTTGAGGAGTGGCGGCACTTCCTGGAGGGGGCCAGACACCAGGTAACGGTCCTTACGGATCACAAGAATCTGGTTTTCCTAGAATCGGCACGGAGGCTTAATCCTAGACAAGCTCGGTGGGCACTATTCTTTACCAGATTTAATTTCTTGGTTACCTATAGGGCTGGGTCCAAGAATATTAAGGCTGACGCTCTGTCACGTAGTTTCATGGCCAATCCTCCTTCCGAGAAGGATCCTGCTTGTATTTTACCCCCTGGTATAATCGTCTCTGCCACGGATTCTGATTTAGCTTCTGATATCGCGGCTGATCAGGGTGCAGCTCCCGGGAACGTCCCTGGGGACAAACTGTTTGTTCCCCTGCAATACCGGCTGAGGGTACTCAGGGAAAACCATGACTCCGCTCTATCTGGTCATCCTGGCATCTTGGGCACCAAACACCTCATTACCAGAAACTATTGGTGGCCTGGGTTGCCTAAAGATGTTAGGGCTTACGTCGCCGCTTGTGAGGTTTGCGCTAGGTCCAAAACCCCTAGGTCCCGACCTGCGGGCCTACTACGTTCCTTGCCCATTCCCCAGAGACCTTGGACCCATATCTCCATGGATTTTATCACCGATTTGCCTCCATCTCAGGGCAAGTCGGTGGTGTGGGTGGTAGTCGACCGCTTCAGCAAGATGTGCCACTTTGTGCCCCTTAAGAAGCTACCTAACGCCAAGACGTTAGCTTCTTTGTTTGTGAAACACATCCTGCGTCTCCATGGGGCCCCAGTCAATATCGTTTCTGACAGAGGGGTACAATTTGTTTCCTTATTTTGGAGAGCTTTTTGTAAAAAGTTGGAGATTGATCTGTCCTTCTCCTCCGCCTTCCATCCCGAAACTAATGGCCAAACGGAAAGGACCAACCAATCCCTGGAACAATATTTAAGGTGCTTCATCTCTGACTGTCAATTCGATTGGGTCTCATTCCTTCCCCTTGCTGAATTTTCCCTGAATAACCGGGTCAGTAACTCGTCAGGGGTCTCCCCGTTTTTCTGTAATTTCGGGTTTAACCCAAGGTTCTCCTCCATCTCCCCTGGTTGTTCCAATAATCCTGAGGTAGAGGAGGTTCATCGGGAACTGTGCACTGTCTGGGCCCAGGTTCAGAAGAACCTAGAGGCGTCCCAGAGCGCACAAAAGATTCAGGCGGATAGTAGACGTTCTGCTAACCCCCGGTTTGTCGTCGGGGATTTGGTCTGGTTGTCGTCCAGGAACTTGCGCCTTAAGGTCCCGTCCAGGAAGTTTGCTCCCCGATTTATTGGACCTTATAAGATCATTGAAGTCCTCAACCCTGTATCCTTCCGTCTGGAGCTCCCCCCATCCTTTCGCATACATGACGTCTTCCATGCCTCTCTCCTTAAACGCTGCTCCCCGTCCTGGTCCCCCTCGAGGATACCTCCTGTTCCCGTTCTCACCCCTGAGGGGGTGGAATTCGAGGTGGCCAAGATTATGGACAGTAGGATGGTCCAGGGCTCCCTCCAGTACCTGGTCCATTGGAGAGGATACGGGCCGGAGGAGAGGACTTGGGTACCTGCCCGTGATGTTCACGCTGGGGTATTGATCAGGAGGTTCCACCTCCTCTTCCCCACTAAACCGGGTCCCCTTAGTAAGGGTCCGGTGGCCCCTCATAAAAGGGGGAGTACTGTTAGGGATCTGCCAGGTACTTCATCTAGCTATACTCCTGGGATTAATCAATCCACACCTGAGGCCAGACCTGTTCGACTGACACCATCTCCCACCAACCAGGGTGGCAGGCTCAGGAGTGGAAGAGCCTATCGCGGCCTGGTCTGTCGGAGTTAGCTCCGCCCCCTGCCCTTTATTACCTGCCCTGTGCTCTCCCTCAGTGCTTGTAATTCTTTTGGATTCCTGGCCCCACTGCTGCTTGCTCCAGCCTGCTTCTGCCGTGCTTCTGCCTTGCTGCAGTTCTGCTTGACCTGCTTGCTTTGCCCCTGGCTTGCTTCTGTCTCCGTGCCCGCTCGGGTGTACTCACTTCGTCCTGGTCCTGACTGTTCGTTCGCCGCCCCGTTTCCTCGTGGCGTTCCGTGGCTACTGCCCCTTCCCTTGCGTGTTCCCTGTTTGTCTTCCTGTGCACTTAGCCAGCGTAGGGACCGCCGCCCAGTTGTACCTCGTCGCCTAGGGCGGGTCGTTGCAAGTAGGCAGGGACAGGGCGGTGGGTAGATTAGGGCTCACTTTCCCTTCACCTCCTTCCTGCCATTACAGAAACACTGGAAGTTACGGGTCTCCGGTCCCTGATGTTCCCAGATAGGATTCGCCCATGCTAGGGCCTTGTCAGTAAGGAGTGAGACTATAAATTCGATCCTTGCGCCATCAGTTGGAAATGCTCTGGCATGTAGACTGAAGTGGTTCTGGCACTGCTTCAGAAATCCCCTGCAGGTCCTCGCGTCTCCGTCGTACCGAGGAGGTAGTGGCAGCGAGAATCGGGAGTCAGCACTGATACTGACAGGAGGGCTAGCAGGAGGAACAGCCGGAATAACAGGAACGGGTGCCATGATAACTGCAGCTTGCGCATCCAGCCGAAGTGTAATGGCATTCACCGCCTGGAGGAGTTGGTCCTGTCGTAATTGCCAGACTAGCCTATCAGCCTGCATGGCTTGTGATGTCGTCAAGGTCTTGGGTTGACCAGCGGGGTCCATGGCCTGAGCGTACTGTCACGATCTGTGGGTATGTGGACCCACTGGGTCATACCACCTTAACGGGATAGCAGCTGGCCAAACAGTGTACCAAGTCAATGTATAGATATAGTCTAAGCACAAGGGTTCCTGTAGTCGTGCAGACAGTAATAGCACAAATGGTACCATGGCAGCAGACACCAGGCATAGGGTAAAACAGCAGGCGAGACCGGGGGCACAACACAACTCCAACTTTCTAAGGCACAGGAACAAAGGTAGCACAGGATACAGGTAGCAGGACAGGGGAACACTAGAAATAGGCTAAAACACAGGGACCATTTGCAGGACACAACAACGCTCAGACAATGACTGAAAGGGCAGAGCCCTTTTTATAGTCCAGGGTGATCATGGGCTAATTACAGATTTTACTCAGGTGTGTGCACTGGTCCTTTAAGGCCAGGCGCGAGCGCGCGCGCACCCTACGGGAACCAGTGCAGCGATGCGGAAGTGAGTACCGGCGTGTCTCAGGAGGGGGATGCCGCCCGGCACTCACTTGTCCATGGCCGCAGCTATTGGGGGCCAGGTAAGCGCGGTGGTCCGCGGCCGTGAACATTACACTCCATAATTATCATAGTATATATTTCATATTTGGCTATAATATTCAGTGTCCTGGTGTAGATCTCGATCCGATGTGGTGAGCGGGTCTCCTCTGGTCCCAAGATTCATTAGTATCTCTAAATATAGAAGGCATAATTATTACTCCAACACCCAAGAAAATGTGTTTAATATCCACCTATTAATATTGATCAAAGGCCAGGTATTACTTTATATTCCAAATTGAGACACTTTGGCTGTAAAGTGTCAAGCATATATATCCATCTAAGTTCCTTCCGTTTAAGTAATTTTTGTCTATCGCCTCCTCTCCTTGAAAGTGGTACATTTTCCTCCTAATAGCACTTTTGTGTTTATTCATCCTCACTTTAATCGGCATTTTAGTTTCCCCAACATATATTCGTGAACAAGGGCATTGTAGCATGTACACCACATATTCTGAGTCACGCGTATAACGTTGTTTGACCTGGAAGTCATCTCCCGTATATGGATGACAGAAACCAACCCCCTTAAAGATATTATTGTAATTACAGCAATTTAAGTAGGGCAAATTCCCATTTAAGGGGGTGTAAATGTGTTTGTGTCCTACTTTTTACTACCTATATCAGATCTGACTAAAGAGTCCCTAACATTCCGTGACCTCCAATAGGACATATTCGGTGGCACACTAGTGCTTCAATATGTCCCTTTGTTACAATCGGCTAGTTTTTATGTATAATGTTAGTAATATGGCCACTCCATCGCCCATATGTAAATATAAAGGGTACTCGTTCCACATGTTTGTCCCGATGTTCACATTCCACTGTCCCTGATGTCAATTTGTCTTTATGTGTGCTAATTAGACGTCTCAGGTAACCCCTAATTAACCATCCCATTTTCTCTTTAGAGATTTCTTGCAATCCCCCAGCACCAATAGAGAACGGTCTAATCCAGGGTTCAAGCTATTTTTTTGAAGATGAAGTTCACTACAGCTGTAACCAAGGATTGGAACTTTATGGACAAAGCCGGAGGATTTGTCATGTGGATAAGCAATGGCGCCCCTCTCCTCCTACGTGTGTGAGTAAGTAGCTAAGCATATCTTTGATTTAGAAATAGCAAAACTTGTAAAAATTTTGTTACATTTACTGAAGCTAGTCTAAAAATATTTTTCTAGTGAAAAGTGCCATGTAGCATGAACATTTGATATGCAGCAATTTGAAAACTAAGTTTAATAGTAGAGACCTAAGACCATAAAAACATTGTTACAACATGGTGATCCAAGCTGAACAATATGTCGGTTAAGCACATTGGGCCTCATTTATCAAAACTGTCTAAAAGAAAAAGTGGGTGTTTTGCCAAAGGCAATCAATCAGAGCTTAGCTTTATTTCTTAACCGCTTAACAACCGCCCACCGTAATTTGACGGCAGGCAGTGCAGGTCCTTCGTCTACAGCGACGTCTTTTGGCATCACTATAGAAGAGGCTGTTGAGCACTCCTACGGGCGTTCATCCTCTAAGCAGGAACTGTAGCTTACAGCACCTAAACTTAGAGAAGCCTCCTGAACACAGCTGGGATCGGAAAACATTCCAACCCCAGCTGTTTAACCCTTTGATCGCCGTGGTCCGTGACATGATCAGGGGAATTTCTCTCAATTGAAGACCGGGGGAATCCCTCTGCAGTCAGCCCTGGGGACCTAGAAATTACGCCACGGCTGTGTGTTCAGGTTGCTGCTGTTAGGGCATATTATGTGCTGCCCTAACAGAAGCTTGTGTCATAGTAATGCAGTGTAATGTATTAGCATACAAGCGTATGCTAATACATTATAAGTAATAAATAAAGTTGTAAATAAAGTTATCCCTTAATGGGATTAAAAAATAAGTTTACAAAGAATTTATGAAAATACTGTTGGTGTTCTGTTCACTGCTTGCTTTAAAAACACCAATTAAATACCATTTATGGAGTTAGTAACATCCCTGGTCAGCGGTGTCTTACCCCTCAACACCTTTCCTATATCCGCCATATATACTGTATAAGGCACATCTCGCAGGGGTATGTATGGAGGGGCTCCATCTGTACAAAATGCTATATCCATTCCAATTGAAAATGCATACAAAGACAATGGTATATTTATATGCAATAAAAGATATTACCTTTTTGGGGCACAGAATATAACATGTCTGGCTCATGGAAAATGGAGCCAACCTCTGCCACAGTGTAAAGGTAGGTGAGTGTAATCAGGTAAAGCAAGGTTATGTAGTTAGTATACCGTATTCATGTAACACCTTAAAAGGAACCTGTTGTCCTATCTATAGGCAGGAGGAGGAGGTTGATATATAGTGTAATGTGAAATTTATCAATTAAAATTCCTTAACTTTTATATACAGTAGGCTAAAAAAAAGTCTTTTTTTTTTCAGAGACCAGATGTGAAGTCCCAATTGCTTTAGAAAATGGACGCGTTGAGTATGAAAATGCTACTGTTGGTAGCACTGTGAAATACCATTGCAATAGTGGGTATAGTTTGGAAGGAGAATATCTTGCCAAATGCACTGAAAATGGAAACTGGAGTCATCCTGCTCCTCTGTGTAAACGTGTGTGTTTATTTTATTCATATTTTATATGCTCATACATATTCCTACTTGCACACAGATAAGATTGCCTGCTGGGCGTCGTTCAGACAACCATATTTGGGATTTGTATCACGTGGATTCAGAATACGGTGCTAATGTATTTCAATAGGCTTATGCAGAATATGTAACAGATAAAATGAATGATGAAATTAATTCAGAATTAGGGCTCCTTGATATTTGTGTAATAAGATACAGATCAAATAAGGATGCACAATACAGATCATTCGTTTTTTTACAATTGTTCAGTTTTCATCCCTATTTGTTCAGTCTTTTTAAAGTATTAACTTTTATGCTGTTTTTGTAATGTTGCTGAAATACGGATGTAAAAACAGAACAAATGAACTATGCTAAAAATGGAACGTATTGTTTAAAATCAACCCATTTATGGGCTAAAAACGGCACCATTACGAATCTGTTGGAACATGCTGTGTATTGAAAAATTGGCATGCGCATAAAAAAATGCATGGATAAAAAAACAAAAATGTAAATAGAACCATTTCAAATGTATTGGAATTTTTGCAATGAAAAAAGACATGGAATTACTACATATGCATTAAACTGAATTGTGAATGAGCCCCAATTGTGGATCTTTAAAATATATCTTTCTCAAGGGCGGTTATCAATAGATGTGATTTGAACTAATTGGAACGCAAGAAATATTATAGCCTGTGTCCAGCCTAAGGCCACATGCACACGATGCGTCTTACGTGCGGATTTGCCATACGTATTTTCCTGTGACAAATCCGCAGCATATTACACTACCAGCAAAATAAATGAGATTTCAAGTAATCTCATTTCCACATTGCATAATTTTTCCACAAGTAAATTGACCTGCGATTCGGATTTTATAATCTGCAGCATGTCAATTTATCTTGCGTTTCCGTCTCAGAATTGTATCTGACAAGTTTAACTCCATAACGACTTGCCACGTACGTGTACGGGCATCTATAGCATTAGAATCAGGGGGCGGCCCCCTCCGACGTGCCGGCATCACCCGCGACATGATCGCGGGGAGCCGATGGTCGTCATTGTAGCCTGGGGACCTAATGAAGGCCCTCAGGTCTGCAATCTTTGTACTCCTTTGAAGCACTGCCTATGAGCTTCAAAGGAGACTGTCAGTATAGCGATATACTACAATACTTTGGTATTGCAGTATATCAAGCATGTGATCCAATGAACGCTGGTTCAGATCCCCTAGGGGGACTAGTAAAAAACAATTAAATATTTTTTTTTTAATGTTCTTATAAAAAAGTATTAAAAGTTAAAAAAAACACTTTTCCCATTTTTTCCTTAAATTAATGTTGAAAAAAAGAAATGTTGACATAACGGGTATCGCCGCGTCCGTAAAAGTCCAAACTATTACAAGATAGCATTATTTAACCTGCTCAGTGAATGCAAAAAAAAAATGGAATAAAAAGTGATTAAAAAGTCACTTTTACCCCAAAATTGTACTAATAAAAACTACACCTCACCCCGCATTATTTCTCACATCGCTCAATCGACGGGAAAATAAAAAAATTATGGCTCTCCGAAAACAATTTTTTAGCAAATATTTTTGCCTTTTTTATAAAAGTGGTTAAAAAAAATAAAAATAAAAGATCAGATATAAATTTGGTATCGTCGTAGAATAAGGTGAACATGTAGTTATTACCATCTCATAGATGGCGTATAAACAAAACCCGCCCGAATAAAAAATTCACATATAATTATTTCCAGTTTCCCAGTACATTATGCAGTAGAATAAATGGTGCCATGAAAAACTACAACTTGTCCCGCAAAAAACAAACTCTCATACAGCTATGTTGAAGAAAAATAAAAAAAGTTATGGCTCTTGGAACGTGAGGAGGGGAAAACAAAAATTGGCCGTGTCCTTAAGGGGTAATAAAAGTTGCACCAAACTCAACATCAGAAAATCTGCACCTCTTTCCGCATAAAAATGTAAAATCAGCAGCTAAAAAAACGCATAAAATATGCAATACTAGGAATATGTCCACACGTAGAGTAAATACTGCAGATTTTCCACAACGGATTTCATTGCGGAAAATTCGTAGCGTAATACAGTAGCAGCAAAATGGATTTGAACAAATCTCATCCAGACGCTGTGTCAAAAAATCAGCCAAAAAAAACCTTCATAAATTGACCTGTGGTGCAGTTCTATAGTCCGCAGCATGTCATTTTATGCTGTGGAGTCGCTGGTTTGCTGTTGCGGGTTCTCCCCATTGAATTATATGGGAAGTTAAAAGCCGCAAGAAATAGCAGATGTCCTGATTTTTTTGCAGCAGAAAAGTTGTGATTGCGCCGCAAAAAACGCAACTCAGAAGAAAAAAGTTAGACCAACCTGTAGTCATGGCAATGTGTACCTCTGACATCCTGCAGCCTGGCCTCCTGGGATGACGTTTCATCCCATGTGACTGCTGCAGCCAATTACACGGTAGACCGGGCTGCAGGACGTCAGAGGGACGAGTCGCCATGTCTACGGGCGGGAACGTAAAGGCTTTTTTTTCTAAACCTCTGTTTTCCACAGCGAACCTTCCGGCCAAAAAACTACACCATAATTTGTCGGGCGGAATTCCCTGCGGGCTACAGGGCGGATACGCTGTGTACTTTTACGCAGTGTATAGACCCTGTGTGAACATAGCCTAAGTGCAGATTTTACCTGCAGAATTTCCTGCGTTTATCTGTGGTTTTGATGTGCATTTTCTGCATTAAATTTCGCAAAGTGTGCTTGTAGCCTAAGTGCTAGTATTAATAGTCAACAAATTCAGGTGTCTTTATACAGTATCTGTGCAGATTATTACTTTTTAATATATCGTTACAGCTGTTGGAGCTTTGTTTTTCTGATGCAAGGCTCTACATTTCCTGCTTAGATTTAAAATATAACATGCTGACTACCTTCATACTGTTATGCACTGACTGCAATAATAACACTGTATGCAGTAAACTCTTGCTCCCTCTATTGGCAGCTGTAGGCAGCCAGAATGTTATGTTTTAAATCTATGTCTATTGCAGGGAATTTGGAGCTCTCTTTTAGAAAAACGGAACTCTGACCACTATGAAGAAATATTAAAGTGTACCTGTACTTTCATAAAACTTTTGACATGTCATTGTGACATGTCGGAAGTTTTGATCCGTGGGGTCCAAGCACTGAGACCCCCACTGATCAATAAAAGGAAGCGGCAGAAGTGCTCAGGTGAGCAATGAGTGACTTAGTTTCTGATTGGCTTTGCTTGCTTTTCCTTGGAGAGCAGAGTGAGCGGTGTACGGACTCATAGACTCTCTATTGAGCCCATTCACGCCTAACTCGGTTTTCAGAGGAAAGCCGAGCAGAGCTGATCAGAAATAAAGCGGCTCATCGCTCACCTGAGGAATTCTGCCGCTTCTTTATAGCGATCAGAGTCCGTACACCACTCACTCCAAGAAATAGATCTGCACGGTTTTGGACGTAAATATTACATGATGATAAAAGGTGGAGATTCCTTTTAAGGGATACATATTTTTTTCCGGTATCCTGTTGTAATGAAAAGCATATGTGACTGCGCTTTACACTACACTTAAAAAAAAAAAAAAGTATCCATATGTAAACCTGCCAAATGTATGTCTAAAGGACCCTCTTTTGGCATACATCTGGCCTTTAGAAGTCTAGGTACCTTTCAGATGTGTATGGTGAAATCACCAGACATAATGTGAACAGAACCTAATCAACATGTAAAACCAATGCACTGGTAAACTAGTAAACTACTCCATGTATACTGAGTGGCAATGGCATATTAAATCTTCTCAGATGGCAGAAAATAATCAGTTCCTGAAACTCTGAGTTATGACCTATGGCATGAAAAGAACCCTTTCATCCACAATATACTATGATGATGGTATTCAAATCAATTAAGCAAAATGTTCTGAAAACACATCAACTGTTTTGGTAACAGAACATGAGCTCATCTACGTTGCTGGGAAATGGAAGATTTTTTTAATTTCATCTGAAAGTGAAACCTACAATTACGATGTGTGTGAAAAGATTGCTATCCATTAGTAATGACGTGAGCTTAAAATAAACTGTTCAAGAGAGACTATCAGGGAGGAATGGAAGGGAATAATTATAGCACAAAAAAAAGTCATATTTAACATTTGGACATGTTATTTCCATCTATATGTTCATTTCTTTATTTTCTTTATTTTTATTAGCAAACCCTTGTCCTGTGCCATTTGTGATCCCTGACAATGCAATTCTGACAGAAAGTGAGTTCTATGTTGGCCAAAAAATGTCCATGATATGTCGAAAGGGCTATCGTCTTGTTGGCCAAGCTGTTATAACATGCAATGTCGATTTAACCTGGACAGAAACAAATGCCAAATGTGAAAGTAAGTTTCATCACGTAAACTACCAGCACCACGCGACACAATCACAGGTTGTCGATGACTTTCAATGACATCCGGGGGCATATGCCTATTAAACTAATTATTCCAAAGCATTATGTAATCGATCAATGGATCGCATCTTCTAGTCCCTTAGTGGGACAAATAAAAAAACTGGTAAAATGTAATTTAATAAGATTTAATAAAAAAAAAAAAATTACCCTACCCAAAAAGAATAAAAAAAATTGTTTTCTTTTAAAACTAATAAAATATATCAATAAATTAATAGATATATGGTATCTCCACAATCATAAAAACATGGAAAAAAAGATCATCTATTTTTTTAAACTGCATCGTGCAGTTTGTATCTCTGGAGTTTGTCCGTAGGTGGTGTATGGTACCACGCCATCTTGACATCAGTTTCTGTATAGTCCAGGTGATTATTGTGTATTGCTTATTTGATTCAACCCTGGTTGTGTCAGGGTATTTGTATTCAAAAGAATTACACAAAGTATTTTAATCTTAATAATGAATAAAGGTTATGTTTTATGAAGAGTTCCCACTCTGTGATACTACTTGTTTCTTTGGGGAACCCACATATTGATATGCATCGTGCATGGTGTTAAAAAAAAAACTATGGCAGAATTGCTTTTTTTTCCCCATTACCCACATACATTCTTTTAAAAATCAAACCATAACCTTTATGCACCCTAAAATAGTGCCAACAAATTACAACTCATCTCGCAAAAAAACAAGCCCATACACGGCAATATCGATGGAATTTTTTTAAAGTTATGGGAAAGTGGCGCCCCAAAAATGTTTTTTTTTTTTTTTCAAGGCATGCTTTTATTCAGCAAAAGAAGTAAAACAGAATAGAAACAGAATAGAAACTATATAAATTTGGTACCATCGTAATCGTACTGTCTCATAGAATAAAATTAATATGTTATTTATGCCTCTCTATCCATGGTGTAAAAAAAAAGCGCAAAAAACAATGGCAGAATTTTTTTTACATGCCCCTCCCCCAAAAATATTTATGGAAAGTGAATCAATAAATGATATGTACCTTAAAATGCTGCCAACACAAACTACATCTCCTCCAGCAAAAAAAAACAAGCCCCCCTACAACTTTGTTGACAGAAAAATAACGTTATAGCTCTTGGAAGGTGTCAATAAAAACATTAAAAAAATAGCTTGTCCTGAAAGCCCAAATTAGGCTGGGCCTTAAAGAGGTAAGATAGATTATTTTAATAATGCAACATATGTGCTATTTAAGACTACTGATACTTCTAAGTACATGTGTGTATGTATGTATAGAATGTAGGCTGCAATACATAATGACATAGTGTGACTGCTGCCAAGTTGTTTTTCCCCTTCATTGCTGTCTGCAAAGTGCCAATACAGCTTTAATGGGGTATTCCTATCTCACACATGTATAGCATGTCCACAGGATGTGCCATAAATGCGTGATGTGTGTGGTTTGCACTTCTGAGACCTGTACCTATCGGGAGAACTCGTTTACCTTTACATTGAAAACTATAGGAGTCACAGAAAGAGTTAGGCAAACAAATCCCAAGACCCCTGTTCTCCTAATAGGTGAGGTTTCTAGAGGTGAGACTAGCACTTATCATACATTTGTCACATATCATGTGGATATACCATAAATGTGTAAGATGGTAATACCCCTTTAAGTTGACTAGGTGCTAGGGATACCCTTACTTTGCCAATCCCATGCGGCAGTGGTGACGTTCCATTCACAGTGATGTCACTACTACTAGCCAAGACTATCACATGACGTGACATCACTGTTGATGTTATGTCATCCCACTGTTTTTTTTAACAAAAGCCAGAGTGGACAGACTGGATAGGCAGAAAGGGAAAAGCTGAAATTTTATAAGATTAGTATATTATACTTTTTATGGAGGATCATGGTACGGTTTTCAATCTCTAAGGATCATGTGTTCCTCTAGTTGATGTGTTATTTTTGAAGTGTACAGCTCATTACTAAATAAAAGAAGTCATGCCATATAGACTAGCAGAAATTCATTACAAACAGTGAGCTCAATTGGGTCCATGTACCAAGGACCAAAATGCTGTGGCGAATCACTATTGCTTCATATGGCACAACTTATTTGATTGAGTAAGGGGGTCAAAAAGGGGACTCTGGAATATTCAGTCTACCTTACTAAATAGAAGCACAGGGCAGGTAGCGTTAATGAGAGTGCTGTGTATAGGTAGTGTGGACACTTTCAGACTATGATGCAACATTGTTTCATTACCTACTCTTAGGAAAAATATAAATTCATCTTATAGTATAAAAAATATTTTTCCTGGGTACATTTGAGGTGTACTTTCTGGGAGTATTTGAAGACTCCATGTGGGGTTCTAAAGTCGATGGGTCTAAAAACTCTTTTGGAGGGAACGTGGATATTTCCTAATGAGTTTTTGCCTTCCACTATTTATAATAACATTATTTTTCTGTGCTGACAAAAAAAAGTTAGGTACTGACATGTTATTTGATTACATGTATGTTTAGGGATTATCCTAAAGCATCATGTACACGGCAATGCTACAGATCGTATTTTTTTGGGGGGATCTGTAATATGGCAGCCATAGAATTATATAGGCCCATACTGTAACTTTATTTGCCTCCAATTTACCTTAAATTTGTCTTAAAGTTCCTCCCAGCTGTTGGGGCCTCCTGGGATGGGGGCACTTAGGAGTCATGAAAGGAGAAAGATCGTGTAATCCCCCACCACCTTTTTAGACAATAATACCATTTTTATGCTGTTTGCTTTTTTTAATTTTCAGAAACATCTTGTGGTCCACCTATTCATGTGCAAAATGCAATGGTCCGAGGATTGTTTCATCATTATGGAGACATGGTGACATATTCTTGTTACAGTGGATACATGTTAGAAGGATCATTTAGGAGTGTTTGTTTGGAAAATCAGACATGGACCAAACCGCCTTCCTGCAAAGGTACTTTACAATGTTTTGTGCTTACTGAAATTATGAGACATTTATAAAAAGATTTCATAAATGAACTTTCCTTTTTGATTTATATAAGCCAGTTAAACCAGTATAGCCCCCAGTATTGCAGATATCTTACCATTGGTCTTATGGCCCTATTAGACTGGCCAATGATTGGGCAAACACTCGTTCCCTATCATTGTCTTGTACAATCAGCGCAATGATCAGCCGATGAATGAGCAAACGCTCATTCATCAGCTGATCTGCTATTTTATGCAGCAATAAAAATCATCATTGTCGGCAGAACCTCTCCCAGTGTAAACAGGGAGACCTGCTGCCGACATGATGAAAATGTATGGGGACGAGCGATCGGAGTAACAAGCACTCATCCCCATACATAGCTCCTTGTGAAAGGAGCAAACGAGCGCAAAACAATGAGCTGTCTCATTGAAGGCTGCTCATTTACACGGCCCACGACCCTTAGTCTGGTGGTGCTTATTGCAGTGCTTATTATCTCCACCTTATGAGTAATCCACTTTGCATGAGTTGCCTACAGGATTAAAGAAGTAGAAGTGACAACTGCACTAAGAACATTTTTAAATTAGAAAAAAATGTTTCAATGTAATCCTATGCAAGCAGTGATCCGACAAACTAAGTCAAATATCCCTACTGCACCAGCACTAACTACTATAATGGCCGGGCCTGTGTTTCTCCACTGTATTCTACAAATCTGGTACAGTATATAGATTATAGTAACTAGTGGCGGTGTAGTTAACAGGTGCAACACTGCAGACTGGACTGTTTCCTCTTGTGATTCATGACCATGTTCGCATTGCTCCCATTACTGTATGACAGTGACAGTATCTGCAGGACGCTCGCCCCTCATTAACTACCATATTTTTTTTAAATTCAACATATCAGCAAATAACACCATAAAAAAGAAATGATATTTGAGCAAATAAAAATTGAGCAGTTCGTCCTTAAGAATCAAAAACAGTATGACAGAATAAAAAATAGGTCCTTAAGATGTAGATTTGCATGGACCACCAGCAGTGAAAAGTACAGAATGATTCTTAGTAAACATCAGGGATATTTTACCTGCATATATTTATAGAGCTGGAATCCAGCAACACTCTAGCATGGTTGTTTGGAAATAATTTACCTTATATCTTCTTCTTATGCATAATGTGCTTGCTGCTGTTAACCTAATATAAGCTTTTATTGCTAAAGTCATCTTTATATTTGCATTTGATTTCACAAGACTGTAAAAAGCATTCAATCATTTGTAAAAAAAAAACTAACAAATTTCAGCTTAATAAAAATGACAACTGCACCACATAAAAATCATATTTCCTTTACAAATAAGTGCAGAAGAATAAGGCAAATGAATAAATTATTGATCTTTGGAGAGTACTTTGATATTTTGTATTGAAGCATATGTATAAATGATAAAATTTATAATAGAGATTATCTTGAAAAGTCTTTATTACCTCAGATACTCAGTGAGTCTTCAGAGTAATAGAAATATCTTTATGATGTGACCTCTTAAACCTTTATAACCTTGTTCACACTGAGTACATTTAGCTTAAATTGCAACTAAACTTTTATAAAAACTTTTGACATTAGTGACATGTCAGAACACAACATTACACGCTGTACTACATCTAATGCACAACTACAGATACCAAAAATTCCGAAAGTTTAATTAGATACAGTATTGCAACCGCAATATCAGACACAGCTTATGGAAAAGAATGATGCAGTTTCTGAAGGAGCCAGTTTTTATCTCATACAATCCCGTAAACCCACAAGATGAATATTTTTTTTTTAGAGGAAGAAATGATCATGTGGTATGGCTGGTCCAGTTTATTTTTGCTTTTTAAATGTGTATGATTCACACTTAGGCTGGGTTCACACGAGCATGTTACGTCCGTAAAGGACGGAACGTATTTTGGCCGCAAGTCCCGGACCGAACACACTGCAGGGAGCCGGGCTCCTAGCATCATAGTTATGTATGACACTAGGAGTCCCTGCCTCTCCGTGGAACTACTGTCCCGTACTGAAAACATGATTACAGTACGGGACAGTTGTCCTGCAGTGAGGCAGGGACTCCTAGCGTCGTACATAACTATGATGCTAGGAACCCGGCTCCCTGCAGTGTGTTCGGTCTGGGACTTGCGGCCGAAATACATTCCGTCCTTTACGGACGTAACATGCTCGTGTGAACCCAGCCTAAGGCTACAGTTAGTCACACCATTTCTCTAACTTCTACTCAACCGTTTCTTAGTTATAATAGGTTTAATTACATTTTAAAACACAAAAAATACATCATAGAATGAAGCAATAGAGTAGTGAAGCATCAACAAAGCAATAAAAAGCTGTACAGCATCTCCGACTTCATGGATTAAAATTTAGGAAAACTGATCACTAAAAAAAAACCATTGTAATGCCATCTTTACACACAAAATAGAGCAGTAAGACACCGTTTAAAGGTATACCATCCCTTACCCATTCCAGTTTTTTGACATGCCATGCCTCACGAACCCATGCAACCGCAAATTTAGACATTAATCTAACAGAGATTTAATTGGGAATCGTTAACAGTAGTCACTCATGAAATGGCAGCGATTATGGCTCCTATAAGGGTATGTTCTCACGCAGTAGCAAAATACGTCTGAAAATACAGAGCTGTTTTCGCCTGAAAACAGCTCCTGATTTTCAGACGTCTTTGTAACTACTCACGTTTCTTGCGGCGTATTTTACGGACGTTTTTCAATGGAGTCAATGACAAACAGCTCCAGAAAAGTCCCAAGAAGTGACATGCACTTCTTTGATGCGGGCGTCTTTTTACGCGCCGTCTTTTGACAGCGACGCGTAAAATTACACCATGTAGGAACAGAACATCGTAAAACCCATTAATTAATAGCAATGGGCAGATGTTTGTAGGCGTAATGGAGCCGTTTTTTCAGGCGTAACTCGAGGCGTAAAACCCCCGAATTACGTCTGAAAACAGTGCGTGTGAACATACCCTAAGGGTATGTGCACACGGTAGCAGGCTTTTACGTCTGAAAAGACAGACTGTTTTCAGGAGAAAACAGCTGCCTTGTTTCAGACGTAAATGCTGCTCCTCGCATTTTGCGAGGCTTCTCTGACAGCCGTAAATTTTGAGCTGTGCTTCATTGGAGTTCAATGAAGAACGGCTCAAATTACGTCTGAAAGAAGTGCCCTGCACTTCTTTTGACGAGGCTGTATTTTTACGCGTCGTCGTTTGACAGCTGTCAAACGACGACGCGTAAATGACAGGTTGTCTGCACAGTACGTCGGCAAACCCTTTCAAATGAATGGGCAGATGTTTGCCGACGTATTGTAGCCCTATTTTCAGACGTAAAACGAGGCATAATACGCCTCGTTTACGCCTGAAAATAGGTTGTGTGAACACAGCCTAAGAGTTGTCACATAAGTTTCTCATTTGCCAAGAAAAGTGCTTAACCAGGTAGATACATTTTTTTGGGCAGTCTGCAAAAGATAGGTGTCCAACCCGATAGGAGCTGTAAATTAATTTACTTTTGTCATAGACAATATAGACATTTGTATAACTGTTGTGGGGCTCAATAAGCAGCATTAAAAAAAAATAGTTTCTGACTATAGATTTTTATCTCACCACCTCCCAATGTTCAAACAGTGTACTCCAAACAGTATACACCGTATTCCAAATTATTATGCAAATGTTATTTTTCGCTGATTTTCCTAAATAGTCGATGCAAATGACAGTCAGTATAATCTTCAAGCCATCAACAGGTGGAGTATTATGCAAATTTCATTAAACAAATTTTCTAATAACAGATATTTTTTTAGAAGTAAAAAACTCGAAATGCACTGTTTCAAATTATTATGCACAACAGAGATCAAAACATTTTAAAGGTTGTAAAGAGAACTAAAATGGTAATTTGTTGAATTTGCAGCATCAGGAGGTCATATTTACAGAAATCAAAAGCTCTTTCAATAAAAAAAAACTTAACAGGCCAAGTTACATGTTAACATAGGACCCCTTCTTTGATATCACCTTCACAATTCTTGCATCCATTGAATATGTGAGTATTTGCACAGTTTCTGCTTGAATATCTTTGCAGGATGTCAGAATAGCCTCCCAGAGCTTCTGTTTTGATGTGAACTGCCTCCCACCCTCATAGATATTTTGCTTGAGGATGCTCCAAAGGTTCTCAATAGGGTTGAGGTCAGGGGAACATGGGGGCCACACTATGAGTTTCTCTCCTTTTATGCCCATAGCAGCCAATGACACAGAGGTATTCTTTGCAGCATGAGATGGTGCATTGTCATGCATGAAGATAATTTTGCTACGGAAGGCACGGTTCTTCTTTTTATACCACGGAAGAAATTGGTCAGTCATAAACTCTACGTACTTTGCAGAGGTCATTTTCACACCATCAGGGACCCTAAAGGGGCCTACCAGCTCTCTCCCCATGATTCCAGCCCAAAACATGACTCCGCCACCTCCTTGCTGACGTTGCAGCCTTGTTGGGACATGGTGGCCATTCACCAACCATCTACTATTCCATCCATCTAGACCATCCCGGGTTGCACAAAGGAAAACTAATTAAGAAGGACGTTCCACATTATTAAGCAGGCCACAGGTTTCAAGCAATATGGGAAAGAAAACGGATCTCTCTGCTGCCAAAAAGCGTGAAATAGTGCAATACCTTGGACAAGGTATGAAAACATTGGATATTTCAAGAAAACTTAAGCGTGATCATCGTACTGTGAAAAGATTTGTGGCTGATTCAGCGCACAGACGGGTTCGTTCAGATAAAGGCATAATGAGGAATGTTTCTGCCAGACAAATTAATAGGATTAGGAGAGCAGCTGCTAAAATGCCATTGCAAAGCAGTAAACAGGTATTTGAAGCCGCTGGTGCCTCTGGAGTACCGTGAACCTCAAGGTGTAGGATCCTCTAGAGGTTTGCAAGTGTGTATAAAGCTATTATTCGGCCACCCCTAAACAATGCTCACAAGCAGAATCAGTTGCAGTGGGCTCAGAAATACATGAAGACTAATTTTCAAACCGTGTTGTTTACTGATGAGTGCCGTGCAACCCTGGATGGTCCAGATGGATGGAGTAGTGGATGGTTGGTGAATGGCCGCCATGTCCCAACAGGGCTGCGACGTCAGCAAGGAGGTGGCAGAGTCATGTTTTGGGCTGGAATCATGGGGAGAGAGCTGGTAGGCCCCTTTAGGGTACCTGACGGTGTGAAAATGACCTCTGCAAAGTACGTAGAGTTTATGACTGACCACTTTCTTCCGTGGTATAAAAAGAAGAACCGTGCCTTCCGTAGCAAAATTATCTTCATGCATGACAATGCACCATCTCATGCTGCAAAGAATACCTCTGTGTCATTGGCTGCTATGGCCATAAAACGAGAGAAACTCATAGTGTGGCCCCCATGTTCCCCTGACCTCAACCCTATTGAGAACATTTGGAGCATCCTCAAGCAAAATATCTATGAGGGTGGGAGGCAGTTCACATCAAAACAGAAGCTCTGGGAGGCTATTCTGACTTCCTGCAAAGATATTCAAGCAGAAACTGTGCAAATACTCACAAATTCAATGGATGCAAGAATTGTGAAGGTGATATCAAAGAAGGGGTCCTATGTTAACATGTAACTTGGCCTGTTAAGTTTTTTTTTATTGAAAGAGCTTTTGATTTCTGTAAATATGACCTCCTGATGCTGCAAATTCAACAAATTACCATTTTAGTTCTCTTTACAACCTTTAAAATGTTTTGATCTCTGTTGTGCATAATAATTTGAAACAGTGCATTTCGAGTTTTTTACTTCTAAAAAAAAATCTGTTATCATTAGGAAATTTGTTTAATGAAATTTGCATAATACTTCACCTGTTGATGGCTTGAAGATTATACTGACTGTCATTTGCATCCACTATTTAGGAAAATAAGCGAAAAATAACATTTGCATAATAATTGGGAATTTGGTGTACTGTTTCTACCATGTGCTAAATTCTTTCCAGACTGTAGTTGGTGTTTATGTTCTTGTCTATATGTTTGTTTGTACTGTGGGACCTGTTGGTCCTCTGAGAGATTTCGTTTTTGTGTAGTGGTTTTATGTGTATCCTGGGATCAGAAGTTCCACTGGGTTATTTGCCTTTCCTGTGTGTGTTTTGTCTGCCTCCAAGCGTTCTACCCTACTGTGTGATAATATTCAGAGAGGGTAAGTGAGTGCTGTTTATTCTTGTCCACTGGCTATTCTTTTGTTAACTGCTTGTGTGTTATTCATCTGCCATCCACTCCATTTATGCATCGTCTCCATCTTCTACTACATTCAGTATTCTGTTCCGCTCATCCACTGCCTTTTGTTTTCTGTCAGTATGTATGCGTGCTTCACTTGTGTGATAGCGATTGGTATTTCTGTCCTGTACACCACGAGCGGCATAACAGCTACACTGGCCAGTTTCGCCTTTTAGCTTTAGCAAAAGTTGTAGTCCTGGATTCCACTAACAAGTTTAAAACTTATTTTGACCTGCCCTTACGAGTTCAACAAGTGGAAACTTCAAAAGTACAAAAAATTTATATAATAAAATAAAGCAGTTCAAATCCAATTCAATATTCCGTTCTCCAAGGGACAGAGTATGAAGAAGATTAATATATTTTGTCTATTCTCTCCGCTAGTTTCTGGGTGGAATCTGTAGAAAGCGGCCACCGCATCAGTCATACCCAGGGTCGGGTGTCCTCTGGTCTTGATATAGGTCCGAGTCCCAGATCTGGGACCCGCATCCATCAGACATTTATGGCCTGTCCTGCAGATAGGCCATAAATATCTATGTTAAGAATAACTCTTTGACCAACTTTTTGAGTTCCTTGGGATTTTAATCATTCATTTTTTATAAAGTGCGCAGATACACTATGAGACATCTAATTTTTTTTTATATCATTGATATGTTCATTAATACAATATTTTTAGTAGAAAATTAGATTTTGTTTTTTTCAATGTGATCTTTCCGTTTGTTGAACTCGCAAGTGCACAAGGAATTTAGTTTTAAACTTGTTAGCTTATTTTTTTTGGACCTTCAAGGTAAAGGATACCCGTTATCAATAGAACACTGAGATGAAAAGAAAAATAACTTTATGGATCAATGAAGGTGGGAAACCAAATTGGGCAAGTGTTTCTGACATAAAGGTCCAGTCCACTCTGTCAAATGACTTCTGTTGATAACAAAACTACACTGGTCTTCTGTTTCTTTTTCCTACCTAGCACAAAGCTTACTTGCTCAGGATTCACGAAGTGTGGCAGTACCTGTTTGATTCTGTTTGTTAATAATTAAGCATAAAGTTTAACATCGACATTTAATATTGAAATTGGGTGGTAGCTACCACACTAGAATAGGTCCTTACCGTCTTTGGGTGTTATAGAGATATGTGCTCTAAGGTCTGAGGTGGAAACTGTTGATGTTTATTCAGGGAGTTATGTACTGTTAGGAAGTTTGGGAGTAAAAGATGTCTAAATTGTTTAACATACTCCTCGGGGAGTACATCAGGACCTGGGCATTTCCCAGATGACATGTCTGAGAGTGCCTTTATAAGTTTCTTGATGGATAACTGGGCAGTTAACCCCTTAATGCACCAGGACGCACTGGTATGTCCTGTATTGCAGTGCTTTAAGGCACCGAGACGTACTGGTGCGTCCTGGATAACAACTGTCACCCTGTCAAAGGACAAGGTGACAGAACTGTGCCATCAACTGTTTATGACAGTTGATCCACACAGCAAAACGGCAGGGGATTAATCACAGCGGTCCCCTGCCGGTGATCGCTGTGATTGGTCAGTCTGCTGTGACTGACCAATCATAGCTCCTTGAGAATGTGTATGTGATGGAGCTGGCTCAGAAGCTCAAAAGCGATCGCTGCATCTAGGTGGTTTCTAGCGATCGCTGCATCTAAACGGTTAATTGGCCGGATCGGAGCCTATCTCCAGTCCTAGCCGTTAGAGCAGGATGTGTTCTAACGGCCAGGGCTGGAGCCAGGCTCCGATCAGGCCGACTAACCCCTTAGATTTTCAGCGATCAAAAGCGCTCGCTGCATCTAGGTCATTAGATCACACCCGATGGTGGCTAATGGCAAATATCGGCACCTGCGGGTGTGCCGATGGTTGCTATGGCAACTTGAGGCCTAACAATGGCCTCCTAGTACGGAAGCCTACTAGGCCCCGCCGGTAGGTGAAGCCTAATAGGCTTGCGGTTAGTGAATAGCTGACAGCTCTAATACACTGCACTATGTAGGTAGTGCAGTGTATTAGAATAGCGATCAGGGCTTCTTGCCTTCAAGTCCTATAGTGGGACAAAAAAAAGTTTATAAAAATGTTGTAAAAAAGTAAAAAAATTAAAGTTTCAAGTTAAAAAATACAATAACCGCCTTTTTTCCGATAATAAGTATTTTATTATAGGAAAAAACAGAAAACATAAAAAAAAGTACACATATGTGGTATCCCCGCATCTGTAACGACCCAAACTATAAAAATATCGTGCTATTTCACCCGCACGGTGAACACCGTAAAAAAATGAAAAGATCCAGGATCGCTGTTTATTGGTCACTACCCCTCCCAAAACACAATAAAAAAAGTTATCTAAAAGTTGCATGTACTCCAAAATGATACCATTAAAAATTACAGCCCGTCCCGCAAAAAAAACAACCCTCCCACAGCTTTTTTGACGGAAAAATAAAAGTGTTATGGCTATCAGAATATAGCGACACAAAAATACATTATTTGAAACTAAAGTGACTTTATTGTGCAGACACTGCAAAACATAAAAAAACTATATACATATGGTCTCGCCATAATCATATCGACCCGCAGAATAAAGTGAAAAAATTTAATTTATTGACAAAAAATGAAATAAAAAGTGATAAAAAAAATCGCATGTGCCTCATAATGATATCAATGAAAACTACAGATTGTCCCGCAACAAATAAGCCCTCACACAGCTCCGGTGGAGAAAAAAATAAAAAAGTTCTGGCTCTCAGAATATGGCGATGCAAAATCTGCAGTGTTCCAAAAGCGGATAAGAATGGGCACCATTTTTCAGTGCGACACTCGCCACATATCTATGGATTATTATTTATTTAACACATTATTATACCCTCTTATTATGCCCTGATGTACTCCGCACAGCTTACATATGCCCCCACATTATAAACTCAAATACCAGCAAAACCCCAAACAGAACAACTACCAAGCAAAATCTCCAAAAGCCAAATGGCAATCCCTCCCTTCTGAGCCCTACAGCGTGCCCAAACAGCACTTTACTTCCACATACAGTGAAGGAAATAAGTATTTGATCCCTTGCTGATTTTGTAAGTTTGCCCCCTGTCAAAGACATGAACAGTCTAGAATTTTTAGGCTAGGTTAATTTTACCAGTGAGAGATAGATTATATATAAAAAAAAAAGAAAATCACATTGTCAAAATTATATATATTTATTTGCATTGTGCACAGAGAAATAAGTATTTTATCCCTTTGGAAAACAAGACTTAATACTTGGTGGCAAAACCCTTGTTGGCAAGCACAGCAGTCAGACGTCTTTTGTAGTCGATGATGAGGTTTGCACACATGTTAGATGGAATTTTGGCCCACTCCTCTTTGCAGATCATCTGTAAATCATTAAGATTTCGAGGCTGTCGCTTGGTAACTCGGATCTTCAGCTCCCTCCATAAGTTTTCGATGGGATTAAGGTCTGGAGACTGGCTAGGCCACTCCATGACCTTAATGTGCTTCTTTTTGAGCCACTCCTTTGTTGCCTTGTCTGTATGTTTCGGGTCATTGTCGTGCTGGAAGACCCAGCCACGAGCCATTTTTAATGTCCTGGTGGAGGGAAGGAGGTTGTCACTCAGGATTTGACGGTACATGGCTCCATCCATTCTCCCATTGATGCGGTGAAGTAGTCCTGTGCCCTTAGCAGAGAAACACCCCCAAAACATAATGTTTCCACCTCCATGCTTGACAGTGGGGACGGTGTTCTTTGGGTCATAGGCAGCATTTCTCTTCCTCCAAACACGGCGAGTTGAGTTAATGCCAAAGAGCTCAATTCTAGTCTCATCTGACCACAGCACCTTCTCCCAATCACTCTCAGAATCATCCAGATGTTCATTTGCAAACTTCAGACGGGCCTTTTCATGTGCCTTCTTGAGCAGGGGGACCTTGCAGGCACTGCAGGATTTTAATCCATTACGGCGTAATGTGTTACCAATGGTTTTCTTGGTGACTGTGATCCCAGCTGCCTTGAGATCATTAACAAGTTCCCCCCATGTAGTTTTCGGCTGAGCTCTCACTTTCCTCAGGATCAAGGATACCCCACGAGGTGAGATTTTGCATGGAGCCCCAGATCAATGTCGATTGACAGTCATTTTGTATGTCTTCCATTTTCTTACTATTGCACCAACTGTTGTCTCCTTCTCACCCAGCGTCTTACTTATGGTTTTGTAGCCCATTCCAGCCTTGTGCAGGTCTATGATCTTGTCCCTGACATCCTTAGAAAGCTCTTTGGTCTTGCCCATGTTGTAAAGGTTAGAGTCAGACTGATTAATTGAGTCTGTGGACAGGAGTCTTTTATACAGGTGACCATTTAAGACAGCTGTCTTTAATGCAGGCACCAAGTTGATTTGGAGCGTATAACAGGTCTGGAGGAGGCTGAACTCTTAATGGTTGGTAGGGGATCAAATACTTATTTCTCTGTGCACAATGCAAATAAATATATATAATTTTGACTATGTTTTCTTCTGTTTTTTTTTTAAATATAATCTATCTCTCACTGGTAAAATGAACCTAGCCTAAAAATTCTAGAATGTTCATGTCTTTGACAGTGGGCAAACTTACAAAATCAGCAAGGGATCAAATACTTATTTCCTTCACTGTATATGGCATCACCATACTCGGGAGAGCCCGCTTAACAGTTTAAGATATTTGTCTTCAGTGGCACGAACTGGGCACAACATATTGTGCACTAAAATGGCATACCTGTGGATAATTGCCATTTTCACTTTGCACCATCCACTGAGCGTCCATTTCTAATTTTAAAAAAAACCTGGGGGTCAAAATGCTCACTACACCTCTTCAAAAATGCCTTGAGGGCTGCAGTTTCCAAAATGGGGGTCACTACTTGGGGGTTTGTTTTACTATTTGACTCCATAACCCTGCTATTGTGGGCCAATTCTGCGAAAATAACCAAAATAGGCCTCAATTGCGCATTTGCTCTTTCAATCCTAAGCCCTGTCATATGTCCAGACAAATAATAAATGCCTTGAGGGTTGTAGTTTACAAAATGGGGTCACTTCTAAGGGTTTTCCACTCTACTCTAATACCTAAGGGAGCTCTGCAAATGCAACATGATGCCTGTACACCAGTCAAGCAAAATCTGCGCTCCAAAAGCCAAATGGCGCTCCTTCATTTTGAGCTCTGCCATGTGCCCAAACAGCAGTTTAGGGCCACACATGGGATGTTTCCGTAATCGGGAGAAATTGGGTAACAAATTGGTGGTGTTTTTTTCTCCTATTACCCCTCGTGAAAATAAAAAATCGGGAGCAAAAACCAAATTTTTTGAAAATACAGAATGTTTCATTTTCACTGCAATAGTGGTATGTGGTAAAGGTGGATCCAGCACTAAAAAATAAAAGTTGTAAGGTTTATTTAGGTCATGTTAAAACAAAGAAGTTTAAAACAGAAAATCCCGGGACCACGCTTACGCGTTTCAGACCGATAAGGTCCTTAATCATAGCTTTGATTAAGGACCTTATCGGTCTGAAACGCGTAAGCGTGGTCCCGGGATTTTCTGTTTTAAACTTCTTTGTTTTAACATGACCTAAATAAACCTTACAACTTTTATTTTTGAGTGCTGTATCCACCTTTACTACATACCACTATTGCCTTGATCACCTGCGGTCGACACAGGACCAGTTTGGGATTATCTGCGAGCACCTACAGCATTCGGATTTACTCCATACCAACTTGCATCAACTAAACGCAATGAAAACGCATTGGAAATGCAACTAAAGTGTGGAGGACATGTGGTGAGCGAAACTTACAGTAACATTTCTTCTATTTCATTTTCACTGCCTAATTCTAATTGAATCGATAAAACACCTGTGGGATCAAAATGCTCACTACTCCCCTAAATTAATGCCCTGAGGGATATAGTTTCCAAAATGGAGTCACATCTCAGGGGTTTCTACTGTACTAGTACCACAGGGGCTCTGCAAATGCGACATGGCGCCCAAAAACCAATCAAGCAAAATCTGCATGCCAACTAGCACTCCTGACATTCTGAGAACGGCGGTGTGTCCAAGCAGCTGTTTATGACCACATATAGGGTATTGCCATACTCGGGAGAAATTGCTTTACAAGTGTTGGGGTGCTTTTTCTCCTTTAATCCTTGTTAAAGTGAAAGAAAATCTACATTTTAGTTGAAAAATTTTAGATTTTCATTTTCTCAGCCAAATTCCAATAAATTCAGCAAAAACACTGTAGGGTCAAACGGCTCACTATACCGCTAGATAAATTCCTTGAGAGGTGTAGTTTCCCAAATGGGGTCACTTTTGCAGGGGCTTGCACTGTTTTGGCCCCTCAGGGGCTTTGCAAATGTGACATGGCACCGCAAACCATTCCAGCAAACCTTGAGCTCCAAAAGCCAAATGGTGCTCCTTCCCTTCTGAGCCCTGCCCTGTCTCCAAACAGCAGTTTATTACCACATATGGGGTATTGCTGTGCTCAGAAGAGTTTGCTTCATAAATTATGGGGTGCTTTTTCTCCTTTATCTATTGTGAAAATGAAAAAATCTGAGCTAAAACTACATTAGAAAAAATTTCCATTTTTTAATTTCACGCAAATTTTTTTTTTTTAATTCTGCAAAAAAACCTCTGGGGTCAAAATGCTATCTATACCCCAAGATACATTTCTTGAGGGTGTAGTTTCCAAAATGGGGTAACATTTTGGGGGTTTCCACTGTTTTGGTCCCTCCAGGGCATTGCAAACACTGAAAACAATTCCAGCTAAATTTGAGCTCCAAAAGCTAAATGGTGCTCCTTCCCTATTGAACCCTGCCGTGGGTCCATACAGCAGTTTATTACCACATATGAAGTATTGTCGTTATTGGGAGAAATTGCTTTAAAAATGTGCAGGGTGCCTGTTTGCCTTTATTCCTTGTTAAATAAAAAAATGAAATAAAAAAATTAGTATTTTTCCAAAAGAAAGAAGATTTTAATTTTTACAGCCTGATTCCAATAAGTTTAGAAAAAAATCTGTGGGGTCAAAATGCTAACTATACCCCTAGATAAATTTCTTGCGGGGTGTAGTTTACAAAATGGGGTCACTTTTGGGGAGTTTCCACTGCTTTGGCGCCACAAGACCTCTTGAAACATGACATGATAAAAAAAAAGGAGGCCCCAAAAACCCAAAATCCACTAGGTGCTCCTTTGCTTCTGTGGCTGGTGCTTCAGTCCATTAGGACACTAGGGCCACATGTGTTATATTTCTAAAAACTGCAGAAACTGGGCAATAAATATTGAGTTGCATTTCTCTGGTAAAACCTTCTATATTACAGAATTTTTTTATTACAAATGAGTTTTGGCAAAAAAAATTATAATTGTAAATTTCACCTCCACTTTGCTTTAATTCCTGTGAAACGCGTAAGAGGTTAACAAACTTTCTGAATGCTGTTTTGAATACTTTGAGGGGTGAAGTTTTCAAAATGGGATGAATTATGGGGACTTTCTAATATATAAGGCCCTCAAAGCCACTTCAGTCATGAACTGGTCTCTGAAAAAATAGCCTTTTGAAATTTTCTTGAAAATTGGAGAAATTGCTGCTAAAGTTATAAGCCTTGTAACGTCCTAGAAAAATAAAAGGACTTTTAAAAAACAATGCAAACATAAAGTAGACATATGATAAATGTTAACTAGTAACTATTTTGTGTGGTATTTCTTATCTGTCTTACAAGCAAATACATTTAAATTTAGAAAAATGCTAATTTTTGCAAACTTTCTCTGAATTTTGGTGTTTTTTTTTTTACAAATAAACACTGAATAAATTGACCAAGTTTTACCACTAACATAAAGTACATTGTATCACGAGAACACATTCTCAGAATCGCTTGGATACATAAAAGCATTCCAAAGTTATTACCACATAAATTGACACGTCAGATTTGAAAAAATTGGCTGTGTCCTTAAGGCCAAAACAGGCTGTGTCCTTAAGGGGTTAACAGTTTTTTTGTTTTGTTGACAGTTTGGGGAGGAAGAGCAAGTTAAGGAAAGCGTTAGTAAGCAATCTTCTGTCCGAGAGCACACCACTTGGTTCATTAAGTCTCATATCGTACAGGGCCTGATAGAATTTGCAGAATTTGTTAGCTATATTGTAGCAGAGGTGTCTTTTACAAGGTCACTTGATGAAGAATGGACCTTAGAGACTCTTTGAGTGTTTATTTTTAGTTAGGTAAGCCATCAAGCTTGCTCCCTTTATTGCCTTGCATATTGTGTTTATGAGAAGCTGACATATATGCTTTGGCAGTGAACATTAAGGCAATTCTTCAGTTTTTCCCTGTACAGAATGGGTCCTCTTGTGTAGGAGATTTTTTTAATCTTTCCTTCTAATTTGAAAATCTGAGATAGAAGATTGTCAATCTCATCATTGCACTTATGTTTTAAGCAAGTGTCAATGCTTATAAAAGCTGCTTGGATCAAAGACGTATGGGCTTCTCAAAGCAGGCTCAAAGGGTTGCGTACCTTATAATTTTCTCTAAAGTAGTTAGAGAGGGTAGATTCAATCAGTTTCTTAGTGTATACAGAGCAGAGAAGTATTTAGTTAATATCGTAGTGAAAATAAAATTGATAGTCAGCTAACCCCAGTGATCAGCTTGTCCTCATTAATGTTGACTGCGAGATATATAGAGGGTGCACAGACAGCTTGGTGAATCGTAGGCGTTCAAATAAAAATTCATAGGAAATAAAATTCAGCACTTCCTTGCATTAAAACTTCTAGTTTTATTTTTTCATTTAAAATAGGTTTGAGATGTACTAGCAACACTTATGCGTTTCAAGATGGTTCGGTTGTGCCAAATCATCTTGAAATGTGTAAGTTTTGCTAGTACATCTCACACCTATGTTAAGTGTTT